>NC_083404.1:127764567-128068456 GCF_020745735.1 Hemiscyllium ocellatum
GAAAACAAGCTTCAAGTGGAGGTGGGCAATGTGATAAAGAGCTGTCCTATGGCCATTGGCCAAGAGGAGTTAAATCGGAAATTGATTTACATTGATGGCCAGCTCCAAAATAAGGTATATTACTGGGGATAGAAGGCAAGGAAGCAGCAAAAGGCTTCAGGAGATGAACAATACCCTCGCTTTAGTGGAAGACATGGAGTTCCCCTCCATCTGTTCAAGGAAAGAACAAAGACTGTGGATACTGAGACTGTGATTACGGGATAACTAAAATCAACAGTTCCGCTCCAGGTTAAAGCACTCTCAACCGTCTGGACAAATGTTGGCACTGTAGGAAGGTTGTGAATATCTTTTGCCACTCCACCAGCATGAGTTCCACCATCTTCGATCTGACCTCATACTCCGTCTATCCCTGCCACCATGTCAACTCCCATCCAGGATCATGTTCTACCACTCTCACTGCTGCCTGAAATATCTGGCCCATACACTCTTACTTACACGAACGTCAACACCACTGACTGTGCTTGCACTCTGTGCTGCCAAATCACTTGATCATGATACTTCCCCATAGTAACAGTTGTGCAACCCAGCTTCACTGGTTCAACTTCTTCCAATGAAGAAAACAGTTCACAATAGGGCAGAGAGAATCAGAATGGATAGGCTGCTTGGTATTTAACTCCTCATCTCTTAGGAGGAGAGGAATGCTTAAGCAGGACCAAAACTGGTAATGGAGACTGCCCTTGACCTGTCCAGAGTATCCCTGAATGAAGGCTACCTCCTTGACTTGACAGAGACCAAATGACAAATATGATCAGCTTCCTGTCTTTGTGTCTGCATTAAATGGCATAGCAAGACAGCAGTAATATGAGCCTGATATCTCTGGCTGAAGGAACAAATGTAAAGAGGCAATGCAAGGCTGTGAGCATCCAGCTAGGCTCACTGTGAGTGAGTACAATGAGAGCAAGCCAAATGTCCAGAGAGACAGCCTGGTCCAGTCTATTAGCTGGATGCATTTCCCTTAGTCACAGTGTTCTTGCAGCAGTATTACAATGATGGTTGTCAGTTCATGGCATTGAAGTGCAGGGCATCTTTTAAGTTGATCACATGGTTGTGTATCATGAGAGTTGTTAGAGGAAGGCATATGTTAAATGTTAATGTCTGTGGATGGAGGATGCGTATAGCTGATGTCTATGGGAACATATTATACTCTCAGATGTTGGTGCCTGTTTCCAGCCTAGAGGTCATTCAGAATCAAGTGGCAAGTTGAGTCTGCAAATGTTAATGAAGTAAGTTGGGCTGTTGTCAGGGCATTTAATAATCAATGATATCTACCGATCAGCAACTTGCCACTGCCTAACAAGAATCTTGCCACACAGGTTGTGAAAAGCATAAAAGATGAAATGAATGATCTCAATGTCAAGATGTGCCTAGCTGCACTTATTGCCCAATTCTGTCACACCTCGCCAAGGTCTATTTTGATTCCTGATGAAGGGCTCTGGCCCGAAACGTCGGATTTCCTGTTCCTTGGATGCTGCCTGACCTGCTGTGCTTTAACCAGCAACACATTTTCAGCTCTATTTTGTTCAGGCTTGTATAAGCTTCCAATCATATTTTCTGTAACAGAATTCTTTACTCTAATTTTTGGCAGACTTACTTTTACAGCAAGAGAGTTAGTTGAACAGGACTAAAGGTCTGGGATCAATTGAGGAGATTTGCTCAATGTTGTTCTTGGCATCAAATCTATGCTTGGTCTGAGAAATATTGGCAGAGGATGGAGATGAAATTAAGGCAGAGCTCAGCCATAGAAAAAGGAAAAAATAAAACAGGGATAAAGGAGCACAGACTCAGAAGTAGAAAAGATATATGAGAACAATGCAAAACTTAATAAGTAAACTCTTCAGATAAGAATTATTAATAATGCCTGAGATGAATGCTAATTTTATTTCTTCATTAGCCAGTTTTATGCACAGGAATTCATTCAAATTCCTGCAGGTTTAAATTGCCATGCCCTAGTGTCATGGTACATGTGTCATTCAATTTGCCACATTATGCTTGGATTGCTACTTCTTCAAAGAGTTGAGGTGATAGCTCATACAAGATATTTTTCTTTCTGAATCCATATTGACTGCAAATTGCTAGCTTGTTACTCTTCTACACATGATCCCTAATTTTACATGGAGCTTTTATGTGCTTTAATTCAAGAACCTTGTAATTCTCGGAGAGGGATGAATGATAAAAGTAATCTCGTTTCTGAGACAAACAGAAATTGCTGGAGAAACCCAAAAGATCTGACAGCATCGGTGGAGAAAAAACAGTTTTAACAGCTGTTAACTCACCCCTTGCCCATTCTCTTCCTTCCCACAATAATAGGGTGTCCCTGGTCTTGACTTTCCACTGCAATAGCATCCATATCCAAAAGATCATAAATCACCACTTACACCACATTCAGCGAAATGGCACTACCAGGTACATATTCCCCTGCCCTTCCTTGTCAGCATTTTGCAGTGACTATTCCCTCCCGGACATCCTGATCCACTCCTCCATTCCTAACACCTCCCCATACTTCCATGGTGCATTCCCATGCAATCACAGAAAGTGTAATACTTGCCTGACTCACTATCCAAGGCTGCAGACACATTTTCCAGATGAGTCAGCAATTCACTTGTATTTCACTCTACCTAGTACACTGTATTCACTGCTCATAACGAGGTCTCCTTGACATTGGGTAGATGAAATGCAAACTGGATGATCTATTGGCAGAATGCTTACCTTTCAGCCATTAAAATAACATGCTTCCAGCTGCTTGCTATTTCAGCACCACAGTGCTCCATGGCCAATAGTTCCGTAGTGGGCCAATTGCAGTGCTCCAGTGAGGCTCAGTGCTCAGACACAGCTGGGAGAAAGTGGAGACCAGAGTTGAAAAATGTGGTGCTGGAAAAACACAGCAGGCCAGGCAGCATCCGAGGAGCACAGCACAGGAGATACTCAGAGCATCAATCTTCCTTTTGAAGACATTGCAGACTTCAGGTCTCAAAATTGAGTTCAATAATTTTACAGCCTAATCATTTCATCCACGTCCTTTACATATTCCCAAACCACAGGCCCTGTCACGTCTTGGGCTGTTTTCAGCATATTCAATCCATTTACTCTTAGTTATTGTCCCCATTATCAACTTTTGATACATGACACAGTCATTTGCAAAATCCAGATACATTTAATTTGCAATCATCTCATTGGCCATTTGCTACACATACAGATTTAAAGAAAGATTAGATTATGGTCAAATGTGATTTGCAACATGTCCATAGTGTTTGCAGATTGGACATAGGCATTTCAATGATGTTGTTGTTGGCACCAATGATGTTACAAAAGATTAATGTTGACCAAAGAAGATCCATTATTCAAGGAACTTTGAACAGTGCTGTGGAAACCACACCATATTGTTTCACCATCTGTTAGAATGGTTTGTACTAATTGCAATCAGAAGCTGAGTGTTTGATGTGGGTCTGGGACAAGAAAGGTGTCGAACGACATGTATTTCTTTTTCGGTCAAATGGAGTGAATGCTCAGCCAGGACAACACTTTAATCAAGTTACTAAAAGTGCTGAGCTTGAAGATGGATGAAAGATGAAAACATGTCCCTCTTTATCACAGTGCAACATTTTTTACTATATAGAGAAGCGTGCTATGTCTCGTCTGCAGTGTATTCTTCTGATGACTCTTCGGAGATCTAAGAACTTCTGCCATTCCTTCTTTTCACGATGTAGATAATTGCTATCAAGACTTCTGCACTTTGCTTGCGATGGCATGTTGATTGTTGTTGCTGCCTAAGAAGACAAAGGTGGATACAGGAGGACCAGTGCTGATGGCATGCCCGGGAACACAAGAAAGCCGACATGGAGGACAAAGAGCACACAGTTCAGGGAAAGGACATATTGTAAGTTTCCCGGCCCAGATACTCAGAGGTTCCCGGCCCAGACTTCACTCCCTGGAGATGAGCTTAGTCAAACTTGTTTATGCCTACCAAATTTCCAAAACTGAACTAGTCCCACTTCCCAATCTTTGGCCTATTTCCTTCTCAACCTTCCCTATTCGCCTGGGTAAAAACAATGACTGCAGATGCTGGAAACCAGATTCTGGATCAGTGGTGCTGGAAGAGCACAGCAGTTCAGGCAGCATCCAAAGTGCAGCGAAATCGATGTTTCGGGCAAAAGCCCTTTATCAGGAATAAAGGCAGTGAGCCTGAAGCATGAAGAAAGGCAGTGAGCCTATTCACCTACCTATGAAAATGTCTTTTAAATGTACCTGCATCTATTCACCCTCTGTCAAAAAGTTGCTATTCAGGTCCGTTTCAAATCCTTCTCCTCTCACCTTAAAAAAACAGCTCCCTAGTTTTGAACTTACCCATCCTGAGGAAAAGACCTTTGCTATTCATCTTATCTATGCCCCTCATGATTTTGTAAACCTTTACAAAGTCAAGAGGTACACAGGTGTTACATGTAACAGATGTTGGAAAGCAGCTGCAGGAGTGGGAGCACATTCTCTCCCAGTGTCTTTGAAAGTAACCACTACTTTGAATTTTCATGTTACTGGCCTCTTTCTGTTAGTGACAGATGGGATTTTTCAGTGACTAGGGTGAAAGAATTGCATTGTGTGTGTGTAGGAGTGTCAGCCACATTGGCTATGTGCCATGGACAGTGTGGATTTGTGAGGAGAAATGCTGCATTGTCAATGCTTGTCTGGATGCACAGCATTTTTCAAAGATGGCGTGGGTTTCAAGGATGTTGGTCTTCAAGCAGTGGCAAGCTGTTCCAGACAGGTGTATGGCATAATTTGTGCAGAAATGGACGGGATCATAGGAACAGGGTAGTAGTTAGTGCAGCAAGTTTGATAAGATATGGTGAGAAAATTCACTGGATATTCACAATGGAAATCCCTCCAGAAAATTCAATGTAGCACCAACAAAAAAAGTAAGTTTCAACACTCAAGTACAGTACTTTCAACTGTTTCCCTTTACACAAAGCAGATGCCACTTCCTCAAAGAACTCCAGAAAAATCAGTTAAATATAATTTCTCTTTCACAAAACCACGTTGACTCTGCCAGTCTGAAATTTTCCTGTGCCCTGTGTAGCCTCTCCTGTGACATTTTTACACTGGGTTCAGTTCCTCCTCAGATACGGGGGTGAGGGTGATGTACTGGATCATAACCTGTCTCTTGCATCCGGAAGATCTCAAGAACAAATTCATCCTCTTCTTGGGTGGTAAAGGAATCGAGGCTGTGACATCTGCTGTGTCCATCTCAGACTCTGAGGTTTCTTTGACGCTAGATGATATGATGCCAGAAAAGTTTACCCCAAACTCTATTATGACTGTTGAGAGCTAGTTTCTTCAGGAGGGTATTTTTATCTCTCGTCACCACTAAAATAGCTCCACAGAGGCCTATATCCTGTCACTAAGACACCTTTATTTACATATTGTAGAACTGGTCCAAGCTTCCTCACAGTGAACAGAACCTCTGACACTCCTATTTATGTCTGTCAGCCAGAGCTCCCTGATTGGACCAGGTTAACTGCCCCAAAAGGGAACTCGTATTCTATGAGGTCCACCTGAATGACCCTGTTACAATCACTACAGGTAGATTATTTAACAAGACTAGGAATCATTTATATACATGTAGTAAACAACAGGGAAAAGGTGTAAATCGAGGTAAATGGTTATGATACAAATGCCATTACATAAACATGGTTGCATGGTGACAATAACTGGGAACTAAATATTGAATAAAAAGGACAATAGCAGCATGAACAAGAAATTAGCTGAATGACAGAGAAGTAATGATTTTTGAGTGGTAGGAAATGTTTAAAGTGGGATTCTTCAGAGGAAAGTGTTAAGATTACTGCTTTACTTGATTCATATTAATGACTTAGGGCAAAATGTTAAAATTTGCAGGCAATACAAACTTTAATATTTTACGAACTATGAGGAAGATATTGTTAAACTTCAGAAGAACAAATAAATGGTAAATAAATGGCATGATGTGAATTATTTTAGTAGGAAGAAGAAGGAGAGCCAGTACAGAATTAAGAGTAAAAATTTTAAAATATATATGGGAGGACCTGAAGTATATTTCCATAAATTATTGAAGGTTGCAATACAAACTGACAGGGAAAATAACAGGACTCTGTTGAGTATGAAAACAAGGGAATTATCATAAACTTGTATAAAACACTGGTTGAACCTCAACTGGACTATTGTGTTTCGTTCTGGACATACACTTTAGAAGGGATGCAAAGAAGATTCAAAAGAATGGCTACAGAAATAATGAACTTCAGCTTCATGAACACTTTGGGCAAGATGGGGGCTTTTCTCCTATAGAATAAATAATTGAGAGTTTTTAAATCCAAAATCATGATAAGGGTGCACAGAATAGGTAAGTAGAAGCTATTCCCAATTTTGGAAGGATCGAAAACTACAGAACATTAATTGGAGTGATTTGTTTTTGTTTGCTCACAGGTTTTCAACATCACTAGGTAAGTCAGCATTTAGTTCCCATACCTGCTAGCCCTTGAGTAGGTAATGATGAACTGCCTTCATTAACTAGTGCAATCTATGGGGTTAGGTACACCTGCAGTGCTGTTAGGAAGGGAGTTCCATCCAGCGATAGTGAAGGACAATGGGATGGAATGTGGCTTGGACAGTAACTTTATAGAGTAGTGATCCAGTGCATCTGTTGGCTATCAGGCTATTGCTTGACTGGTCTGTGGATAATCTCTGCTAGATTTGACAGAAGCAAACAAATGTCAATCATGAGGTTTTTCATAAGGCTGAAAGATCTGGACTTGCTGTTTCCATGTCTAGTTAGTTCAATTTTTTAAAAATTATTTTTCAGCAGTATCATCCAATTGAATAGCTTGCTAGCTATTTCCAGAGCACATTTTAAGAATGGCCATGATGCTGTAGGTCTGGAGTAACTTGTATTTCAGGCAAGTTCAGCAGATATCTTTTCCTAAAGTAATATTCATGAACTAGATTTTTTTAAAGACAATCAACAATTGTTTAAAGGTCTCTAACAAACTAGCTTCTTCATGTGATATGTGTTAATTGAATTTAAAATTGACCAGCTGTCTTGGACGATTTGAACACATATCTAAGCATCTAATACAATGATGCTGTGACTAGATGGCCTTTTTCCCAATTTTGGATTGGCAAAAGAAATAATGTCACCTGAGGAAATAGAGAATGAGCAGAATCTGGAATGCACTGCATGAGAGTGTGGTGGTTGCAGATTTGGCATTGTCTTTCAAAAACAAAGAATGGCATAATTAAATTAGATTAGAATTGATTAGATTCCCTACAGTGCGGAAACAGGCCCTTCGGCCCAACCAGTCCACATCGACCCTCCGAAGAGTAACCCACCCCAACCCATTTCCCTCTGACTAATGCACCTAGCTCTATAGGCAATTTAGCATGACCTGCACATCTTTGGACAGTGGGAGGAAACCAGAGCACCCGGAAGAAACCCACGCAGACATGGGGAGAATGTTCAAACTCCACACAGTCACCCAAGGCTGGAATTGAACCTGGGACCCTGATGTTGTGAGGCAGCAGTGCTAACCACTGAACCATTATTTGAAGAGAAAATAAAAGGGAGGGGGATGGGACTAAATGAACTTTTCTCACAGAAGCCAACCACATATGGTGGCAGCAAAATGGTGTCCTTCTTTTCAGATGATTTGTAGCTCAGGTTGAGGTTCTGGATGTAGGTTTGCTCACAGAGCTGCAAGACTCATTTTCAGACATTTTGTCACCAGACCTTCCAGCTCAGCAAGGAAACCGACATCCATGTTGTCCTTCTGTTCTGTAAGCATTCCACTGATTTTGACAGTGTTTCTTGGAACTTAAGTTTTTCAATTTTATTTTTAAATGTTCTTGGATCCATGCTATTTTTATATTTCACATAACTTAATCTAGTGAATATGTTCTGAGTGTTCACAGACATTCGTATACACAAAGTATTGTGATTGTACTTAGCATTCATCTCAACCAACACAGGTGAAGTTCCAACAGTGAATACAAGATCAGTGCATTTAATGAAAAGACTTATTGTTAAGCAATATCACATAGCATTCAGAACAACAGATTTGATTTCGGCGCTAAAAAGGACAAATGGTCGCTTGGCACGTTGAACAAGGTATTTCTGAGAGTTTCATTGAGTAATGCTTTCAGTTTCATTGAGTGAGTTTTGCAAAATATTTTGATGACACTCAAATTACTTCATATAGTTCAAATGAATAGTAATTAGTTGTTTTAGATATACTATGGTTGCTTGTTTTAAGGTGTCACATACATAACTAAAGGGAATTAACAGGATTTTGTAAACAGGGATTACACCAGGAATAAAGCAACACCTTACAAGTTAGTACTGTAAGGCACATTTTAGCAGGCATGAGCTTTGAACACCCTAAGTGTCCATAACAGCAGAAAGGACTAGAGGGGGGCCAGGTACATCCTAAGGCCTGACAGCAAGCTAGATTAGAAACAGATACTTGAAGACAGGATAAGAGAAAAACCTAGAATGGAAGATTACCGTGTATTCTGCAGTAAAGAAAAGTAAACAGTGTGTATCAAGGTTAATGATTTTCTACACATAATGGACAGCTGTCCAACCAAAATTGGACAGACATGGAAAACGGATATGGGACAGAGACAGGCAGAGCGAGGATAGAGTGATAGACAAAACTTTCTTTGAATAAACATGAAGGTAACCTCCATCCTTGTGTCCTCCTGTGGTTTGTGTTAGGAGAATAAGAACAACACTTGCCATAGGCATCAGGATAGTTATATCAGATCCTCGGGTTGGCACTGAAAAGGGGTGTGTACATTTTATTTATTACTCAGTTAGTGCAGTAATTCAATCTCCCAGAGCAGAATAGTCAAGTATCAAAAAAACCTGAAGGGAGAACTCAGCACAGGAGGCACAGCCATACTGGCGGGCTGTTATCTGTGAGAAGACAGTAGCTGAAGCCATGCAGACTAGGCAATACCTGTTCGTAAAAATGTTGCTGAACTGTGAAGCGTTGTTTGGGGCAATTACCCAGCAGATGAGAATTTATAGATTATAGATTACTATAGATTACTTACGGTGTGGAAACAGGCCCTTCAGCCCAACAAGTCCACACCGACCCGCCGAAGCGCAACCCACCCATACCCCTACATTTACCCCTTACCTAACACTACGGGCAATTTAGCATGGCCAATTCACCTGACCCGCACATCTTTGGACTGTGGGAGGAAACCGGAGCACCCGGAGGAAACCCACGCAGACAAGGGGAGAACGTGCAAACTCCACACAGTCAGTCGCCTGAGTCAGGAATTGAATCCGGGTCTCAGGCGCTGTGAGGCAGCAGTGCTAACCACTGTGCCACCGTGCTGCCCAAAAGAAGTGGAATGATTCCCCTGGAGTTGAGGATTAATACATTTCGAATTTGAAAAGCCTTAGTCTTTGATCACAGTTACCAAGGCACTAACATTTTAAAATGTAACTAATAGATAGTTTAAAGGAAAAGTTAATCATAGAGTCATACAGCACAGAAGAGGAACTTTGACCCATTGAGGCTATGCTGACCCATCTATACTCTTCACACATTTCAGTACTTGTTCCATAACCTTTAATGTTATGACACTTCAAGTGCTCATCCACATTGTTTTTAAAGGTTGTGAGCTTTCCTGCCTCTACAACCCTCCCAGGCAGTATATTCCAGATTTCCACTGGTGATTAGTAGCAAACATTGTACTGGAATTTGTAGAAACATGCAATGGTAATTATGGGCGTCCTTGATAGGCTTTCAAAAAAGTTTATTAGAGGAACAACTGAGTTAGAAACAGCCTGAAATAAGTTAGCCTATGATGTCTATAGTTAGATAAAGAAAATAAAAAGCTGCAAAAACTGGCAAAAGTGCTGCAGGGTAAAATGATTGCTGGCAGGAAAGTAATGTCATCAATGTCATATGTAAATGTCAAAAAAAGCTGCAGACAGATCCAGCATCGCAACTGGACAAACTGGTCATTGTTTTTGAGACCGGTCATGAAACAAACATTTCCTCCAAGTTAGTTAAAATAAAAAAATTAATCAGAACTGCTATCTCACAAGACAAGGCAGATAACATTAGGAACATAGTTGAGAGCACTTCCTCCACCATTCTGTTTCTACATATTGAGACAGAGCCGATGTGTCATGTCACCTAGGAAATAGAAAGGGTGGGCAAAGGAGTAGAATCCTTAGGCACAACTAAGGAAGAGATCAAGTCTGTCTCCCCCAAAGAAGTTAAAAAAACGTTCTGTGAAAATCAGATTGCATTCTGTGTGTTCCCAATGTTAAAATGACAGCATCCCTCACATTCAACTGAAATCAGTATCAAAACAAAGGATGGTCCAGAACTATCACCAATTAAAATCTTATTTCATCAAAAGAGAATTTCTCTCTGAATGATCTAA
Organism: Hemiscyllium ocellatum; assembly: GCF_020745735.1. Classification (NCBI taxonomy): domain Eukaryota; kingdom Metazoa; phylum Chordata; class Chondrichthyes; order Orectolobiformes; family Hemiscylliidae; genus Hemiscyllium; species Hemiscyllium ocellatum. The sequence continues at coordinate 127,775,059 of NC_083404.1, forward strand.
AGATAAATTTAAAAAGAGATATTTTAAAATGGTCTTTTTTTTGTTCTGTCCCCTTCTCAAACCAGCACAGAATTAGTTTTCTCAAACTTTAATTTGCATTCCATATTGCTAATTGTGAGATTTTGGAATTCTAGATTTACATATATTTTTATTCATTATCTATTGGGCATTTTCAAGAGCCACAATGGATATTATTTATGTGCTTAAACAGGTTTCAAGAACAGATTGAGCTTTTTTATATTATCTATACAATACAGCACAGGAAGAGGCCCTTTGGCCCATGAAGCCTGTGCCAAAACCTAATCCTTATTTAGACCCACTAATTATTGCCAATATGCATCTTTTAATCCCTCTATTAGTCTCCTATTCATGCATCTATCTAGATTTGCCTTAAATGTTGCTAATAGGCCTACTTCCACCACATGAAACTGGCAATGCATTCCAGACACTGACCACCTTCTGTATGAAAAACTTTCCCTACAAAATTCTCCCCTAAACTTCCCCCCCCACTTTGAATCTGTGCCCTCTTGTCCTGCCTGGGAAAAGGCCTCTGACTATCCACTATATAACATCGTATGCATGCTTTTATTAACCACAAAATGGTTACTCCTGATAACAGTCTAATTCCAGATTTTAGGTCCTCACAAACATGCACGTCAGGAAAAAGAGTATCTTACTGAGATCAAACAGAAATGGAGCAGATGTCAGACCAATATTGAACAAACATGGAACACAGACGTTGAATAGACATGGAACAGAACCAGACAGAGCCAACTCAGGGTACTGGACCTGTTTCACCACTTTAAGATTATTTAAAGAAATACAAAAATAACAACTCTTGAGTCCTCCTATGGTTTGTTTAGGGAGAATAACCACAACAATAACTAAATAAAAATGTCACTCATGACATTAGTTTCCCTTTAAACAATTCTAATTACCTCTCCTAAATTTGAAGGATTTAATCTGAAAAACTAACAAATTAAGAAGCATTACCCTTCTCTCATCAGTTGCATAATGTGCTGAATACCACATATTACGTCGCATATTGGCAGTAACAGATGAATCACTTTCAAATGGCTCTTTTTGCTCTTCTTCCTCCCTTTTGTAACTTTCTTCTTCCATATTCTGCAAAGGTAAAATGAAATATAATTTTGAAGATTATACCAATATACATTCAGACTATGTACAATGTATTAGTGTAAGGAATACTCATGTAATTACAAGGGATACAGTCAATGAAGATAACTTAAATTAACAAATATGTAATTGTGGTGGTCAAATTGAGAATAGCTTGGGAGACCGGCTCTATAATTCAGTCATTAAATGTGGCTCATTTTGTGCCATAAATGTGCTGCCCAGTTTTCTATTATTTATATATACTTCCAGCATTACTTACATTTTGTGCTGGGTGATGGGGTGAGAACAAATTTCCTGGGCAGAACTTTTAAATGTACAAATCCAGCTTATACTCCTACATAAATTATATATGCACTTTCTGATCTTGAGGAAATACATTAATTGTTTTATGTTGTTGCATTTCTTGAACAAAGATCATTCAGAATCAATCAACTTAACCATTTTGGTCCTTGTAAACTTCTGGTTAGGCTGCATGAAATTTGGTTTTCCTGGGTGGCCCTGGGGTCACTCGGTCTACTTTGGAGTTCTGAAGAAGAATCATATTGAAATGGAAACATTAACTCTTTCTCTCTCCACAGATGCTACACAGATGTCTCTCTGGCATTTTCTCTTTTTCGATGAGACTTGGATTTCCTGGTTGACACTGGAGTCAACAATCTTAAGATAAAAAAGTACAAGGTGCCTCAGGCAACTGTCAGACCCTCATATTGACCTGTAAAGATCCTGAAGCCTACACCGAGGAAGAAAATGTAGAGGAAATGATCACAGAAGATATCCTCCCACTCTGATGCACCATGCAAGGAAACTAGAAAATGTCAACGAGAACATTGAACTAATTGATTCATAACACACAAGCATGCCAGGAGAAGGATTCATGTTTGGCAATGTACGATATTTCTCCTTGAGGCTGAAAATAAGTCTGACTATGTCTTGAAACTCTCAGCATCAGAATCTGAGTGTTCATCTGAATAGAAGAAACTTGAGGAACATTATACCTATGTGCTGAATAAATTCCATTGTGTACGAAATGGATCTGCAGTGTGCAGCACATATTTATAGAAATATTAAACCATAAGAACCAAAGAAACAGGAACAACAGTAGGGCATTCAGCCCCTCGAGCTTGCTCTGCTATTCAACAGGATCATGGTTGATTAAACATTCCTCATGCCCACTTTGCTGTGTTTTCTCTGAAACCCTGGATTCCTCTACTGATCAAGAAGCTATCTTAACTTCAAATGTACAAAAGAAGTTTGCCTCCACAACTCTCTGTAGCAAGAATTTCCAAAGATTCAACCACCCGAGAGAAGACATTCCTTCAAGACTTACTTAATTACCTCGACATTGTCCTGTCCCCCTTTGTCCAAGAACTCCCTACCTACATTCGGGACACCACCCACGTCTTCCACCGCCTTCAAGATTTTTGCTTCCTCTGCCCCCAAAGCCTTATCTTCACGATGGGCATCCAGTCCCTATACACTTCCATCCCCCATCACGAAGGCGTCAAAGCCCTCCGCTTCTTCCTCTCCCGCCGACCCAACCAGTACTCTTCCACTGACACCCTCCTTCGACTGACTGAACTGGTCCTCACTCTTAACAACTTCTCCTTCCAATCCTCCCACTTCCTCCAAACCAAAGGATAGTCATGGGCACCTGCATGGGCCCCAGCAATGCCTGCCTCTTCGTAGGATATGTGGAACAGTCCATCTTCTGCAGCTACACTGGCACCACCCCCCACCTTTTCCTCCGCTACATCGACAATTGTATTGGCACTACCTCTGCTCCCATGAGGAGGTTGAACAGTTCACCCACTTTACTAACACCTTCCACCCTGACCTCAACTTTACCTGGACCGTCTCAGACTCCTCCCTCCCCTTCCTAGACCTCTCCATTTCTACCTTGGGCAACCGACTCAACACAGACATTTACTACAAACCGACCGACTCCTACAGCTACCTAGATTACACCTCCTCCCACCCTGACCCTGTAAAAACGCCATCCCATATTCGCAATTCCTTCGCCTCTGCCACATCTGCTCCCAGGAGGACCAATTCCACTACCGAACAACCCAAATGGCCTCCTTCTTCAAAGACCGCAATTTCCCCTCAGACGTGATCGACGAAGCTCTCCACCGCATCTCCTCCACTTCCCACACCTCCGTCCTTGAACTCCGCCCCTCCAATCGCCACCAGGACAGAATCCCACTGGCCCTCACCTTCCACCCCACCAACCTCCGGATACATCGTATCATCCACCATCATTTCCACCACCTCCAAACAGACCCCACCACTAGGAATATGTTTCCCTCCCCATCCCTATCAGCATTCCGGAGAGACCACTCCCTCTGCGACACGCTCATCAGGTCCACACCCCCCAACAACCCAACCTCCACTCCCGACACCTTCCCCTGCAACCGCAAGAAGTGCAAAACTTGCGCCCACACCTCCTCTCTCACCTCCCTCCAAGGCCCCAATGGATCGTTCCATATCCATCGCAAATTCACCTGCACCTCTACACACATCATTTACTGTATCTGCTACACTCAATGTGGTCTCCTCTACATTGGGGAGACAGGCTGCCTACTTGCGGAACATTTCAGGGAACACCTCTGGGACACCTGCACCAACCAACCCAACCTCCCCGTGAACACTTTAACTCCCCCTCCCGCTCCACCAAGGACATGCAGGCCCTTGGCCTCCTCCATCACCAGACCCTGGCCACACGGCACCTGGAGGAAGAGTGCCTCATCTTCCGCCTAGGAACCCTCCAACCACACGGGATGAATGTAGATTTCTCCAGCTTCCTCATTTCTCCTCTCCCCACCTTATCTCAGTCCCCACCCCCGGATGCAGCACCTGCAATCTTCTTCCCGACCTTTCCACCCCCACCCCCTCTCCAGCCTATCACCTTCACCCTCACCTCCTTCCACCTATAGTATTCCCAGCGCCCCTCCCCCAAATTCCCTCCCCCTTACCTTTTATCTCAGCCCGCTTGGCACACCAGCCTCATCCCTGAAGAAGGGCTTGTGCCTGAAATGTCAATTCTCCTGCTCCTCGGATGCTGCCTGGCCTCCTGTGTTTTTCCAGCACCACACTTTTCAACTCTGGTCTCCGCATCTGCAGTCCTCACTTTCTCCCTTTCTGAATTACAGGCATACACAGAAAATGTTGCAGCTTTCCTGGAAACTATGACATTGCCCCAGTTCAGAAGCAGTCCAGGACAAATTGCACCTCTTTCTCTAAGAGGTACAAACTTAAGTTAGAGATAAATTAGAAGGTGTTCTGACAAAGGGTCACTGAACTCAAAATGTTAACTCTGATTTTTCTCCACAGATGATGCCAGAATTGCTGAGATTTTCCAGTAATTTCTGTTTTTGTTAGACATTAGAAAGCACCTCGCATAACAGTTTTAAGCTGTGGGGACTACTAGATTGTCATCACTCGAGAGTTTCTGATAGTTAGAATCCTGATTAATGTGGATATAGAGATGCAGAATCCAGTGGACTAGCAATAACTGCAAGCAGGTTGTCTGAACCTGTATTTTCTCAGAACAACAGTACTTGCCAAGATCACTACAAATGGACGAATTTGCACTAGTCTGCCCAAATACAAATTCCAAAAGTGCAATATGCAGCCCTTCTCACTCAGACTCAAGCTACCATAAGAGAAGGGCGATCTCAATGTCACATGCTATTTGTGCAACAGTCATACTTAGGCATCTCTAGTGATACAAATACTTAGGAGGAATGTCGAAGATGAATATGGATGAGAGCAGCTCCAAAGAATGCAAGAAGTATGGCACCATTCAGAACAAAGTGGCATTTCACTGTCACTACATCACAAATATTCAGTCCCTCGATCATTGACACTCAGTAGCAGCAGTGTGCACCAGCAAGATGTTATGCAGAAATTCACCAAAGCTCTTTGGACAGCACCTTCCAAACCAAGGACCATTTTCATCTAGAAGATGAGGGCAGATAGATTGGAATGCCACCATTTGCAATTTCCTTGCCAGGCCACTTACCATATAGAGGTGGAAACATATTACTGTTCCGCCAGTGTTGCTGAATCAAAGTTCACATACCTCCTCCTTGATGGCATTGTGAGTATGCCTACACCAAAAGGAATGGTAACACTTCAAGAAGGCAGTACACCACTGCCTTCTCAAAGGTGTCGTGTTAATAAAAAAAAGGAAAATCAAAACAATAGTCAGAAGACCGTACTTACATGCTTACCGTAGCATGAAAAACGATGTTGGCTTTCACTTTTTTTTGACCTGTTAGCATTATGTAAGACAATGGTTTGCTTTATTCTTCATGGACAATATAGCCACAAGTAAGGAATGAACATTCTGAAATGATGCATGTGCTCATTTTGCACAAAATTCGATTGTGTAGTGTGCACATTTTCAATATTTTGGATGTTGTTTTGAGTCCAAGTTAGAATCTACAAATATGTGTACATTTCTGATGCAGGCCATGGCAGATGTCCTTTTGATAAGTCACTAACACTGACATCAGAAGGAATAAAAAAAACATTTTCAACCTCAGTACTATAGTTAATACCTTCTTCTAGCCTTACAGAGTTGAGTATATGTCCAGCAACAAGATCGACCCCCATTTTCCTACCACTTTCATTTTAGTTGCTGATTGACTTCTAGTGGGTATTGCTGTTAGTTCAGATGTTTTGAAGAACGTACTGCCACATAAAACTGATGAGGTCTGCAGGGAGTGAAGTGGTTCTCATTTCAAGGATTTGTCATAAATCATTTGTTCCACACCTTGATGCTAAAATTTATACCCTTTTGGTCCTCAACATGGCAGGGAAAATGACAAGAGGCAATACACAGCAAGATGAGTCCTCATCTAAGGAGAGAAAGATTAACTCCCAGCAGGAAGCCATATTGATTCAGGGTCTTCAGAGATGAACAGAGTACGTGACACCATGAGTTCACAAGGTGCTGACTGATGTTTTATTTAGACTTACAGTCTCAGAGAAGAATGAGGATGGCATTATGAGTAGCTGTAAAGGTGATCATGGCCATGAACATCTTCATTTCCTGTTCCTTGCATGTGGCAACAGGTATTTCTGCAGCATCCCAGTTTATAGATATACAGAAAATAGGAAAATGAGTAGGCCATTTGGTTCCTCAAACCTATTTCATCATTCATTATATCTCCCCCTTTGCCAAACTATAGCCATTCAGTGAATAATTTGCCTACTGTTTTTGCTACCATAGTGCAAATTATATGCAGACCATTTATTCACATCAGCCTTGACCTGCTATGCATTTACCTACTCACTCAACTTGTCCTAATCACATTGAAACATCTCTGCATCCTTCTCACAGTTCACTCTCCAATCTAGCTTTCAGTTGTCTGTAAGTTTGGAGATATACATTTATTGCCCTCATCTAAATCATCAACATATATTGTAAATAGCTGGAGTCCAAACACTGATCTCCGAAGAACTTCACCACTCACGCAGAAAATGATCCATTTAGTCCTACTCTTTCTTTCCTCTCTGCCATGTCAGTACACCACCTCAAATCCCAAGCATTTTAATTTTATATGCTAATCTCTTATGTAGGACCATACTGAAAGGCTTCCAATTTTATATAAAGGGGTTCCATGAATGGGTTGAGAAGCAGGCAGTGAACACATGATAGCATGTCATGAATTCTCACTTCTTTGCATGCATCGGATATAAATTCAAGTTTCCTCAACCAAAACAGTTGCATTGTTGTGAAGTTTATCTGCTTCAATGGTATCCTTCATGACAGGAAACCTGCCACATTTACACATGACATTGTAGTTGTGTTTTAACTGATCACTGAAATGGCCAAGGAAAGCACTCAGACAGAAACAAGATACTGTAGATTTTGGACATCTGAAATGAGACAGAGAATACTGGAGAAACCCAGCAGGAATGGCAACATATGTAGAGGAAGAGGTAGAGTTAACACTTTCAGTCCAAAGATTCTTCTCCCAATCCAAAGAGGAGGTCTTGGGTCCATGGTGAGTTGAACAGCATTGTATATAAACAATATGGTGCTCACTACATGCTCAAGGGCAGTTAAGAGTAGCAATAAATGCTGACCTTGCTGACTGCTGTAATATCAAAATTCCAAGAAATTTCCTTGCTGGAAGAGGATGTCCATGATTGGCTGCTTCAACAGTGACACAAGTGATTGAACCCTGATGGTGCATTACTATTATTTACCCTCTGACTATTATAAACTCCACTCAGCCAGAATGGTGTAATAAAAGACATCACAAAACAACGATTCCAAATTTCGATGGAAGTATTAAATATTCCACAGAGGAATCAACTCGTTACCCTTGTGCATTCCTTTTAATAGTTGTCCTTCCAATTCTTTTATCTGTCCAGATAGTCCCATACGATACTCCTCCAATATTGGCAATATAACTGACAAAAGGCAGCCGACAACTGATGACCTTTCAGGATGGCTCTTGCCCTAGAAAAATGTGTTTCAAGCTCTGCATGAAGTGGCATGTAAATGATTACCGTCCTCCTCCATGTTCCTTAACTTGACTGCAGACTTTATGGTAAGCTCATTGCTGTACTTAGCATTCCATTATCCATAGCCTTCTGTTTTTTCTGTCTGCTACCCCATTGAAATTCTTGCATGAGTCCTCTGAAATAGAACTCAAGAACAAACACACTTTTCAGCAATCTGGCACCCACGTGAGCTTTTTCTGTTGACCTGGCTAGAGGTTTTCCTTGCCTGGTGTTTCACCTTATAAAATGTCACCTTCAAAGATCAACAGTATCACTATATGAGCTGATGACTGAAAGTGTGAGCGAGGAACATTACTTTTTCATAATCAGACTCTTTTTCCCTTTGCATATCTTGATCCTCCACTAATTCATGGTCAGGTTATAGCTTTGACAGTCTGATAGGAGCTGCAAATGTGTTGCTGGTCAAAGCACAGCAGGCCAGGCAGCATCTCAGGAATAGAGAATTCGACGTTTCGAGTATGCTCGAAACGTCGAATTCTCTATTCCTGAGATGCTGCCTGGCCTGCTGTGCTTTGACCAGCAACACATTTGCAGCTGTGATCTCCAGCATCTGCAGACCTCATTTTTTACAGTCTGATAGGAAAAATGCACAAGGGTAAGGTTGTGGTTAGACGAAGCTGAAAAAGCAAAAAGTATGTGCCTGTATGCTCAATCTGACACTTGAGAATTAGAAGTGAAAGTCAGTCCTTCTCGTACTGCAGCTGACAAGAGTCTCAGTCATGGACATTCCAATTGTGGTGCGCATTGTCTCCTCCATCAAGGTGAGGACACATAGCCATGGATATCCCTGTTGATCAGCTGAAATACTGTTAACCAGTGTGAAAGCTGTGAGATGATATGACATCACTGCAGTGCTAAACGTGTGAAGGTATGGCAAACGATGAAAAATACGAAATTTGGATGATAGGTTGGTAGATGAGACAAGGAATGGTGGTGGCTTGAGAAGTGGTTCAGTTGTAGAAAAATAGCACTTGAAGATACTTTCACTGACCTTGAGCACATTTGGTGACCTTGAGCTTCTTGCAGTACTGCATCCAGATCCTTGGGTTACATTGCTGCCATTGAATGTAGTGGCTGTCTGCTGTCAATGGCTCCATAGTGTTCTTGGCTTCTGTGAATAAAGTTCCACTCTGCACAGATGCTTGAAACACGACTCTCCTGCTCCTCAGATGCTGCCTGATCAGCTATGCTTTTCCTGCACCACACCCTTCCACTCTGCGTTTGCCCAGTTCTTGAACCAAGGGCTACAATATTGCATCAGACAACTGTGCACAACACCATCAGACCTTTCATACTATTTTTCAATGTTCTTTCTGTTCAGGCATATCCCTGGCCAAATTCAGCATGTAATCCAGTCAAAATGTGTGTTTCAATTAAGAGGTTCAAACTGGCTTAAGTTATGCTAATTACATGTGACTGGAGACTTTCACAAATTTCCACTTGTATGTCAGGTATGCAGCCAGTCACAAGTGCACTGACAGGTTGTATACTACAACAATGGTAATCAGAATGTAACTTGAACTTTAGGTGGTGCCTGCATCAGAAGTAACAAATTGCACATCAGGATCACGATGGCCATTTTTAAGCATTTCATATTTTCTTATCAATTTGTTCGGAGATGTTATTACACACCACTGGAGCAGGTGAGAATTGAACCCCAAGTTTCCTTACTCAGAGATAAGTACATTAGTACTACACTACAAGTATGAGCCCCCATTTTTACGCTTTATTAGAATTTTGCTGTTAATACACCTGATGATTGTGTGACAATGCTGCTCCTTTAACAAGGTTAAGTTGTCTTTGGGTTTTTTGCACAGCGGTCGTAAAGACATAGGCTCCATTTTGTCTGTGTTTATCTACTTAGAGTTATAGAGTCAGAGAGATGTACAGCATGGAAACAGATCCTTCGGTCCAACCTATCCATGCCGACCAGATAGCCCAACCCAATCTAGTCCCACCTGCCATCATCTGGCCCATATCCCTCCAAACCCTTCCTATTCATATACCCATCTAAATGCCTCTTAAATGTTACAATTGTACCAGCTTCCACCACATCCTCTTGTAGCTCATTCCATCCATGTACCACCCTCTGCGTGCAAAAGTTGCCCCTTAGGTCTCTTTTATATCTTTCCCCTCTCACCCTAAACCTATGCCCTCTAGTTCTGGACTCCCCCACCCCGGGAAAAAGACTGCTCAAAACAACTAGAAAAGTTAAGATCTGGGCTACCTTCTTGAAATGTTTTGAGGGGGTCTGGCCCGGTCCATAACAGTTGATACTGCATGTATCATAGAGGCAATTTGTTGGAACACTTAAACACAATTGATTTTGATAGCATGATGTTTTATAATGTCAATGAAACTGGATTTTTCATGCCAAAATTTATGCCACTATGAGATAACATGGAATAAAAAGATTAAATTTCCAAAATATTGAACATTACTCACCCTTATAACTGGTTCTTGAAGCCAGAGTCGTATGAGTGTAGCCAAAGTGTAGTACAGTAAGAGCAGCATGATAGGATTGACATGTTGGGGCCAAGGCATATTGGGATTGGCTATAATCTTCCAGGTAGTCGTGCAATTTGTTTGGATGACTGGTGATACACCAAACAACCTGTTCTCAGAGGTAGAAAGAGATAATAAACTTGTCTTCAAAGTTCAAGTTGAAATAATATGACTTTACATATTAAACATTTATTATTTTACTAACAATGTTGGTAAAGGAACAAAATAAGAATACTTAGAATTTTAAAAAGAAAAATAAACTGGAAAGGATGAAAATAGTGGTGAATCTGACGTTGCCCATTTTAAATAATTGTGACAAGTTAAAGTAAACTCTCGCCTGAAACTAACAAGCTTCTCGTTTAGAGGTTTTGTTGTTAAACCAACATTTAATTTAGTAACATTTAAAAAATAAGTTTCTTGCTGCCATGATAAAGACAAAATTAATGAGCAATGGCTGAAGCATTCCTTTATCCTCAGTAAAAACAAATTAGTGGGCAGCAAATTTTAAATCACTTTATATTTATACTTCCATATATATTAACTTTCTCTTCACGCAAATCTAAAACAGAACTAACAGTAATTTTACAAAGAAGTTCAGAGAAAAAAGTTAAGAAATTGCCCCATAATCATGCACAAGGCAATGCATTGCTTGCAAATCTTTGGACATCTTGATTGACCAATATGAACAAATACACACTTATTAGTTGAGAGTTTACAGGACCTGATGGGAAAAGGAAGGTGGAAGTGAAAATAGGCAACAATGGTCTTCAGACTTCAATATCTGTTTCCTCAGTGGTTTCACAATAACTGGTCAATTAACAACTGATAAACAGTATGATTGACCACTTGGTGGTATGAATAGAGGTAGCAATTGCATGTCAGCTGTTAAGGAAGAAAGGGCTGACACCATGTTTACTGACCTCTGATTCAGTTGCAGCATTCAGCCCTGCCAGGAACCTGTGAGCAGTCAAACCTGCAAGCTGTCCATGGGCAGGCATCACTTGAACAGCCTATGGGAGCAGTCATCCTTTCATCAGCATGTGAGAAGTTATTGCTCCAGCACCCTCAAATAAATATTCTGGGTGAGTCCCCAATTCTGTCACAACTCTTTGATGCTCTCCACCAAAGCTCTCAAACAATGCAAGAGTATTTTTTTTGAGCACACCTCCTGTCTAACCAAGTAGATTGTAGGGGCAGCAGTTAATGTGCAAGCCAAACAGGCATTGTGTCTGTTCTAATGGGGTGGCACAGTGGTTAGCACTGCTGCCTCGCAGTGCCAGGGACCCGGGTTCTATTCCAGCCCCATGCGGCTGTCTGGGGTTTGCACATTCTCCCTGTGTCTGCATGGGTTTCCTCCAGGCGCTCCGGTTTCCTCCCACGGTCCAAAGATGTGCAGGCCAGGTGAATTGGCCATGCTAAATTGCCGATAGTGACAGGTACACTTGTAGGGGAATGGGTCTGGGTGGCTTACTCTTCAGAGGGTCGGTGTGGACCTGTCGGGCCAAAGGGCCTGTTTCCGCACTGTAGGGAATCTAATAGAGTTATTTTCATTGCACTTCCATGTTTCCCAAGGATTGGAAATCCTAAAATACCAAGGACTAATGGAGGGTTAGTAATTTTTGCCATCCTTACAGCCATGGAAAAAGAGGCTTTAGAACACTCATCAAGGGACAGCGACACATGCAACAGCATAAATGAGCCAATGATCAAACACATATGAATCTTAGGAGAACACAAGGGATGGTATATATGTCATGTACAGATGTTGACGTATGAATGCTCCTCTCTAGAAGGTTTGTAGTGATCATTATTCCATTATTTCCCACAGTTTCCCACAAATTTCCAAATGATAGGAAATGACAGCTATTGAGTCCATGGAATATTGATTGATCTCTAAGGAGAAGGTAACATCAGAGAGTATCTTCTCAAATGCCAGAGAAGGACTGAGGGACCAAATGACCTATTTCTGTACTTAATTCATATATGCACATGTATGCAATCATGTAATTTCCTCACATTCACTACCACACATAGATACTTTCATGTCAGTGGCTATGTGTTGCAAGTTTGATTTGGACCCACCATCCAGTATAAGTGCTTACATGTGCCTTATCAGCTTTTGGAGGATGCGGCAGTCAGGGAAGTGTGAGAGACCAAACACGTGCTGATCCCCAGACTGCTGACTTGCCTCGAGAGTCATCTGTGAGGTGATAGATATTGGACATGCAGCATTAAGTGTGTTAAGATTCAGGTTCTGGCAGAACTTTCCCAATCCCAACCTAAAACAGTATACGAACCTAATAATGCCATGAGTGCTGTTGTATGCCTACTGTCTTTGACTAGATCATCAAGACATTGATCGCTATCATGGAAATCAACACCAAGTAAGCCAGTCACTGAATGATGGAGATTGTCACAATGTGGGTCTTTTTACAAGGTTACTATACCCTTGAGTTTTTTGTTTCCCCAGAGAGGGGGTATTTGGCCAGGCTCCAACTTGACTGGGTTTGTAAGGTTTATTTGGGGCCCTTTTTGTTTACTTCTATCAATAATGCCTCTGGCCTAAGGCTTTCACATCACAGAGTCACAGAGATGTACAGCATGGGAACAGACCCCTCAGTTCAACCTGTCCATGCCGACCAGATATCCCAACCCAATCTAGTCCACCTGCCAGCACCCAGCACATATCCCTCCAAACCCTTCCTATTCATATACCCATCCAAATGCCTCTTAAATGTTGCAATTGTACCAGCCTCCACCACTTCCTCTGGCAGCTCATTCCATACATGTGCCACCCTCTGCGCGTAAACGTTGCCCCTTCGGTCTCTTTTCTATCTTTCCCCTCTCACCTCTAAACCTATGCCCTCTAGTTCTGGACACCCTGACCACAGGGAAAAGACTTTGCCTATTTACCCTATCCATGTCCCTCATAATTTTGTAAACTTCTATAAGGTCACCCCTCAGCCTCCGACGCTCCACAGAAAACAGTCCCAGCATGTTCGGCCTCTCCTTATAGCGCAAATCCTCCAACCCTGGCAACATCCTTGTAAATCTTTTCTGAACCCTTTCAAGTTTCACAACATCTTTCCGACAGGAAGGAAACCAGAGTTGCACGCAATATTCCAACAGTGGCCTATCCAATGTCCTGTACAGCCGCAACATGACCTCCCAACTCCTCTACTCAATACTCTGACTGATAAAGGAAAGCATACCAAATGCCTTCTTCACTATCCTCTCAACCTGCGACTTGACTTTCAAGGAGCTATGAACCTGTACTCCAAGGTCTCTTTGTTCAGTAATACTCCCAAGGACCGTACCATTAAGTGTATAAGTCCTGCTAAGATTTGCTTTCCCAAAATGCAGCACCTTGCAATTATCTGAATTAAACTCCATCTGCCACTTCTCAGCCCATTGGCCCAACTAGTTAAAATCCTGTTGTAATCTGAGGTAATCCTCTTCACTGTCCACTACGCCTCCAATTTTGGTGTCATCTGCAAACTTACTAACTGTACCTCTTATGCTCACATCCAAATCATTTATATAAATGATGAAAAGTAGTGGGCCCAGCATCGATCCTTGAGGCACTCCACTGGTCACAGGCCTCCAGTCTGAAAAACAACCCTCCGCCATCACCCTCTGGCTTCTACCTTTGAGCCAGTTCTGTATCCAAATGGCTGGTTCTCCCTGTATTCCATAGGATCTAACCTTGCTAACCAGTCTCCCATGGAATTGGAAAAGAATTATTCAAACTTTTTTACTAGATACGGACTACTAATAAAGATACAGTTGGACCAAGGGTCAAACTTCGCATCCAAACTATTCAAAGAAGTTATGGACGCCTAGGAATAAAACAATTTAAATCGACTGCTTATCATCCAGAATCGCAGGGAGTACTGGAAAGATGGCACCAAACACTTAAGACAATGATGAGGCTTTATAGTCAGAATGATCCGAATGATTGAGATAAGGGAATTCCGTTTGTGCTTTTTGTGATCAGAGATGCACTAAATGAATTTACCAAATTCAGTCCATTTAATTAGTTTTTGGGTATGAAGTGAGAGGACTATTAAGATTGATTAAGGAGGAATTAGTAAGTCAGAATTCAGAGGCCACCCATTTGGAATGTGTGTCAAATTTTAGAGAAGAATTAAATAGAACTGGGGAGTTGGCTAGACAGCATTTAAAAAATATCGCAGTATGCATTGAAACAGGAAGCAGACAAGAAATCAAAAATTCACAATTTTGCTATTGGGGATACGGTATTAATGTTACTTCCAGTAAGAGGTGAATGTTTAAAAGCAATGTTTAGTAGACCTTATCAAATCGAAATGAAATTGAGCGAGGTGAACTACTTGATAGGGACTCCAGACAGGAAGAAATCTCAGAGTGTGTCATGTGAATATGCTCAAAAGGTATTTTGACAAGGAAGGAAAGCAGGAGAAGGTGTTAATGATTACAACACAGAGGGAAGAACCAAGTTCAGAGGATTCTGAACTGGACATTTCTCAAATTAAATTGGACAATGAGGAATTTGTCAAAAATTGGGATAAATCATTAAATTACCTTCCTGAGAAAAACTGAAATGACCTGAAAGAGTTATTACTATCATATGGGGAGATATGTGGAAATAAACTGGGAAGTACTAACCTAATTTTACATGAGGTAAATATAAGAGATGCTGTTCCAATTAAGCAACATCCTTATAGACATAGCCCTCTAAAGTTGGCACAGGTTCAAAAGGCGATTCAACTCATGCCCTAAGGTGACATAATCAAAGTGAGTTACAATGACTGGAGCTCACCTATGGTAACGGTGCCAAAGCCAGATGGTACCCAATGATTATGAGTGGACTATTGCAAAGTCAATGCAGTTACAAAGACTGATGCATTCCAATTCTGCGGTTGGAAGGTGGGACAAGCAACTTCTAAGATGAAACAATTTCTAAGTTGAACTTCTCAGAGGCTACTTGCAAGTACTGTTGTCAGAGAGATCAAAGGCGATTTCACTTTCGTAAGGCCACTGGACTATATCAGTTTAAAATCAAATGATTTGGGATGAAAAATACTCTGGCCACATTTCAGACATTAACCCATAAGGTCATTGCCAGATTACCCAATTGTGTGGTGTATATCGATGACCTGGTGATTTTTCATCACACGTAGAAGGAACTTTTACAACATTTAATGGACTTGTTCAATCAACTTCGGAAGGCAGGCTTAGTGATAAATCTAGCTAAATGTGAATTTGCCAAAGCCCAATTCACCTTCCTGGGCCATGTTATTAAACATGGACAAATGGCCACACGAGATACAAAAACAAAAGTAATTGGGGGATTTCCCATACAATCAACAAGAAAAACAGTACTATGATTCCTGGGATTGAGTGGATTTTATCGAAAGTTTGTGCTGAACTTTAGCAGAATGGCTGCTCCACTGACTGAATTGCTCAAATAAAGCAAAAAGGTTTCAGTGGACTGCACACTGTCAGGATGCATTTGATAGCATTAAAGCTGTGTTAATGACTGCCCCGGTATTAGCCATACCTGAACATGTAAAGCCTTTCAAAGTGGCTGTTGATACTAGTGATGTGGGTGTCGGTGCTATGCTCCTGCAGGAAGACGACAAGATGATAGAAAGACGACAAGATGATAGAAAGACCTATTGGGTATTTCTCCAGGAAGTTGAATGTTCATCAACAGAAATATTTGACAATTGAGAAAAAGACTTTGAGATTGGTGTTGGCGCTACAACATTTCAGTATTTATATTACCAGCAATGCATCTGAGACATTCGTATGCACTGATCATAACCCATTGAAATTTGTGGAGAAATTTAAGGACAAAAATGCCAGACTGTTTCGATGGAGTCTGTTGTTACAGCCATTCAATTTGAAAATTGTGCATGTGGTGGGTCAAGAAAACATGATTGCCGATGCATTATTGAGACTCGAATGAGAGATGGAGGTGTTCAGTGATAGGAGAACCACAGACGGAATCCGAATGTAGGTGTCTATGTTTTTACGTTTATAGTCAGTGAATGTATAATCGTGTTTTAGGGTACTAACCTTTATTTTTTGGTGTTTTGAAAAATGAAGCCATCTTTGGATATTGATGGTTCATTTTTTAAGGGGGGGTGCGGTTGTCACAATATTGGTCTTTTTACACCGTCACTATGTGTTCTTTTCCAGAGAGGACGTAATTGGCTAGGCTCCAACTAGGCTGGGTTTGAAAGGTTTATTGGGGCCCTTTTTGTTTATCCCTAACAGATAATGCCTCTGGCCTAAGACTTTCATGTCTTAAACAAAACCGGTATAATCAAAGGGAAGTGGCTAGATCGCTGTGTAGCTGGCTTCATTTAGATTAGAGTTTTTGATTCAGTTCAGCAGCAGTATGTCTGAAGAAAGGCTGCTGGGGCAAGTCCAGCTGGGTACTCTCTCTCTCTCTCTTTTTCAAGCCTGTAAGCACTGATTTGTTTCATCTTTACTCTGTGTTTATTGGGACTGTTGCAAGTATTTTCAGAACAGCATCATTAAGTCAGGATAGTCTGTCACGTTATTGGATAGGATAAGTTATCTGGTATTCTATTATCTGTTCTTTGTGTTTCATTCTGTAATTTTGTAAATAAATTCTTTTTGTTTAAAACTTGGCAGTCAGATCTGCTAATTCAATCCGGGAATATCCACTATACACTTACCTAAAACAAATAGCAAAGTTACGGTCTTGGCTACCAGCTTTAAAATGTTTTGAGGGGTTGGGCCTGGTTCATAACAAGATGCATGCACATCATTTTCTTCATGAGCTCAATGGCAAAGTGAGAGGGAAACTGGCCGTCTTGAGTTTCCACTCAATTTGGGTCCATCTCAGGTCAGTATTGATGAAAAAACATGCCAGAGGAGGATGGAGTATTCCTGCTTTCTGCTTCTGGCAGCTCCTCTCATGTTATTCTGACTATTGACAGCAGCCCCTCTGGCAATAGTCTGTGGATTTCTCTTCCCAAGACAGTAATTCTTGCTTGATTCATTGAATTAATTCAATGTGGAATTAGATAGAATCTTGACTGATAAGGGATTCAAGACAATTAGGGGGCTGGGAGGATGCCAGTCAGGAAAAAGGAATTGAAACTTTATTTGACCGAATGATGGACTGTGTTTGAAGTCAAGACTATATTCCTGGGTCAGTGATACCAGTATGCTTCATCTGTGCAGAAATCCCTCAGCATGCTGGGGCCCTCCTGAACTTAGGCTGGCCTTCCCCAGCAGCCCTAACATCAGAGATGCCAGTCTTCAGTCAATTTGATTCACTTCACATTAAATGGAGAAATGGGTTGGTGGCATTGAATACTGTTATGAAGTCGAAAGGCATGTATGGTCACTTTAAGAAAATATTTTTCTGAATTTAAAGTACAGCTACAGCTGCCAGCTAAAGGTTGGGCTGTTCCAAATGTAACAGTGGCTGTTAAATGAGTTTTGGTTGTTGTTATGACAACAATGTGAATTTAACCAATAAGTTTAAATTAAGCTCAGGATAGCAGAAGCCAATGGAACTTGAATGTTTTTGTTTTGACACCTGGAAACCAATCAAATTAAAGGAATTTAATGTGTCATGGGGGTATTTTAAAATTACAGGGAGAGCAACTGCCATAGAGAAGGGAAGTGCCGGAGAGCTAACTGCCAGTATAACATCTTGCTCTCAAAGAAATTAGAAAACACTCTCTATCAAAGGTATCTTTTCATGTGAAACATACTCATAGTAAAAAGAAATACGATGGCCCAGTGAGATCAGTAGCTGGAAGAGTGAAGACATAGGAGAAGATAGAGAGTGTGTGGTTTTGAGATTAAGTTAATGTAATTTTAATAAGTGTCTTATTGGAACAGCATTTGTTATAGAATTGGAGTCAGGTAGTAAGCAGTTAAGAGAAAGGGGGGAGCTTGGATTTGTTAATTTTTTTGGTTTAATGTTCACTATTAGAGTTGGAAAAATAATTTGATTTTTTTCTTTAAATAGTAGAATTTGGGAGTTCTCTGTCACTCACATTTTAACAGACTACGAGGCAAGATGAACTTTTTTTTGAATGTATAATGTAACTAACAGAGGGGTTCAACCTTCTGTGTGATAACAATACTACAAAAGCAATGAGCCCTATCATTCTGACCATAGAATTGAAGACATGTGCTGTAGAACTTGCTGAACCACAACTACGCTGTTCTAATACAGCTACAACACTGGCATCTGCCAGACAATGTGGAAATTCGCCCAGCTTTGTCCTGTACACAAAAGGAAAACAAATCCATCCTGAACAATTAACACTCCACCTGTCTTCTCTCAGTCTTTGGTAAAATTTTGAAAGGAGTCATCAACTGTGCTGTCGACATGCTGAGCAATAACCTGCTCAGTTTGGATTTCACAAGGGCCACTCAGCTCTTGACCTCATTACACTCTTAGTTCAAATATGTAAAAAGAGCTGAATTCCAGAGATAAGGTATGAGTGACTGCATTTGACTATGTTTGCCATCAAGAAGCCCTAACAAAAGTGGAGATAATGGGAATCAGGAGTAAAACTCTCCAAAGGTCAGAGTTACACACAGCACAAAAGAGGATAATTATGGTTATTCAAAGTCAATCATCTCAGCTCCAAGCCATCTCTGCAGATATTTCTCAGGGTAGAATCCTAGCTTTGGATGCTTCATCAATGTCTTTCCCTCTATCAAAAGATTAGAAGTGTCAACGCTTTTTTAATGATTGCACAATATTTAGCACCATTTGTAGCTCCACAGATACCCGACTGAAGCATTTTGTTTCCAGTTGCTGAAAGACCTGAACAATATCATGCTTGGACTGACAAGTGGCAAGAAACATTTGTGTCACGCAAGTGCCAGACAATGATAATCCCTACACAAGAGAGAGTGAAACCACCATTCCTTGATATTCAGTAGCATCACCATAGCTGAAAACCCACAATCAGCATCCTGTGATTACCATTGATCAGAAACTACCATAAAAATTCTGTAGCTACAATAACAGGATAAAGGCTAGGAAGCTTGCCGTGAATAACTCAGCTTTTTACTCCCCAAATCTTGGGTCCACCATCTATAAAGCACAAGTCAGAAGTGTGATGGAATACTCGTCATTTGCCTGGATGAGTGCAGCACTCAATGTGCACAACAACACATTGACAACACATCCACAAACATCTACCCCCTCCACCACCAATGCTCAGTAGCAATAGCATGTGCCACTGCAGGAATTCACCGAAGCTCCTTACACAGCACTTTCCAAACTCACAACCACTATCTTCTTTTGAAAGATAAAGGCAGCAGATGCATGTTCTCCTCCAAGCCACTCAACATCCTGACTTGTGAATATTTTAACATTTCTTGATTGTTGTTGGATAAAATCTATCAATATCTGTAATTTGCAGCAGTTAAGGAAGGCCACTCACCTCCATATTTGGAAGGACAAGTTCCATTCCAAGTCACATGCCACCTGTCTCAGTATAATGTCATCATTATTTTTCTGGTGCTGGATCAAAATTCTTGTATTCTCTTTCTAATAGGATTATTGGAATTATCAGAACTCATGAAAAGTCACCAGATACAAAACGTTAACTCTACTTTCTTCCCACAGATGCTGCCAGACCTGCTGAATTTCTCCAACAATTTTTGTTTTTATTTCAGATTGTCAATTCTTTATTTTATTTCAGCATTACTGGGATCCCTAGACCAAATAGACTGCTGTGTTTCATGAAGGCACCTCACCACTACCTTCTCAAGGGCAATTAGGGATGACCAATATATGTTGGCACAGCAATATCCACATTCCATGAATGAATGAAAATAGTGACATAGTTATATCTGTTTCACACCATATCTAAAAATGTACTATTTAGTTTATATCGGGACACATTATTCTTCCTCCCAATATGCTTAATTTCAAACTTTTTTGGACTAAATTTTGTCTGTTTTGTGTAGTTCATTGAGCCAGTGTATCTATGTTCACCTGAAATCTGTTACTAAAGTCCACACTAGTTACATTTCTATGCTTTATATCATCTATAAATTTTAAAATGATGCCACCTGCAGCTAAGTCCATATTATCAATGTACATTAAAAATAATTAATGGCCCTGATGCTCATATTTATACTTTCCTTTAGTCTGAAAAACAACAGTTTACCATTAGACTCTTCTTTCTGCTTTAATTTTGCAAATACAATACAATACAATTTTGAAAATAAACATGCATATCTTCAATAGAGATACCTTGATCAACCCCTTGAAAATATTCTGAAAGAATTTATTATGCTTAATTATGTCTTTAACAAATCCATATTAAATACTATTTATTAATTCCAAACTAATGTTATATCCAAAAATACTTCTAGAATTTTCTTAACTCTTCAAAATATTACACACACAATGTTGATCTTGTCCAAGTGTTAGTTAGGGGACTTTCTCCGCACTTTTAAGCATTGACAGGTCAGTGCTAATGGTTTCAGATAGATATAACCCAAAAGATACAGTGATATATCCCTTCTCCGTAGACTGTTAGCCCATCTAATGACTACAATTTACAACATTGTAAATTGTGGTATGTTATGATTGTAATTTTGAAGTTATTATATAACTTAAAAAAATAAAATGTCAGTCTTCAGGCTGTTGAATTCATGTTAACCTGTGTATACTCATCAGGTAATTTTATATTTCAAAACTCCCTGTAGTATATTCTTCATTGACTGTGAATTTCAAAACCTTGGGCTATTTTGGAAGCATGTTGCAACTGAAACAAACTGTTTAATTATTGTTGCAGTTAATCAGAGCTACATGTGCTCCATATGATGGCAGTGTTGAAACATGCAAGCAGTGCAATGAATAAATTGAAAATAAAATGAAAGATAAATTGAAGATGCTTTGGACTAAAGTGAGACAAGTTGGACAAAGCTGAGTGACTTCTCTCTCTGGAGGAAATTTACAGGGACTGGTATCTTTTTAAAAATGAAATACTATGGAACCCTTGAAGGGAGTAATTCCTCTATGTGCCTAAAATTGCAATGTCAAATTAATGCAATGGCATAAAATTCAAAATTGAATTGCAATACTCAGTCATTTTACCCTGAGTATTTTATGGGGAACTGAATCAATTACATTTTAGTTTCCCTCAAAAACAGGCTGATTTGGTTATTCAAGTTGGACTTCGTTAGGGTCTAAAGAAGCTTAATCAACAGTCCTCAACAGATAGTTCGAAAATTGTCCAATAATGTTGAATATATTTTATACTT
Organism: Hemiscyllium ocellatum; assembly: GCF_020745735.1. Lineage (NCBI taxonomy): Eukaryota > Metazoa > Chordata > Chondrichthyes > Orectolobiformes > Hemiscylliidae > Hemiscyllium > Hemiscyllium ocellatum. The sequence continues at coordinate 127,796,512 of NC_083404.1, forward strand.
TGCAGAATTCGAAGTAGGGCATACTTATAACTTCATAGAGTCATAGAGATGTACAGCACCAAAACAGACCCTTTGGTCCGACTCATCCATGCTAACCATTATCCTAAATTAATCTAGTGTCATTTGCCAGCCCTTGGCCCATATCCCTCTAAACCTTTCCTATTGTTGTAATTGTACCAGTCTCCACCACTTCCTCTGGCAGCTCATTCCAAACATGCACCATGCTTTGCATGAAAAATTTGTCCCTTAGGTCCCTTTTAAATCTTTCCCCTCTCACCCTAAACCTATGCCCTCTAGTCTGGACTCCCCCAATTCAGGGAAAAGGCCTTGTCTATTTAATCTATCCATGCCCCACATCATTTTGTTAACCTCTATGAGGTCATCCCTCAGCCTCTGACGCTCCACGGCTCTGACTCCACAAATTGCAGATCGCTGATAATTCTGGAAATATCTTCCATAATGTCTCATGCTTCGGGGGGTGGATATTTTATTTTCTGCATTCTCTAATCCGTTAATTAACTTACCTCCTTCAAACTTATCCTTACATTTTATTTAAAGGCCTATACTGAAAGTAATTTGACTTGTTCTCTACTTCCTTCCAGATGCAAATCAAATACCCAATCATTTAATTTGTGACTTTTTCACATTGTGCTTTCATGGCAGGATTAATCATTCAGAAAGGTTTCCCCTCTCTGCTAACAAGGATTTCAAGACAAACCTCATGCTTATTATTACCTATTCCTGTTTGCATTGCTCTCCCTATATCCACACTGCAATCCATTGATGTGGATATCCAAATTTCATAGAGGCGTTCAAGGTTGAGACAAATTTAGACAAGGTAGACAAGGAAGAATGGATCATATTTACCAATTATACATGGACAAAGGAACACACATTTAAGCTTTTGGGGTAGTAGAAGTAGAGGTGATCATTGATTTCAAAAGATAATTAGATTAGTACTTGAAGGAAAGTAACTTGCAGGGCTATGGAGGTTGGGATGGGGAGGTGGATTGCAGGGGTGGATCTGACTGATGAGAGCTAGATTGAACTCAATGGGCCAATTGGCCCTTTTCAATGATTTTAAATATACAATTTTAAAAAATTGACATGACATATAGTTAAGTCTTATTATGATTTACCTTGCATAGAAATCACCAGGTGGAATGAGTTCCTGTAGGAATTGCAGCTGGTAAAGATATAGTCCAATCAAGTGTCCTGCACTGAATATAGCCATTAATACACACAAACAGCTGAATATCAGTGGATCAAACTGTTTACCGCAGCTCCACCAAGTACACAATCCCAAAAATACAAAGAAGTATACTCCTGAGCTCAAAGATGGTAGCGTAATGCCTGGAGAAAAGGATAACACATTGTTATTAAAATTACCTGAGTTACAAAAGGGCAAAGAGCAAAGAATATGTAATAGTAGTTCTTTGATCTATATCTTCCTACATTTGGAACATCAATTTAAAGAAAAATGAAACGATCTGTTTATGGATGTACGAAGGTTTAATGTACTATAATTACAACAGCACAAACCTGTTAAACCAAGCAAAATGGTAACAACTACTTTTCCAGTGGTTGCTATAATATTTCCAATAAATTCTTTTAGTTTTGATGCGTATGTTGCAATTCTGCGAAGAATATTTTGTTTGGTTCCTTCTTCTTCCAATTCTTCAACTACATCTGCTACCTCAAAATCTTCTTCATAAATGAATGGATCTGCCAATTCAAGTTTGTCTTCAACCTATAAAAACAGAGTTTAATCAACTGCACATAGTTCTAACATATTGTTATCAAATCTTTAACCTTAAAATACGTTCTTACGACTCAATTTTGCAATTGTGCTACATTTTATGAAATAAATTATATTAATTCAGGTGATTTATAATGCGATAACAAACTTGTGCTAATTTATTTATCCTAGATTGAAGTCACATCTAGGATAAATGGTTGTGGTTGTTCAAGGTCAGTTGTCTCAGCTACAGCAAATTTCTTCACATGTTCCTATTCAGGGCAGTCCTCTCGGCCCAACTAGCTACATGTGTTCCATTAATAATCCTCTCTGCACCATAATGCCAGAAGTTCATTGATGATTACACCATTCAGCAGCATTCCATCTCGAAATGCAGCAAGATAGCCAGATAAAAGTGACAACTAACATTCAAGCCATACAAGTGATAGGCAATGACTATCTCCAACATGAGCAAATCTTACCAATCTTGACATTTAAAGGCATTACCATGACTGAAGCTCCCACTATCAACATACTGGGAAATACTATTGATCTGAAATGAAACAAGGCCACAATTGTCACTCCATTTGATTCAAAATTATTATGGAAAAGGACAATTATGAGCCTGAAATCAAATTGATAAATTGGGGGTAGGCCAATTCTAATAAGATCAGGTATGATATGCCCAGAATGGGTTGGGACCAGATACATTTAATTAAATCTGTGTTACATAGTTAGACTGTTTAGAAAAGAAATAGGGAGAGTACAGGGCCAAAATGTACCCATAAAGAGTAGGACCAACAAATCTAGCAAATCCTGGATATCAAGAGATAGGCAAGATTGGATACTGAGGATTTTGACAGATACTTAGAGCTCAAAACAGCAGAAGCCTTAGGGGAGTACAGAATGTGCAAGGGGAACTTAAACGAGGAAATTAGGAGATCAAAAACAGGCATGAAAGATTTGTGAAGGTTTGTAGCTCAGGTTGAGGTTTAGGGTGTAGGTTTGCTCGCTGAGCTGTAGGTTTGATATCCAGATGTTTCATTACCTGGCTAGTTAACATCATCAGTAGCGAAGCTGTTGTCTCCTACTTTCTATTTATATGTTTGTCCTGGATGGGGTTCCTGGGGTTTGTGGTGATGTCATTTCCTGTTCATTTTTTGAGGGGTTGATAGATGGTATCTAGATCTGTGTGTTTGTTTATGGCGTTGTGGTTGGAGTGCCAGGCCTCTAGGAATTCTCCGGCATGTCTTTACTTAGCCTGTCCCAGGATAGATGTGTTGTCCCAGTCGAAATGGTGGTTTTTTTTCTGGGTGTGTAAGGCTATGAGGGAGAGAGGGTTGTGTCTTTTTGTGACTACCTGGTGTTCATGTATCCTGGTGGCTAACTTTCTTCCTGTTTGTCCTACATAGTGTTTCTGGCAGTCCTTGCATGGAAGTTTGTAGATGACATTGGTTTTGTCCATGGGTTGTACTGGGTCTTTTAAGTTTGTTTTTAAGCTTGTTTTTAAGCCCCCCTCAGACCCATAGTCTCTCTACCCAGAACACCAATTTACAGACTGACCAAAGAACTACACACAAGACTGAAATACGTAGTAGAAGAGTCACAGCACTCCATCCACCACCCAGGAATTGCTAAGAATCATCAAAAACACCAAAATAGACAAAGACGAAACAATGATCTCATTCGACGTAACAGCACTGTTCACCTCCATCAACATTGACCTGGCAAAGGAAACACTTACCACACTTTTAGAAGAGACCATCACACACACCCCAAGCACATTACCAACGAAAACATCATGAAGCTAGTGGACCTGTGCCTCACCACCCACTTTACCTTCAACAACATAATCTACAAATAAACCAATGGCACACCCATGGGATCTCAGCTATCAGGATTCATAGCAGAAGCAGTAATGCAAAGATTAGAACAAACAGCCCTACCAACCATCAAACCAAAAATCTGGGTCTGCTACGTAGATGACACCTTTGTCATCACAAAATGAAACAAGATAGAAGAGACATTTAACATCATCAACAACACCCTCACAGGCATAAAGTTCACCAAGGAGGAAGAAACCGACAACAAACTCGCATTCCTGGATGTCACAGTCGAAAGAACAGACAACGGAGAACTACAAAGCTGCATATACAGAAAATCGACAAACACTGACCAAATACTTAAGTACACCAGCAACCATTCCAATACGCACAAACAAAGCTGTATTAGAATACTATTCCAACAAGCCATCTCACACTGCAGCACAGACGAACTTCGGAAAACAGAGGAGAACCACCTAGACAACGTATTCAAGAAGAACGGATACTCAAAAAATACAGTCCGCAGATTCCTCAAGACAAACCACGACAAGCAGACCAAAAACATCCAGAAACCCGAACCACCTTACCATACATCAAAGAAGTTTCAGAAATGACAGCTAGACTATTAATACCCCTCGGAATCCTAGTAGCACACAAACCCACCAACACTCTCAAACAAAAACTAACAAACTTAAAAGACCCAGGACAACCCATGGACAAAACCAATGTCGTCTACAAAATTCCATGCAAGGACTGCCACAAACACTACGTAGGACAAACAGGAAGAAAGTTAGCCACCAGGATACATGAACACCAGCTAGCCACAAAAAGACACGATTCCCCTCTCCCGTGTAGCCCTACACACGGATGAAAAAAACCAACTTATCGACTGGGACAACACATCTATCCTGAGACAGGCTAAGCAAAGGCATGCTAGAGAATTCCTAGAGGCCTGGCACTCCAACCACAATGCCATAAACAAACACATAGATCTAGGTACCATCTATTAACCCTTCAGAAAACGAAAAGGAAATGACATCACCATCAACCCCAGGAACCCCATCCAGGACAAACATACAAATAGAAAGCAAGAGACATCAGCTTCGTTTCACTTGGAGGTCGCCACTGATGATGTTACCTAGCCAGGTAATGAAACGTCTGGCTATCAAACCTACAGCTCAGCGAGCAAACCTACACCCTAGGCATGAAAGAATAACACTAGGTTAAAAAAAGGTAAATCTTAAGTACTTTGATGGCAAAAGGGTACCTACAGAAAGGGAGGGACCCATTAAGGACCATAGCAGTAATTTGTGCACGTAGGCAGAGGACATAGATAAGGTTCTAAATGAATACTTTGTGTCAATGTTTACTAGTGAAAGGTATGATGTGGTTGTAGAAATCATGGAGAATAAATTTTAATATATTTAAAAGGAATTAGCACAGAATGAAGGCTTTGAGTGGTCTGGCAGGATTAAAATTAGATTAATCTCTAGGGCTGGTTGAAATGTATCCCCCAGCTGTTGAGTGAGGCAAGGGAGGAAATAGCAGAGCTGCTGGCAATAAATTTTAATTCCTCTTTGGCCATAGAAGAGGGGCCAGAGGACTGGAGGACAACAACGTGGTACTGTTATTCAAGAAGGGAGCAAAGCATAAACCAGGATACTACAGTTAATTAGTGATGGGGTCCCACAAGTGTCAGTGTTGAGACCCTTGCTGTCTGTAGTTTTGTAAACAATTTAGCCTTAAATGTTGGAGGTTGATCAGTAAGTTCACAAATGATATGAAAATTGTTGGGGTGGTGACTAGTAAGGAGGATAGCCTTAAGGTTGCTACAGGACACAGGCTGACTGAGTGGACTCAGAAACAGAAGTTGTTGGAAAAGCTCAGCAGGTCTGGCAGCATCTGTGAAGAGAAATCAGAATTGACATTTTGTGTCCAGTGACCCTTCCTCAGAACTGATTTCTCTTCACAGATGCTGCCAGATCTGCTGAGCTTTTCCAGCAATTTCAGTTTTTGTTTCTGATTTACAGCATTCATAGTTCTTTTGGTTTTAATCAGATGGGCTGATCAGTGGCAAATACAATTTAATACAGTTACGTCTGAAGTGATGTACTTGGGCAGAACAAACAAGGCTACAGAAAACATGATGAACAGTAAGAGCTGGGGAAGCACGGAAGAACAGAGGGACCTTGGTGTGCATGACCACCAGTCCTTTAAGGTGATGGGCAGATAGATAAAGTTGTTAAGAAGATATATCGGATACTCGCTTTAATAAGCCGAGGCATAGAATTTAAGAGCAGGGAGGTTATGCTGGAACTGCATAAAATACACCACAGTTAGAGCACCCTGTGCAGTTCTATATTTCACATGAGACAAAGAATACAACCTTTACTGCAGAAGGTGCAGAGGAGATTTACCTGGATGTTGCCTGGGCTGGAGAGCTTAATTTATGAAGAGATATCAGATAGATTGGGGTTGTTTCCTTTAAGCAGAGGAGATTGAGAGGGGCGATGATTAAGATGCATAAAATTATGAAGGGCAGAGACAGGAAGGAAATTTTCCACTTGTTAGAGGCATTAATAATCAGAGGTATAGCCGTAAGATAAGAAGCAGGAAGTTTAGAGGGAATATGAGGAAATGTTTTCTGACTTAGAGGGTGGTGGGAATCTGGAACTCACTGCCTGTAAGGGAGGTAAAGGCAGAAACCCTCATAACATTTAAGGAGTATTTAGATGTACACTTGCGATGCCAAGGTATATGAGACTATGGGCCAAGTGCTGGAAAATGGAGTTGGAATAATTAGGTGTGATGGTGTAAACTTCAGAACTTTAATAACTGTTCACAGATTGAAAGAAGGAGCAATAGCTCTGTCTGGAATTAACAATCGGGGACAAGGTCAAACCTATACAGGAAATGAAAGCAAGTTCCTTGACAGTGGAGTCACAGGGAGACAGGGTAATGAAGATGGCATTTGCTTCCCTTTATTGATCAGTGCATTGAGTATAGGAGTTGGGAGATCATGTTGTGGCCCTTCAGGACATTGGTTAGGCCACTTTCGGAATACTGCATTCAATTCTGGTCTCCCTGCTAGAGGAAGAATATTGTGAAACTTGAAAGAATGCAGAGAAGATTTACAAGAATGTTGTCAGGGTTGGAGGGTTTGAACTACAGGGAAAGGCTGTATAGGCTGGGGCTGTTTTCCCTGGAGCATCAAAGAAGTTCATAAAATTATGAGGGGCATGGATAGAGTGAATAATCAAAGATTTTTCCCAGATTAGGGGAGCCCAAAACTGAAGGGCATGGATTTAAGGTGAGAGAGGAAAGATTTAAAAGGGAACTTTTTCATGCAGAAGTTGGTGCAGGCATGTAATGAACTGCCAGAGGAAGTGGTGGAGGTTGGTACAAATACAACATTTAAAAGCCATCTGAATAGGTATGTAAATAGGAAAGGTTTTAGAGGGTTTTGGGCCAACAGGGGGCAATTGGGACTAGATTTAATTTAGGGTATCTGGTCCCCAAGGACAGGTTGGACCAAAGGGTCTGTTTCCATGTTGCATATCTCCATGACTCTAATTAGCCATGCCTGGGAAAAAGAGAAGTTGAGACTTCATAAACAAACTGTTTTGACTTCTGTTGACAACTGGCTGCTTATGCCAAAAGGACAATTATTGCCTGGCAGAAGAAGTTAAAGGAGTTAATCACATCAAAACTGTATCTTCAAATGGACAAACCGATGTCAAATGTAACAAGGAACAAAGAAGTTACTTTTGATAAGAAGGCAAGTTGCAGACTCAATGATTCCAAAGGGTAATCAATATTTTGGATGAACGAATCTAGAAGATCTATAAAGTCACTTCATAGACCTGAAGGATGAAAAACTGCATAAAACTTAATCAGAAAACATTTTCAGCAGAACCTTAAAGAACAATACTGCACAAGGATCATACCCTGGACATCAAAGACTGACACTGTTGGTTGGAATTGTAGCTAAATTTTGCCATTAATCAACAAATAGCCAAGTTGAGTTGTGAGGCAGAATTTGCTTACATGAGGGCACTTATTGTGATTGCTACATGCAATAAAGTTTAAATATTTTTTTAAGAACTTGATTGTGAGATTTCTTAATAAGTAGATGAATTAAACATAACTTATGGTGATTTACCCACGACAATTGATTTCCTTGGGTTGGCTTTGATAATAAATGACTTTAAATTGCTCTGAAGTCAAACCTAACAGCTTGTACTTTCAGAGATTCGGCCTGAGCCTTAATTAAGAGGACCATATGACAGTTTAAATTCAAGTGAGTGGAGCACAATACGGGCATCAATTTTCAGATTTAATTGGAACATATACATTTTGTATTATTGAATTGTGCATTAGCTTTGAAATCATGGCAGACAATCAATCTTAGTAGGAGAGCTTGGTTCAAGAATATTTGAGGAAAAAATGCCGAAATGGAGAGAGTATTAAGCTTGTGATGCTACAAGTTCCAGATCATGTATTAGAGTCAGTTGGGCAGCTCATGGGAAAACACACACCCAAAGAGGGCGAGCTGTTGGGAATTTGTTGTCATGATATGTGACGTATGCATTAAAGCACAGAAATGTTCAGATAAATCAGGTGAAGTCAGAAAATGAGGAATTGCAGTCAGAAAATGCAGAGTTAAAACAGAAATTTGATGGCCTACTGGCTGTCAGTCAGGAAAGGGGAGTTATCCAGACAGAAAACAAAGAATTAAAAGGAAAGTTTAAATACCTAGAGGTTGCCAATCAGGAGAAGATAGCTTACCTCTCAAATTATCAAAGTCAATTTGAGACAGGGAACAGAAATGCCAAGAAGGTACAGAGGCAAGTTCAGGAGTCAGAAATTTAAGACTCAGGAACTTGAAAATTAATGTAAAGATCTCCAGCCAGCACTTATAGTACTGCATCAAACATAGCCTGAGCAACAAGTGCAGAATGCTCATCATTCTAAATACCAATAAGAAACTGGTGCCTTGAAGTCACAACTTTCCAGCCACAACTGTGCTATAGGACCCAGACAAAGATTAGGGATGAAAGGGGATTGGGGATCAACTGAGGGCGAAGCGACATGTTCCAGATTATGATTATAATCTTAATCCCACGCTCCTCCACCACACTCGGATCAAGGTTCCTTGAGTCTGGTACCAGCCCAAAGTAAAGATAAAGTTTTAATGAAAATCTAACAACATAAATAAAGATAGAGTCATTCAACCAGCAATTGGGCTATAAACCAGGTGTTTTGCAAAGTGAGACAAACAAATGGCAGAATTTGAAACTAGGTTAATTAAAAAAGAGTGGGTAAACCCCATAGTTAGCCAAAAAGAAAATTTAGAGGGGTGTGACATGCAGCTCTGATCTAATTAAAATTAGAAGGACTGGAACGGGAATTTACCGAAAGCTGTGTTCCAATACCAATCGATTCACCTATCACTGTGACAAACCCTGGATAGAGAGAAAATAAAGAATAAAACTAGTTTGAATTGCAGCCCTTAGTTTGTCTCATAAATTAAGAGTACCTGGGTAAATATATTTTTGGAGTAATAAATTGGTCGAACTGTCTGTATGGAACATTTCGCAGCAATGAGTACCAATCTTGGAAGAATAAGGATATGTGTGAACTGGTAAACTGTAAATAAGAGCAGAAACTGCCTTGAATTTTTGTTTGTGAGCTTTAGATATGCTATGAACCTGATTATTGAAATCATATTGCTAGCTTGGCTTTCACAAATGAAGTACGAGTCAGCAGTCAAGATGCAGTACACAATGGAAAAGGACATCATGTGCATACATAACCAAATACTGATAGATGCAGACCGAAAATGTTGGGAGATGCCCCTGCTCACAAGTTTGCGTGCATTAATCTTACATGCAACATGGATATCAAGCCCATTTGCGCCAATGATTTGCACAGAACCTCCACGATACCACTCCCACAGATCACAATCACACTTACATCAGAATCGACTGAAAACCCTGTAGAATACCCAATAGGAAAAGAAGGACTCAGAGCAATCATACAGTCATACAGCATGGAAACAGACCCTTTGGTCCAAGCAGTCCATGCTGAATATAATACCAAGCTAAATTAGTCCCACCTGCCTGCTCCTGGCCCATAGCCCTCCAACCCCTTCATATTCATGCACTTATCCAAATGTCTTTTAAACATTGTAATCGTACCTACAACCATGACTTTCTCAGTAAGTTAAGCGCACACGCAAACCATCTTCTGTGTAAAAAAAATCTGCTTCTCATGTCTTTTTTAAATCATTCTCCACTCACCCTGAAAATGTGCCCCCTTGTCTGGAAATCCCTCATCCTATGGAAAAGACAACAACTTTATCTATACCCCTAATTATTTTATAAGCTTTTATAAGGTGGCCTCTCAACCTCCTACGCTCCAGTGAAAAACATCCCAGCCATTTTTCATAACTCAAACCTTCCATACCCAGCAACATCCTTGTAAATCTCTTTTAAACCCTCTACAGCTTAATAATATCCTTGCTACAATTGAGTGAGCATAACTGGATTGAGAAGAGACCTCGCTGATATCCAATACAATCCAGTGGGCGGCACAGTGGTTAGCACGGCTGCCTCACAGCGCCAGAGACCCTGGTTCAATTCCCGCCTCAGGCGACTGACTGTGTGGAGTTTACACATTCTCCCCGTGTCTGTGTGGGTTCCCTCCAGTTCTGGTTTCCTCCCACAGTCCAAAAATTGGTCATGCTAAATTGCACAACAGTGGTAGGTGTAGGGGTGGGTTGCGCTTCAGAGGGTCCAGTGTGGACTCGTTGGGCTGAAGGACCTGTTTCCACTGGAAGTAATCTAAAATATGACTTCTATACTAAAAGGACTGAGCAATGACGGCAAGAGCACAAAATGCCTTTTTAACCATTGTCTATATGTACAGGTCACTTCTACCCCAGAAGACATTCCAATAATCCAAAAATGTGAATCTTTCTCCCATACACCAGCTCCTTAGCCATGCATTTATCTGCTCTATCCTCCTATTCCTACCCTCACGAGCTCACAGCACCGGAAGAAATCCAGATATTACTACTTTCGAGAATCTCCTTTTTAAATTCCTGCCTAACTCTCGATATTCTCCCTTCAGAATCTCATCTTTTTCCCTTCCTATGTCATTGGTTCCAATGTATACAATGACCTCCTGCTGATTCCTCACTTCTCACATTCTGCACCCTCTCTGAGACATCCTTGATCCTAGCATCAGGGAGGCAACACACCATTCTGATTTTTCGCTGCTGGCCACAGAAATGTCTGTCTGTGCCTCAGACTAGAGAGTCCCCTAACACAATTGATCTCTTGGAACTCAATACCATAAACTTGGCTGTTCTTGCTACATTCTCCTGAGAATCCATCACTCCTTACATTTTCCAAAACAGCATACTTGTTTGAAATGGGGATAGCCACAGAAGACTCCTGCACAACCACTTATATAAGAGGCATACTTAGTAAGTTTGCAGATGACACCAAAATTGGAGGTGTACTGGACAGTGAAGATGGTTACCTCAGATTACATAGAACATAGAACAATACAGCGCAGAACAGGCCCTTCGGCTGTCGATGTTGCGCCGACCTGTGAACTATTCTCAGCTCGTCCCCTACACTATCCCAAAATCATCCATATGCTTATCTAAGGATTGTTTAAATCTCCCTTACAACGGGATCTTTACCAGATGGAGTTTAATGCAGATAAATGGGAGGTGCTGCATTTTGGGAAAGCAAATCTTAGCAGGACTTATACACTTAATGCTAAAGTCCTAGGGAGTGTTGCTGAACAAAGAGACCTTGGAGTGCAGGTTCATAGCTCCTTGAAAGTGGAGTCGCAGGTAGATAGGATAGTGAAGAAGGTGCTTGGTCTGCTTCCCTTTATTGGTCAGAGTATTGAGTACAGGAGTTGGGAGGTTATGCTGCGACTGCATGACATTGGTGAGGCCACTGTTGGAATATTGCGTGCAGTTCTGGTCTCCTTGCTATCAGAAGGATGTTGTGAAATTTGGAAGGGTTCAGAAAAGATTTACAAGAATTTTATCAGGGTTGGAGGATTTGGGCTACAGAGAGAGGTTGAATAGGCTGGAACTGTTTTCTCTGCAGCATCAGAGGTTGGAGGGGTGACCTTATAGAGGTTTAAAAAGTCATGAGGAGCCTGAATAGGGTAAATTGGCAAAATCGCTTCCCTGGGGTGGCTGAGTCCAGAACTAGAGGGCATAAGTTTAGGGTGAGAGGGGAAAGATATAAAAGAGACCTAAGGGGCAACATTTTCACGTAGAGGGTGGTATGTGTATGGAATGAGCTGTCACAGGAAGTGGTGGAAGCTAGTATGATTGCAACATTTAAGAGGCATCTGAATGGATGTATGAACAGGAAGGGTCTGAATGGGTCGTGTGCTGGAAGATTGGAATAAATTTGGTTGGGATATCTGGTCAGCATGGACAAGTTGGACCGAAGGGACTGTTTCCTTGCTGTACATCTATATGACTCTATGACTTTTTGTGTGTGCGAAGTATGGATAGTGTGTTGTATGAAAAATCCATCATGAATTGTTATTGGTTACTCTAAATCTCTCATGTTACCAACATGGTGTTCAAAACCTTTACCTAGCACTTATAAGGAATTGATCAGAGCATTGTATAATCAAGTAGGGTTATACAATCGAGGGGAAAAACAAGAAGCAAATAAATTTGACAGGAGATGCTGCAGGACTTCCTATAGTAATGACCTAGACATCGTTGCTTAAGTGATTGATCAAATAAATCAATTTCTCAAGTTAAAGATTTATTGGGTGCGATGAATGTTAACATTAATTTTTGTTGAATGGGGACACCACTAACAGCACTGCATTTCAAATTGCTAACATCTTAGAAACACACGCCAGTGTGATTAACAACTTAGTAATAGAAGTAGATCAACATCACATAAATGTACATTCTATACTTTATATGCAATTTCATTGATGTCGATCAGATAAAAATCAAATGAAAAGGGAGAAGCTCCTACTTGGGTTGATGACACTAATTTCAGGAAATTAGCTGTGAGTTCAGGAAATTAACAAAAGTAAGGACCAACAACTTGTACATTGGAGGGAATGGAATTGGTCTTCTGTTCAGGATAACTGTTATGTCTAAAGATGACAAACTGCTAATGTTACAACCGAGTGATCCAAAACATCATCTGGATGACAGTTAAGGAGGTAGTACTTCATGCAGTAGAAAAGGAAACTTGTAGGAATAGCACTTAAGGCATGCCAAAAGATGGAGAAAACTATTGTTTGTTCCTATCTCCAACACATGGCTGGACACACCACATACTGTTTTATGCCCAGCAGGAATGAAACAGTTAACTGTACTCTCAAAATTTCAAGTACCATTAGAGACAATATAATCAGAGTTGGATATGCAGGTGAAGGAGAATACTGTATCACAACTTTAAAATATTATTAACATAGCTGTCTTGTCCTCTCACTGATTCAACATTTTGCATTCACCCTCAAATGCCCATGCACATACAAACAATGGAACTGGTTAACATCAGAAGGAGAAAATCTATGACTTTTGACATGGCTGACTCAGCTAGAAAATAAGTTATGCCTTACTGGCAAAACTATGAGGTCCATATGGCCCTGTAAAGCGAATATTTGGAAGGAAGAAAAGGAGATTTTGAGAAAGGCACACAATTTATATGTTACAGTTCAGCAGGATAGTCAGAAATCAAGATAGATATTAAAAAACATTAAGGAACTTACTTGGTGGAATGACATCTGAAATTTGAAAAGCAATATATACACAGCCAATAGGCTTGTGCTATTTCATATCTTGTATTGTTGTTCTATGTACTTGGATCTACATAATTTTGAATGCTATCATGTTTCAGCAACAAATGCAGCAGACGTAAAAGGAATTAGTTGTGTTAAGACATGATAATCATAAAGCTGCAATGGGTGAAGCATAATGCACGTTTATTGCTTTATTTCTGTTCTCGGTGTACTTATTACTCTATTTTTGATTTGTGATTTGTTTACTGATCTGAAACTCATTTATTGATTATTGTCGTTCATATATCTATACCATACAATGAAATAGTGTAATTTAAAATTGTGCACAGGGCAGCAACTCAGCTTGGATATGAAATGCTGTAGGGGGAAATGGCTAATTGTACAGTACTAGTATTTGTTCATCAATTAAAAATAATGAACAAAGAAGAGGAAATGTGATAGTGTAGACTTCAGAACTTTAATAACTGTTCACAGATTGAAAGAAGCAGCAATAACTCTGGACAAACAAATTGAAAGCAATTAGCCATGACTGTGGAAAGGAGCGATCGAGGCTACATAAATAAAACTGTTTTGATATCTGCTTGACAACTAGCTGCTTATGCCACAAGCACAAATTATTGTCACGCAGAATAATTTAATGAGTTAATCACAGCAAAACTGAGTCTTCAAACAGACAAGCCAACGTCAAATGTGATAAGGAACAAAGAAGTTACTTTTGATAAAAAGGCAAGCTGCAGACTTGAGGACTCTGGAAAAGTAATCAATATTTTAGATGAAGGAATCTAGAAGGTCATCAATAATATCACACTATAGACCTAAAAGATGAAAAACTGTGTAAGACTCAAACATCAGAACAGCTCAACAGCAGAACTTCAAAGAACAACACTGCACAAGAATCATACCTGGTCATCAGAGGCAGACACTGTTGGCTGGAATCATAGCTAGATTCTGCCATTAATCAGGTAATAGCTGAGTTGAGTTGTGATACATAACTTGCTTACTTGAGGGATCTTATTGTGGTTGCTCCATGCAATAAAATTTAAATCATTCTTTCAATGTTTGATTGTCTGTGAGATTTATTAATAAGTAGCCAAATTAAGGGTAACTTGTGGCAATTTTCCTACAACAGGTGGCTGTTGGATGTCAGTCATCTCAGCTCCAGCACATTTCTACCATTGTATCTCAGGGCAGTGTTCTAGGTCCAACTGTCTACAGCTGTTCCATTAATGGTCTTCCCTTTTGCTATGCTGTAATCTATACATGAAGATACAGTGACTAGACCAGGTCAGATCTTGAACACACTGCAGCAAGTAACTCACCTTTAGACTCCCCAAAGCCTGTCCATCACCTACAAGGCACAACACAGGAATGTAATGGATACTCCTCATTTGCCTAGATGAGTGCAACTCCAACAACATTCACAAAGCCTGTCACCATCCATCTGCTTAATTACCACCAAATCCTCAAACATTCACTCTATCCATCACTGAGCCATCTCCAAGATGCACTCAGACATTCATTAAGAAAGTCTCTCTTAAAAAGCTAGAAATCACACAACACCAGGTTATAATCCAACAGGTTTATTTGGATGTACTAGCTTTTGGAGCACTGCTCCTTCATCAGGTGGTTGTGGTTATGTGGGGCCTGTTTGTAGATGGCGGAAATGACGGAGGGTGAAGTGATGTACTTGGAGGATTAAGTATCTGAGGAATTGCAAAAGGTGCTGAACATTATACAGTCATCAGTGAACATCCCCATTTCTGACCTTATGATGGAGGGAAGTTCATTGGTGAAACAGCTGAATTTGGCTGGGCCAAGGAGCCATCATGAGGATATCCTGCAGAGACATCTTGGAGTTGTGAATGATGACGTCCAAATACAACAAACATTTTTCTTTGTGTCAAGTATGACTCCAACTAATATACAGTTCAATTTTGCTATGAGTCCTTGATATCAAATTTGATCAAGTGCGGCTTGATATCAAGGGCAGTCACACACCTCATCTGTGGAATTCACCTGTTTTGCCAATGTTTGGACCTGCATTAAGGTGAGGAACAGAGTACCCATGACAGAAGCCAAACTGAGCATCAGTGAGAAGGTGCTACTTCATCCTACTGTTCATGACTGTTTCCATTGCTTTACTGATGATTGAGAGTTCACAGATTAATTGGCGAGGTTAGACTTTTCCTCATTTTTGTGTACAATATACCTAGGCAATTTTCCACATGCCAGTGTTGTATCTGTACTGGAATGTTTGGCTAGGGTGCTGCAAGTTCTGCAGCACAAGCCTTCAATACTATAGCTGAATGTTGTCAGGTCCTCTAGCCTTTGCAGTATCCAGTCTCCCCAACTATGTCTTGATACCAGTGAACTGAATTGGATAAAGTCTGGCACTTGCAAACCTAGAGACCTCTGGAGGAAGCCAAAAGTGATTATCCACTCAGCTGTTCAGGTTAGATACTTTTGTGAATGTTTTAGCCTTATCTTTTCCACTGATAGGCTGGGTGCCCCATATTTGAAAATGGGAATGTCTCCTTCTCCAGTGACTTGATTAATTGTCTGTTACTATCCATGACTCATTGCAGCAGTATTACAGAGCTCAAGTCTGATCAATTGGCTCTAGAATCACTTACCTCTGTCTATCACTTGCTGCATATGCTATTTGGCATATAACTCATCCTGTGATGGAGGTTCACCAGGTTAACACCTCATTTTTATGTTTGGCTGGTGCTGAACTTGCATGCCTTCTTACACTACTCATTGAATCAGGGTTAATCCCTTGTCTAATGGTAATGTAGAGTTGGGGATATGTCAGGCTTATGCTGATGATGATCCACAGCACTTCATGGATGATCAGTTTTGAGTTCACAGAATCACAGAATCTGTACGGTGCTGACAAAGACTATTTGTCTGCACCAACTCTCTAAAGAGCATCCCACCTCCATCCCCGTAACCTCATATTTCCTATGGCTAACTGACCTAATCTGAACATCCCCACATCACAGTGGCAATTTGGCATGTCCAATCCACCTAACCTGCACATTTTTAGACTGTGGGAGGAAACGGCACGCGGCAGAAACTCATGCAGACATGAGCAGAATGTGCAAACTCCACACAGAGACTCAAGTCTGGAATTGAACCTGGGTCCCTGGCACTATAAGACAGCAATGGTAACCATTGTACCCAGCGTGCCACTGAGTTGATAATTATTAAAGTCTATCCCTTTTACCATGATGACATTACCACACAACACAATGGAGAAGATTGAACTTAGTCCATACCAGAACTATGCAAAGATCACTTTTAATGATATTGTCATGGACAGTTGCATCTGAGTTAGGCAGTTTGGTGAGGATGAGGTCAAGTGTTATGAGTAAATCACAAGTTGTCATTAATTCAGTTTCCTTATTAAACAGTCAAGTACTGAACCAATGTAGCAACCAAAATAAGACCCCTCAAGTAAGCACTTAAGCCTCACGTCACAGCTTGGCCATTACACAATTAATGGTAGAATGTGAATGCAAGCTTGTGAGAAACATGAGAGTGTACTGTGAAAGTTTATATAAATTGGTGAACAGGAAGGGATTAATGGTAAAAATGTGGGCTGCCAGGCTTGCTGAGTTTCTCCTGAAAGTTCTGTTTTGTTTGTTTCAGCTCTCCAGCATCCACAGTCCTTTATTTTATTATGATGAACTAGACCTGTTAGTTAGATGTCAGGAGTGGCTGATTTAATTAAATGATAGAACAGGCTCAATATGCTGAATGACACACTTCTGTTCTTATGTTATAGTTGAAGTAATTGAATGACAATACAGCATACTTTAATAAGCATGCAGAGCAGCTTTTGCATATGCAATATATTTTAGAAGTTTAACCATCATCTGAAGTAATAGTATCAGGGAATAACACTAATATGAAAATAGTAATGTGGTTTAACAATGGATTGATTGCACTGAATGTGTCCGAATTTCTGAACATCTCACAAAAGTGAGGTCATATAACTTCTAGAAATATTAGTAATCACATTAAAATAGAGTGAAATAAATAGACTGGCAATTTTACATTGTTAACTTGTCAGGTAAGGAGTCAGACCTAAATTAGTTTCCCCATCCATAACAATCTTAGACAAATATCTTAAATCAAAATTTATACTCAGCAACAAGTTAATATTAAAATATCAGTCTATCTTTACTCCTATCTGAGTTTAAAAGAATTGAGCCAGGGGCTTCCAGCGGATTGGTCTGTTCTTATGGGCAAAGTACTGCAGTCATTTGCCATTGCTTTCTGTAAAATGACTGACCAGAAAATTCTCTTGCCGTTACCATCTGCCACCAAGCATACTTGAAGAATTTTCAGACCCACAATCAATCTGTTCAGTCACATTATGAACAAATCTTCCATGACGAACAACTCCGGGCATGAAACTCAAAAGGCTTCTGGCTTAGGTGCATGGGCACTACATCTACAATACAAGACCTCCAATATTTACACCAGCACTGTGTTGTACATGAACTGTCTCAATTATTTACTATTTATTTGTTCAATAAGCTTCATTTACTAATTATTTGTGCACTTATATTAAGTGCTAAACTTGATTTTAAAATTACTGAATAACTGTACAGCACATAACTAGATTGTTGCTGTGAGTATTGTCTTTAATATTTGAAAAAAGTGTTTATTCCTTCATTTAAAATCTTGTGGATCATGACAAGGGGCTAATAATGTAAATGTTGATATAATAGAAAGTCATAAAGTTCAGAAAGACAAATGTAGGCAAAATTTGCTTGAATTCATAGGCTGCATGGTAAGCCTAAGAGGATTCTCTGAATTGTTAAAGTGACAGAATTAAGAATTTGTCAAGCACAATTGAAAAATATTTTGATCAGGTTATCAATCCCTGTGTTATAATAATGCTGATACCTGGTTCAAAGTATTGTTCCATTACCAGTAGGGTCCTCTGTAACCTACTATTGTCATGTGTGCTTTGCCTGAAATAAGGCCCTTGTCTGCTAATGCTTTCCCTGAGTCATTTTCTTGGCAGCTTTTTCAATTCTCAAATGCAAAGAATGGAGACATGTCCAGAACACATCTCAGACAGAACAGGGGTCAAACCTGTACTATAGGTTGTTGTTCTGAACCCAGATGCGAGACATGTAGCCAACCGAGCTAACCAGTTCCTATCATCTATTGTATTCCTCAAAACAGACCCAAAGAAGTCAAAGTACATTCTATTGGTTTTTGACTCAGAAATTTATTTGAAGAAAGAGTGATCCATGTTTATCCAACTTGAAAGTCTGGGTGAAATCCAAATCAATATATATTCTTTCCCCGCTGTAATAAATTGGAAGTTGTTCCTAACTCACTTCCAGCAAAATCTTACAGATGTTTCCAATTAATCTAAATATTTAGCTTATCCAGCTAACGCAATCAAATTCACATCAGCATGGATTTAGGTTGAAATTTCCACTCAATTTGTAATTAAATGGTGAAAACTATAATAGAAAATTCTATAGAAATAGACAGACATATTTTAATATATTCCTGTAGTGTTTCTGAAATGATTGGGCCATAATACAATTGCTAAAGAAGATTTGTTAAAATGTGGAGTGATCATCATATTTTGGCACAGGCATTAAGTTTATATCAGTCCTTTACATACTTAACTATATTTACTGGGAATTTTAATGGGACCTTAAACCTTTAATATATAATATAAACAGAATTATAACCAAAAGTACAAAGATTGATGAAGGGACGACCCTCAATACATGTTTGAACGGACCCTTTCTTCTTATTCTTGTAAAGTAAAACAAAATGATTAAAGTTGTAATGTAATTTAAATTAAACAAATGGATATCGTTTCATAGACAGACATTCAGAATTTCTCATACCCAAGCTACAATTTATTTGCATTTGCAAGATTTTCAATGCATCATTAGCTGTACTCCACAATGTTCCAATAATAGGTTCATACTCCTCAGTTCCGCATCTGTATCAAATTAAATCGATTTCTTTCTCCCAAATTTTGCATTGCTTTACTTTCTTTAGACCTTTCTTTGTGAGCTGGTGAGTGCGTTAGGTCTAACTTTTTAGGAGTGGCACCCATGTATTTAGACATTAAAAATTTGCACAGATTAGACCTAAGAACCACTTAAAGTAATCCTTCTCATTCATTGCAAGGAAAGCATTGTGATAATTATACTATTAGAATCATAGAGTCATAGAGATGTACAGCACAGAAAAAGATCTTTTGATCCAACTCATCCATACCAGCCAGATATCCAAAATTAATCTCGTCCCATTTGCCAGCATTTGGCCCATATCCCTCTGAACTCTTCCAATTCATGTACCTATCTAGATGTCTTTTCAATGTTGTTATTGTACTAGCCTCTACCACCTCATCTGGTAGCTCATTCCAAATACTCAATACAATCTGCATGAAAAAGTTGCCCCTTAGATCCTTTCCTCTCTCACTATGGCCTCTAGTTTTGGATTCCCTCATTCTGGGGAAAAGACCTTGGCAATTCACCCAATCATTGTCCCTCATGATTTTATACAGCACTATAAGGTCACTCCTGACACTCCAGGGAAAATAGCCCAGCCTATAGAGTCTCTCCCCGTAGCTCAAAGACTCTAACCTTAGCAACATCCTTGTAAATCTTTTCTGAACTCTTTCAAGTTTCATATCTTTCCTACAGCAGGGAGACTAAAATTGAATGCAGTAATCCAAAAGTGGCCTAAGCAATGTGTACAGCCACAGCATGATATCCCAACTTCTATACACAATGCACTGACCAATAAGGGCAAACGCACTAAAGGACTTCTTCACTACCCCGTCTACCTACAACTCCACTTTCAAAGAATTATGAACCTGCACCTCAAGGTCTCTTTGTTCAGCAACACCTCTCAGGATCTGAACAAAGAGACCTTGGAGTGCAGGTTCATAGCTCCTTGAAAGTGGAGTAGCAGGTTGATAGGATAGTGAAGGTGGTGTTTGGTATGCTTTCCTTTATTGGTCAGAGTATTGAGTACAGGAGTTGGGAGGTCATGTTGTGGCTGTACCGGATATTAATTAGGCCACTGTTGGAATATTGTGTGCAATTCTGGTCTCCTTCCTATTGGAAAGATGTTATGAAACTTGAAAGTGTTCAGAAAAGATTTACAAGGATGTTGCCAGGGTTGGAGGATTTGAGCTACAAGGAGAGGCTGAATAGGCTGGGGGTGTTTTCCCTGGAGCGTCGGAGGTTGAGAGGTGACCTTATAGAGGTTTACAAAATTATGAGGGGCATGGATAAATAGACAAAGTCTTTTCCCTGGGGTCGGGAGTCCAGAACTAGAGGACATAGGTTTAGGGTGAGAGGAGAAAGATTTGAGAGAGACCTAGGGGCAACTTTTTCACACAGAGGGTGGTACGTGTATGGAATGAGCTGCCACAGGAAGTGGTGGAGACTAGTACAATTGCAACGTTTAAGAGGCATTTGGTTGGGTATATGAATAGGAAGGGTTTGGAGGGATATGGGCCAGGTGCTGGCAGGTGGGACTAGGTTGGGTTGGGATATCTGGTCGGCGTGGACAGGTTGGACCGAAGTGTCTGTTTCCAGGCTGTACATCTCAATGACGCTATCTTACAATTAACTCTAAGTCCTTTCCTGAAATGCCTTACTAAAATGTAGCATTTTACATTCATATAAATTAAACTCCATCTTCCATTCCTCAACCCCCTGCGAAGCGCTTCTTTGATGTTTCTTCCGGCATTTATAGTGGTCTGTCCTTGCCGCTTCCGGGTGTCAGTTTCAGCTGTCCGCTGTAGTGATTTGTATATTGGGTCCAGGTCGATGTGTTTGTTGATGGAGTTTGTGGATGAATGCCATGCCTCTAGGAATTCCCTGGCTGTTCTCTGTCTGGCTCGCCCTATGATAGTAGTGTTTTCCCAGTCGAATTCATGTTGCTTGTTGTCTGAGTGTGTGGCTACTAGGGATAGCTGGTCGTGTCGTTTCGTGGTAGTACAGAGAACACCGAACGGAGAATTCACCACAAGGGTACACAGAAAAACGACACACACAGACCAAGTCCTAAACTATGAAAGTAACCACCCCAACACACACAAACGAAGCTGCATCAGGACACTATTCAAAAGAGCTACAACACACTGCAGTACACCAGAACTGCGAAAAGAGGAAGAGGAACACCTATACAAGGTATTCACCAAAAACAGATACCCACGCAACTTTATCAACAGATGCCTAAGAGATAGACCACGGAACGAGGACATGCCACAACCAAAAGGACTAGCCACACTACCATACATCAGGAGCGTTTCAGAACTGACAGCCAGACTACTGCGACCCCTAGGACTCATAACGGCACACAGACCAACAGCCACGCTCAGACAACAACTTACTAGAACAAAGGAGCCAATACCCAACATGAGCAAAACTAATGTAGTTTATAAAATACCATGCAAGGACTGCACAAAACACTATATAGGACAAACAGGAAGACAACTAACAATCCGCATACATGAACACCAACTAGCCACGAAACGACACGACCAGCTAACCCTTGTAGCCACACACTCAAACAACAAGCAACATGAATTCGACTGGGAAAACACTACTATCATAGGGCAAGCCAGACAGAGAACAGCTAGGGAATTCCTAGAGGCATGGCAATCATCCACAAACTCCATCAACAGACACATCGACCTGGACCCAATATACAAATCACTACAGCGGACAGCTGAAACTGACACCCGGAAGCGGCAAGGACAGACCACTATAAATGCCGGAAGAAACATCAAAGAAGCGCTTCGCAGGAGGCTCCAGAGCACTGATGATGTCTCCTAGCCAGGGGGACGAAACGTTTGCAACTAAAACTTCCAGCTCGGCGAACAGAACCACTACAACAAGCACCCGAGCTACAAATCTTCGCATAAACTTTGAATTCCTCAACCCATTTGCTCATCTGATCAAGGTCTCATTGTACTCTGAGGTAATCTTCTTCGCTGTCCACTACACCACTAATTTTGATGGCATCTACTGGATGTCGAAGGTTGTTCTCTTAGACTGTTTTTGTGTGACCAAAGCATTTCTACATAGTCTGGTGAAGAAGCTTGAAAACTTTTAACTTTCATTTGCAGACATCACTAACAGACAAACGTTATCTAACAGGGAATTTGACTTGCAACATATTTGCATATAACAAAGTAACCTTTTATACTACAATAATGAGACATTGGTTCAGTCACCAGATTCAGGAGCTGGAACAGCAGCAAGGAGGAGACTGAAACAAACACAGAAAATGCTGGGAAAACACAGCGGATCTGGCAACATCTAAGAAAGGAGAAACAGAGTTAATATTTCAATTTGACTACAACTCTTCTTCAGAATCCTTTGGTAGGAAGAGTATAGGTGCTGAATTTATTTCAATGCAGAAAACTACAGAAGAGGGATTTCGGAGTCACAGTCCATAAATTACAAAAATTTAGCTTTTCACAGTTTAGATTAGATTAGATTAGATTAGATTAGATTAGATTACTTTACAGTGTGAAAACAGGCCCTTCGGCCCAACCAGTCCACACTGACCCGCCAAAGCGCACCCACCCAGACCCATTCCCCTACGTTTACCCCTGCACCTAACACTACAGGCAATTTATCATGGCCAATTCACCTAACCTGTACGTTTTTGGACTGTGGGAGGAAACCGGAGCACCCGGAGGAAACCCATGCAGACACGGGGAGAATATGCAAACTCCACACAGTCATTCGCATGAGTTAACATGTGTGTTTCTAGGGTGCATACTCCTGCTACCACATGCACTTTGAATCCTGGTGCTTTCAAATCTGTCCTGCAAATGAGCAACCTTCCATATCCAAACACAAAAAAACCCTAGTTATTTTTATTTAAAGAAATGTATTTGAAAAAAATAATGTTGTAATGGGTTTGTACTAAGTGTAACCACATGAGGACAGAAATGCCATAGTATATAGTTGCATGGAATCATTGCTGCATGTCGTAGATTGTAAACTTATAATAATGATTAATACTGATTTTGTGTTCAGCAGCAAATTAGATGTCAGTATATAAGTGGTTTAAAGCTAACGATTATATAACATGATTTGCTCACAATATATGTTAAGAGGCACTTCAATAAGCATGCACCCTGAAATGGCCAATTTTGTCAGAGTTGTTAGAACTATGCCTGAATATTAGTTAGTCCAATTCATATTTTTAAAATTGATGTACCCTTTCTCAGCAGAAACTGTTTTTTTGTCAAGGGGATGAGAGACAGTGCACTAAGTTATGTAGCACAAGGTAAGAAGACTGGAAGGAGACAAAGAGCTTGGTGTTACGATGCAGTGATAACAATCTCTCTGTCAATATCAGCAAAACAAAAGAACTGATCATTGACTTCAGGAGGGATGGGAGGAGGACACACCCCTATCTATATCAATGGAGCAGAGGTGGAAAGGGTCAAGGGTGTCAAGTTCCTCGGAGTGACTACAAGCAACCATCTGTCCTGGATCTCCCACATAGTTGTGACGGTCAAGGCAAAAAGCGGCTTAGGAAATTCAGCATGTCCATAACATCATCGCCCACACCTCCACACTCACTTCCCTCCAAGGCCCCAAGGGATCCTTCCATATCCGCCACAAGTTCACCTGTACCTCCACACACATCATCTGCCCACACCTCCACACTCACTTCCCTCCAAGGCCCCAAGGGATCCTTCCATATCCGCCACAAGTTCACCTGTACCTCCACACACATCATCTATTGACTCAGAACGTGCAGCCCTCCACTCCCTCCGCTCCAATCCCAACCTCACCATCAAACCCGCAGACAAGGGAGGCGCGGTGGTAGTTTGGCGCACTGACCTGTACACCGCTGAAGCCAAACGCCAGCTCGCGGACGCCTCCTCTTATCGCCCCCTTGACCACGACCCCACCTCCCACCACCAAACCATCATCTCCCAGACCATCCAGGACCTCATCACCTCAGGGGATCTCCCATCCACCGCCTCCAACCTCATAGTCCCACAACCCCGCACCGCCCGTTTCTACCTCCTGCCCAAAATCCACAAACCTGCCTGCCCCGGCCGACCCATTGTCTCAGCCTGCTCCTGCCCCACCGAACTCATCTCCCAATACCTCGACACGGTCCTGTCCCCTTTAGTCCAAGAACTCCCCACCTACGTTCGGGACACCACCCACGCCCTCCACCTCCTCCAGGATTTTCGCTTCCCCGGTCCCCAATGCCTTATTTTCACTATGGACATCCAGTCCCTGTACACCTCCATCCCCCATCACGAAGGACTCAAAGCCCTCCGCTTCTTCCTTTCCCGCCGCACTAACCAGTACCCTTCCACTGACACCCTCCTTCGACTGACTGAACTGGTCCTCACCCTGAATAACTTCTCTTTTCAATCCTCCCACTTCCTCCAAACTAAAGGAGTTGCCATGGGCACCCGCATGGGCCCCAGCTATGCCTGCCTCTTCGTAGGATATGTGGAACAGTCCATCTTCCGCAACTACACTGGCACCACCCCCCACCTTTTCCTCCGCTACATCGATGACTGTATCGGCGCTGCCTCGTGCTCCCACGAGGAGGTTGAACAGTTCATCAACTTTACTAACACCTTCCATCCCGACCTGAAATTCACCTGGACTGTCTCAGACTCCTCCCTCCCCTTCCTAGACCTTTCCATTTCTATCTCGGGCGACCGACTCAACACAGACATCTATTATAAACCGACTGACTCCCACAGCTACCTGGACTACACCTCCTCCCACCCTGCCCCCTGTAAAAACGCCATCCCATATTCCCAATTCCTTCGTCTCCGCCGCATCTGCTCCCAGGAGGACCAATTCCAACACCGCACAACCCAGATGGCCTCCTTCTTCAAGGACCGCAGATTCCCCCCAGACGTGATCGACGATGCCCTCCACCGCATCTCCTCCACTTCCCGCTCCTCCGCCCTTGAGCCCCGCTCCTCCAACCGCCACCAAGACAGAACCCCACTGGTTCTCACCTACCACCCCACCAACCTGCGCATACAACGTATTATCCGCCGCCATTTCCGCCACCTCCAAACGGACCCCACCACCAAGGATATATTTCCCTCCCCTCCCCTATCAGCGTTCCGCAAGGACCACTCCCTTCGTGACTCCCTTGTCAGATCCACACCCCCCACCAACCCAACCTCCACCCCCGGCACCTTCCCCTGCAACCGCAGGAAATGTAAAACTTGCGCCCACACCTCCACACTCACTTCCCTCCAAGGCCCCAAGGGATCCTTCCATATCCGCCACAAGTTCACCTGTACCTCCACACACATCATCTATTGCATCCGCTGCACCCGATGTGGCCTCCTCTATATTGGTGAGACAGGCCGCTTACTTGCGGAACGCTTCAGAGAACACCTCTGGGCCGCCCGAACCAACCAACCCAATCACCCCGTGGCTCAACACTTTAACTCCCCCTCCCACTCCACCGAGGACATGCAGGTCCTTGGACTCCTCCACCGGCAGAACACAACTACACGACGGCTGGAGGAGGAGCGCCTCATCTTCCGCCTGGGAACCCTCCAACCACAAGGTATGAATTCAGATTTCTCCAGCTTCCTCATTTCCCCTCCCCCCACCTTGTCTCAGTCGGTTCCCTCAACTCAGCACCGCCCTCCTAACCTGCAATCCTCTTCCTGACCTCTCCGCCCCCACCCCACTCCGGCCTATCACCCTCACCTTGACCTCCTTCCACCTATCCCACCTCCATCGCCCCTCCCCCTAGTCCCTCCTCCCTACCTTTTATCTCAGCCGGCTTGGCTCTCTCTCTCTTATTCCTGATGAAGGGCTTATGCTCGAAACGTCGAATTCTCTATTCCTGAGATGCTGCCTAACCTGCTGTGCTTTGACCAGCAACACATTTGCAGCTGTGATCTCCAGCATCTGCAGACCTCATTTTTTACATAAAGGAGCGTCACCAACATTTACAGATCCACCACAGGAAGTGTGAGTGCATAATAGCATAGCATGGTATGGTAATTACTCGGCCCAGGATCATAAGAAACTACAGAAAGTTGTGTTCACAGCCCAAATCATCACCAACTAACCTCCCATCCTTGGACTCCATTTACACTTCTTGTTGCCTCAGAAAGGCTGCCAACATCGTCATAGAACCCTCCCTCCCCAGTAATGCGCTCTTTCAACCTCTTCCATCGGGCAGAAGATACAGAAGCTTGAACACATGTACCAACAGGTTCGAAAATAGCTTCTTCCTTGCTGTTATTAGACTGCTGAATGGTCTGTTCCAACTTCAAATAACATTGATCGTGCTAATGGTATCTTTCTTTGTGCACCTCCTGGATAGCCATAACCTTGTATGCTGAAAAATGTGTTGCTAGAAAAGCGCAGCAGGTCAGGCAGCATCCAAGGAGCAGGAGAATCGACGTTTCGGGCATAAGCCCTTCTTCAGGAATCCATTCCTGAAGAAGGGCTTATGCCCGAAACGTCGATTCTCCTGCTCCTTGGTTGCTGCCTGACCTGCTGCGCTTTTCCAGCAACACATTTTTCAGCTCTGATCTCCAGCATCTGCAGTCCTCACTTTCTCCAGAACCTTCTATGCCTCATTCTGCCTAAGCACCCATCTCTAATGTCCTTGTTTGCTATGATCGGCTTGCAAAACAGAAGTTTTCATTGTACTTAGGTGCATGTGACTACAATAAATCAAATCAAAGATAATCATAAATCATTGGGATGTGACATTTAAACCACTAAGATCCATGTGCTCAATTATTACAAATGCCTTTGTAAACAATTGCGAATTTTGGATGGATGATGGACATAAGATTTTAAAGATAAAGCACTTTCAAGTGGTAGCATTTGAATGGTGGCAGAACATTTATCAAGTTAGACAAATAATAAATCTGGAGAAGTGTCAATTAATCTAATTTTAAGCTGCTTTGAATTGTTTGAGAGGCTTACAATGTTTGTCTCTTGTCGCTGATTTTTGATTAAGTGGATGGAGATAATTATTTTCCAATATCCTTGCCTAATAAAATTAGAAAGTTGTGAGAGTGCTGTGCATAAGTTCTTCATTAGCAACAGGAATAAGGTCACAGGGTTTGTGACTTCAATTTTTTTCTGACTGCAAAGCTCCTCAACAGCAGTACAAACTCAATTAAATTACTGAATTTTATTCCACCTTTTACCTTGCTGCAGGAATTCATGGTTTTCTGTTGGGAAATAAAGCTGTAGCACGCACAGCCTCAAGAGCAGCAGCTTGATTTATTCATTTGAGGTGAAGTGTGGTGGCTGTGTTATAAGAACAAAATTTGCTTTCTTAAATAATGCAAACTTCTACATAACTAAAAAGATTATGACATAAAATTCTTGCTGCTGGACAAAAACAATTAGACAATATTGCAAAA
The DNA here is from genome assembly GCF_020745735.1 of Hemiscyllium ocellatum. NCBI lineage: Eukaryota > Metazoa > Chordata > Chondrichthyes > Orectolobiformes > Hemiscylliidae > Hemiscyllium > Hemiscyllium ocellatum. The sequence goes on from NC_083404.1 coordinate 127,824,314, forward strand.
CATATAAGCTTCATAGTTCTTCAAATATAGGGAGAAAGAGATGGAGGGGAGCAGATTAAAATAGACAAGTTGATTCATGCGGCAAGCTAAGGAAAAATAATGGAAATATAAACTTAGTGAAGTACCATGAACTAGCTTTTAAGTAAAGTGCCTGACTACAGTTTATTCTTGCACATTTGAAAACTATTAGTTTGACATTGAATGTATGAGATTCAGTAGAACCTTTTAATTATCAGTCAGCTTGTTAACAGAACTCAAAATCTTAAACAACATTCACAGCTGATGTTTTAGATCTAGGTGTATCTAATATAGAAAAGTAAACCATTAATTCTAAGGTATTCTATACTTATATGAGGAACAAGAGGATGGTCAGAGTAAATGTAGGGCTGAGCAGAGATAGTGGAGGGAGCTTGTGCCTGGAATCAGAGGAGGTAGGGGAGGTCCTTAATGAACACTTTGCTTCAATATTCACTACTGAGTGGGACCTTGACGTTTCTGAGGACAGCGTGAAACATACTGCTATGCTTAAACAGGTTGATGTTAAGAAGGAGGATGTGCTGAAAATTTTGATAAAGGTAAGTGTCGATAAGTCCCTTGGGCCAGACAGGATATACCCTAGGTTACTACAGGAAGTGAGGGCAGAGATTGCTGCACCTTTGGTGATGATCTTTACATCCTCACTATCTACTGGAGTCATGCCAGATGATTGGAGGTTGACAAATGTTATTCCCTGTTCAAGAAAGGGAATAGGGATAATCCTGGGAACTACAGACCAATCAGTCTGAAGTCTGTGGTGGGCAAATTATTGGAGAGGATTCTGAGACACAGGATTTATGATTACTTGGAAAACTATAGCTTGATTAGAGACAGTCAGCATGGCTTTGTGAGGGGCAGGTCATACCTTACAAACCTCGTTGAATTCTTTGAGGATGTAACAAAACACATTAATTAAGTTAGAGCAGTGAATATGGTGTACATGGATTTTAGCAAGTCGTTTGATAAAGTTCCCCACAGTATGCTCATTCAGAAAGTAAGGAGGCATGGGACAGAGGGAAAATCTGGCTATCCGAATACAGAACTGGCTGGCCAATTGAAGACAGAAGGTGGGAATAGATGGAAAATATTCAGCCTGCAGCTTGGTGACCAGTGGTGTTCCACAGGAATAGGTTCTGGGACCTCTACGCTTTGTGATTTTTATAAATGACTTGGATGAAGAAGTGGAACGATGGGTTAGGAAGTTTGCTGATGACACGAAGGTTGATGGAGTGGTGAATAGTGTGGAGGGCTGTTGTAGGTTATAACGGGATATTGACAGAATGCAGAACTGGGTTGGTAAGAGGCAGATGGAGTTCAACCTGGAAAAGTGTGAAGTGATTTATTTTGGAAGGTTAAATTTGAATGCAGAATATAGGATTGAAGGCAGGATTCTTGGCAGTGTGGATAAACAGAGGGATCTTGGGGTCTGCGTCCATAGATCCCTCAAAGTTGCCACCCAAGTTGATAGGCATATGGTGTGCTGGCTTTCATTAGTAGGGCGATTGAGTTTAAAAGCCCCAAGGTTAAGTGCAGCTGTATACAGCCCTGGTTAGACCACACTTGGAATATTTTGTTAAGTTCTTGTCACCTCATTATAGGAAGGATGTGGAAGTTTTAGAGAGGGTGCAGAGGAGATTTGTTAGGGTGCTGCCTACTTGGAGGGCATGTCTTATGAAGAAAGGTCGAGGGAGCTAGGGCTTTCTCATTGGAGCAAAGAAGAATGAGAGGTGACTTGATAGAGGTGTACAAGATGATGAGAGGCATAGATAGAATGGATAGCCAGAGATATTTTCTCAAAGTGGAAATGGCTATCATGAGGGGGCATAATTTTAAGGTAGCTGGAGGAAGGTTTAGGGGAGATATCAGAGGTCAGTTCTTTACACAGAGTGGTTGGTATGTGGAAAGCACTGCCAGCAGTGGTAGTAGAATCAGATATATTAGGGACATTTAAGCAACTCTTAGATGAGCACATGGAAAATAGTACAATGAAAGGTATGTAGGTTAGTTTGATCGTAGAGGAGGATAAAAGGTCGGCTCAACATCTAGTGCCAAAGGGCCTGCAATGTGCTGGACAGTTCTATGTTATTAAGATTTGTTTAGCAACTGGGAATACAGAATTGCATGGATTTAACATGTCAGGATTTAAAGTTGCCAAGAGGTAAAAGATCCCCAAAAGATATGGACCACATTAGACAACCAAGTTGGAGTCAATCAAATTTCTGTACTTATTAACTATATTTCATGACATTTAGACAGAAGATAGGATACATGAATCTCTTTGGGATGGTTAACTTATAAACAGAATTGTTGAGTTTGTGATTGCATCCACCTCCATGGAAGCTTCCCATAAAGATGTGCAAGTCAAACTGAAGATTTAGAGCGTCAAAGAAGTACTGAAAAATTGTTATAAAAATAATGCAATCTACACAGGTCGACAAAGTTCACAGGTCCTAAGTACAAACATCACAGCTGACACAACCACTCAAACATCCACATAAAGCCAGACATGTGAAAGATGTGGTCTTGTTTCTGAATTAAGGAAATACCTAGATTTTAAACAATTTTGCAAGGCATGTGGCAGAAAGGGTCTTTGGCAGAGGCAGTGCACCAGAGAAAAGTCTGATGCAGCTGTAAAGGAACCATGCACTGACCAAAACAGACCACACATATGAAGTAAGATCATAAGACATAGGAGTGGAAGTAAGGCTATTTGGCCCATCGAGTCCACTCTGCCATTCAATCATGGTTGATGGGCATTTCAACTACACTTACCAGCATTCTCCCTGTAGCCCTTAATTCCTCGTGACATTAAGTACCTTCAAGCTACAATAAAGACTACTCATAGTATTCTGTCAGAGACATTCCCATGACATGAATGACAACAGAACCTGACTCTGTGCATAACGTGAGATCTGCCTTCTTGAACTGCTACAGTCCACCTACTGTGGGTTTAACCACAATGCCTTTAAGGAGGGAATTTAAGAGAACACAGTGAATGGTGAACCCATTTCACAATTTTGTGCAAAACATCAATGTCATCACAGTCTTTGAAGTGTTTTCAAAAATTTAGATTATCTGTACTCAGAAAACTAGTGACTGTTATTGATTGATACAGGTACAAGTGTCAATACACTACTGCTACAAATTATAAAAGACATATTCCCACAGACATGGAACAGATTGACAAAACCCAAAGAATGAGTACACAATGATAAACTAATTCCACATGCAGAATTAATAGTACTGGAGTGCACGTACAATCACTCTGCCTGGATGTAGTGGAAGTTCTACACCATTGACACTGATGGGACAACAATTACAGGTATGCATGCATACTTATTTGTTGCATTAGGTGCAATCTACAGACACGTTCATCCATCAGAAAAGGAAAGTGAAAGTCGACATTGATCATTCTCTCGTTGTAGAAAAGTGACTGGTCATGAGTTTAATCTGAGGGTCATCACACTTAAAACGATCACAGGTACTTTTTGTTGACATAACCTCCTATCAAAACCTGACCAGCCAGCAATTGAGCTAACTGACTGTGAAAGTCTGAGAGAAAAATATTGCCAATTGAAATAACTCCACAGAGGCTGGTTTCCCATCACCAAGACATCTTTATTTAAATGTGCACAGAGCATGGACTCTGAGCAGCTAGCTCAGAGCCAGTCTCTTGAGTGAGGAGAATCCCTGAGACTCGTGTTTATTTTTTTCTTTTTTTTTCTTACCCTCCCCCCCTCACACTTCCGCCTGACTGTGGTAGTGCTTATTTTTTCCCCAGCACCCGTGTTGTGTGTGTGCAGGTGTCAGACACAGTGAGAGACACAAGGTGCACCAAGAAGAAAAGAAGCACCCAAGTGGCCAGTGACAAGCAGTGCCCTTGACATCAAAGGACAATGCTGTGTGATCAAACAGTGAAAGTGAGGGCAGGGATTAAATCAAAATAGAATTGGAGGGGGAAATAATTCACTCCACTCCCTGCAGCGCCCACCTCTCCCTGAACAGCTCAAGGGTGTTGGGAGACTGCTGTTTATTTTCTTTTCTTTCTCTTTTCTCTAGACACAGTGAAAGACACAAGGTGCACAAATCTTTTTTCAGTTTCCACCACCAGGAAGAAAGGGAACACCCAAGTGGCCAGTGACAAGCAGTGCCCTTCACATCAAAAGACAATGCTCGAATCCTATTTATTCTTTTAGTCTGTGGCACTGCTTCAGCTCCCTCAGAGCCACCAGTCAGAGTGAACAGGATGTCTGACACTCCTGTTTATTTTTTTTTTCTTTTCCTCTGGCACTCCTGTTTATTTTTTTTCCCTGAACACTACTATTTATTTTTTTAAAATTTTTTTTCTCCACAGAGGATAGTATCCCATCACCAAGTCACCCTTTATTTACATGTGGACAATCCTTGATACTAATCCAGCTTCCTCAGAGCCAGCTCTCAGAGTGAACATGATGTCTGACACTCCTATTTTTATTTTTAGGATGTCTGACACTCCTTTTTTTTAAATCTATTTTTCTCCACACTACCGCCAAACTGCGGTAGTGCTTATTTTTTTCACCAGCACCCATGTTGTGTGTGTGCAGGTGTGAGACACAGTGAAAAACATAAGGTGCACAAATCTTTATTCACTTTCCACCACCAGGAAGAAAGGAAACACCCAAGTGGCCAGTGACAAGCAGTGTCCTTGACATCAAAGGGCAATGCTGTGTGATCAAACAGTGAAAGTGAGGGCAGGGATTAAATCAAAATCGAATTGGAGGGGGAAATAATTCACTCCACTCCCTGCAGCGCTCACATCTCCCTGAACATCAAGGGTGTTGGGAGACTGCTGTTTATTTTCTTTTCTTTCTCTTTTCTCTAGACACAGTGAAAGACACAAGATGCATGAATCTTTTTTCAGTTTCGACCACCAGGAAGAAAGGAAACACCCAAGTGGCCAGTGACAAGCAGTGCCCTTCACATCAAAGGGCAATGCTCGACTCCTGTTTATTTTTTTAATCCCTGGCACTGATTCAGCTCCCTCAGAGCCACCAGTCAGAGTGAACAGGATGTCTGACATTCCTGTTTTTTTTTCTTTTCGTCTGACACTCCTGTTTATTTTTTTCCCTGAATTTATATGTCAGCAAGAACTCCCTGATTGGCCCAGGTTAACAGCCCCAATCATGGAATTCATACTCATTGAGATGCACCTGGCCAACCTCGTTCCAATCACTCCCGCAGTTTACAGGTATATTTGGAGCAACTTGCAAATAAAACAAATCAGGCTAAGCGGGATCAGCTGAAGAAACATTAGGCTAAGCATAGAGCAATGCTGGAGAAAATCACTGCCTTTCAAAAAAAGGGAAAAAGATGTACAGCACAAGGTACAGCACAGTTGTACAAAAGGAACAGGAACTCATTTATGAGAGAGTACTTTCAGAAATAGATGCCAGAATAAAGCTCTAGTGTAGAACATGGACAAAGTCAACAACCACTGAAACAGCAAATGGATGAGGCTTAAGCATTAAAGAAAACAAAAATAATAAAGGTCTGATAGTTATTAGAGCAGGTTATGAAGGCTGAATATAAACTGCACCAAAAAAAGGCTAAAACTTTGATAGGAATAGAAGAATGTAAGGTGTAAAATCATAAATTTAAAAATTATTTGGAAGCTCTTAAAAAAAGGGAATGCCAAAAAAGATTTACACCACTCAAAACTAACTGTTGAGGAAGATCAGTCAGTGGTTATTCTGGTACAAAAGTTGGCTCTTGTGTATCAGCTAGGAGAAAGTGAGGACTGCAGATGCTGGAGATCAGAGCTGAAAAATGTGTTGCAGGAAAAGCGCAGCAAGTCAGGCAGCATCCAAGGAGCAGGAGAACCGACATTTCAGGCAAAAGCCCTTCATCAGGAATACAGGCAGAGAGCCTGAAGGGTGGGGAGATAAGTAAGAGGAGGATGGGGGGTGGGGAGAAAGTAGCATAGAGTACAATAGGTGGGTGGGGGAGGGGATGAAGGTGATAGGTTGGGCGGAGGGTGCAGTGGATCAGTGGAAAAGAAGATAGGCAGGTTGGACAAGTCATGGGGACACTGCTCCTATTTCTTCTTTCGGCTGAATGTATACAATGTTGTGACTCTGTCTGACAGTTAGTCTGCTTTCTATCTGCAAACTACTGAAATAGAAACCAATTGGTTTGCAGCAATGCTTCATAACTTGCAATGTGCTTCACTGTTTTAAATAAACTAACCTATGGAAAAATCAATTGCTAATAGTTGATGGACCGTTGACATTAATCTGACAATTGTAGGGAAAATATATTTATTAATTGTGGTAAGACCATAAGATAACTAAAATATATACAAGTTGCAATTTTTTTGCTGTATATTATTTGACCTTATCAGACCTTGCTTCTAATCCTAAATTCATTAGCTAAGTATCATTCACATTGGAAAAAGGCAATGTTAGTGAGAATAGAGAGATACAGGCTACTAGATTAGATGGGTTTGTGGTTGACAAAGAGGAAGTTTTAGCAATCTTTGACGATCTGAAAACAGATAAGACTACTGGGTCGGATGGGATTTATACTTGGGATTTCTGAAAAGCAAGGGAGGAGATTGCAGAGACTTTGGCTTTGATCTTTATGTTGTCATTGTCTACAGGAGTAGTTCCAGAAGACTGGAGGATAGTAAATGCTGTTACCTTGTTTAAGAGGAGAAGTTGGGACAACCCTGGTAATTATAGGCCAGTGAGCCTTACTTCGGTTGTGGGTAAGGTGTTGGAAAATGTAATAAGAGATAGATGAGATGGAAAGGCATAGTTTGATTAGGGATAGTCAACAGTTTTGTGAAGGATAGGTCATGCCTGATTAACTTTATTGAGTTCCATGAGAAGGTGACAAAATGGGTGGATGGAGGTAAAGCAGTTGATGTGGTGTATATGGATTTCAGTTAGACATTTGATAAGGTTCCACACTGTAGGCTAATGCACAAAATTGGAAGTTTCATAATTGAAGATGATTTAGTGGTTTGGATCAGAAATTGACTAGCTGAAAGAAGACAGAGGGTGGTGGTTGATGGGAAATGTTCATGCTGGAGCTCAGTTACCAGTGGTATGCTGCAAGAATCTGTTTTGGGGCCCCTGCTGTTTGTAATTTTTATAAATGATTTAGATGTGGGCATAGAAGGATGGATTAGTAAATTTGCAGATGACACTAAGGTAGGCATAGTTGTGGGTACTGCCAAAGGAAGTTGTGGGTTCCAGAGAGACATAGATAAGATGCAGAGCTGGGCTGAGAAGTGGCAAGTGGAGTTTAATGCGGAAAGGTATGAGGTAGTTCACTTCGGAAGTAGTAACAGGAATGAAGAGTACTGGGCTACTGATAGATGAACAGAGAAATCTTGGTGTCCAGGTGCACAAATCCCTGAAAGTTGCCACCCAGGTTGACAGGGTTGTTAAGAAGGCATATGGTGTGTTGGCTTTTATTGGTAGGGGGATTGAGTTTCGGAGCCATGAGGTCATGCTTCTTCTGTTCAAGACACTGGTAAGGTCACATCTGGAGTATTGCATACAGTTCTGGTCACCGCACCATAAGATGGATGTGGAAGCTTTGGAAAGGGTTCAGAAGAGATCTGTTAGGATGTTGCCTGATCTGGAAGGAAGATCTTATGAGGAAAGGCTGAGGGAACTGAGGCTATTTTCATTGGAGTGAAGATGGTTGACAGGTGACTTAATCGAGACGTGTAAGATAATCAGTGGGACAGATAGGATGGACAGAAAGTTTTTTTCCTCAGTTGGTGAAGGTTAGCATGAGAGGACATAGCTTTAAAGTGAGGGGTGATAGATTTAGGACAGAGATTACGGGTAGTTTCTTTACTCAGAAAATAGTAGGGGCGTGGAACAGCCTGCCTGCAACAGTAGTAGATTCGCCGACGTTAAAGGCATTTAAATGGGCATAAGATATACATCTGCATAATAATGGAAGAGTGTATGTTAGATAGGTATCAGCTTAATTTCACAGGTCAGCACAAGATCAAGAGCTGAAGGGCCTATTCTGCGCTGTAACATTCTATGTTCTATGCAAGTAAACAAAAAATCAAAATGATGGTTACTTAATGTCATAGAGTACTTAACAACAGAGCCCATCATGTCTATACCAGTCATTAAGAAATATCTATTCTAGTCCAATTTTCCAGTACTTGGCCTACAGCCCAGCTAGTTCAAGTGATTATCTCAATACTGCTTAAGCGTTCCCACCTCAAGCACTCTTTTAGGCAATGAGTTCGACGTGCCCACTACTCTTTGTGTGAAAATAAGTTTCCTCAAATCCTTTCTAAAAGTTTCATTTCTTATTTTAAAACTGTGTCCCAGGTTTTTGAGACTTCTACTTAAGGGGAAAAGTTTCAAACACTATGTACCCTATCTATGCCCCTTGTAACTTTGAACACCTCATTAAATCCCTTTAGCTTTCTCTTCTCTGATGAAACCAACGTCAGTTTATCAAAAGCAAAAACAGAAATAGATGGAGAAACTCAGCAGGTCTGGCATCATCCCTGGAGAGAAACAGAGTTAATGTTTCATGTTTAATGACCCTTCTTGAGAACACTTAGAGTCACAGAGGTTTGCAGCGTGAAAATAGGCCCTTTGATCCAACTTGTCCACATTGCCCAGTTTTCACAACTAAATTGGTCCCTTTGGTCTATACCTCTCCATGGCTATCCCATCCATGTATCTGTCCAAATGTTTCTTAAATGACAATCCACCATGACCTCAGGCAGCCCGTTCCGGACACTCACAACCCTCCCTATGTGAAAAAAACTACCCATCTGGACCCTTTTGTATCTTTCTCCTCTCACCTTAAACCTATACCCTCTAATTTTAGGTTCTGCTACCAGGGAAATGCTGTTGGCTGTCTACCTTATCTATGCCTCTCATGATTTTATAGACCTCCATAAAGTCCTACACTGCACGGAAGAAAAGTTCTAGCCTATTTAGCCTTTCCGTTTCACTCAAATCTCCCAGTCCAGGTAGCATCTGAGTCTATCTTTTCTCTACTCTTTCTAGATAATAGCCTTTCTGTAGTAGGGTGTCAAGAACTGCATGCAGTATTCAAAATATGGCCTTACCGATCTCTTGTACAACTGCAACGAGATGTCCCAAGTCAATGCTCTGACTAATAAAAGCAAATATGTTGAAAGCCTTCTTCACCACCCTGTCTACCTGTGGCCCAACTATGAAGGAGGTATGAATCCATACCATTAGATATCTTCATTCGATAACACTCCCCAGGGCTCCAACTGTGTAAGTTCTGCCCTGGTTTGACATACCAAAACACAATATTTTGCATTTATTTAAATTAAGCTCCATCTGCCATTCCTCAGCCCAGTGGCCCAGTTGATTAAGATCTCACTGCATTCCCAAATAACCTTCTTCACTGTCCACTATATGACCAATTTTGGAGTCATCTACAAACTTAGTAACCATGCCTCTGAAATTCTCATCCAAATTATTTCTATAAATGAAGAATAACAGTGGACCCAGCACCAATCCCAGTGGCACACCGCTGATCACAGGTCCCCAGTTCAAAAAACAACCCTCTACCACCACGCTCAGTCTTCTATCTTCAAGCAAATTTTATAGAGACATAGAATCATAGAGATATACAGCACGGAAACAGACCCTTCTGTCCAACCAGTTCATGCTGATCAGATATCCCAACCCAATCTAGTCCCGCCTGCCAGCACCCAGCCCATATCCCTCCAAACCCTTCCTATTCATATACACATCCAAATGCCTCTTAAATGTTGCAATTGTACCAGCATCGACCACTTCCTCTGGCAGCTCATTCCATACCTGTACCACCCTCTGTGTGAAAAAGTTGCCCCTTAGGTCTCTTTTATATCTTTCCCCTCTCACCCTAAACCTATGCCCTCTAGTTCTGGACTCCCTGACACCAGAGAAAAGACTTTGCCTATTTACCCTATCCATGCCCCTCATAATTTTGTAAATCTCTATAAGATCGCCCCTCAGCCTCCAACACTCCAGGGAAAACACCCCCAGCCTGTTCAGCCTCTCCCTATAGCTCAAATCTCTAACCCTGGCAACATCCTTGCAAATTTTTTCTGAACTCTAAGTTTCACAACATCTTTCTGATAGGAAGTAGACCAGAATTGCACATAATATTCCAACAGTGGCCTAACCAATGTCCTGTACAGCCACAACATGACCTCCCAACTCCTATACTCTGACTAAGAAAGCATACCAAATGTCTTCTTCACTATCCTCTCTACCTGCGACTCCACTTTCAAGGAGCTATGAACCTGTACTCCAAGATCTTTGTTCAGCAACACGCCCTAGGTTCTTACAATTAAGTATATATGTCCTGCTAAGGTTTACTTTCCCAAAATGCAGCACCTCGCATTTATCTGAATTAAACTTCATGTAACACTTCTCATTCCATTGGCCCATCTGGTCCAGATCCCGTTATAATCTGAGGTAACCCTCTTCGCTGTCCACTACACCTCCAATTTCGGTGTCATCTGCTGACTTATTAACAGTACCTCTTATACTCACATCCAAATCATTTATGTAAATTACAAAAAGTAGAGGATCCAGCATCGATCCTTGAGGCACTCCACTGGTCACAGGCCTCCAGTGTGAAAAACAACCCTCCACCACCGCCCTCTGTCTTCTATCTTTGAACCAGTTCTGTATCCAAATGGCTAGTTCTCCCTGTATTCCATGAGATCTAACCTTGCTAATCAGTTACCCATGGGGGACCTTGTCGAAAGCCTTACTGAAGTCCATATAGATCACATCTACCGCTCTGCCCTCATCAATCCTCTGTTACTTCTTCAGAAAACTCAATCAAGTTTGTGAGACATGATTTCCCATGCACAAAGCCATGTTGACTATCCCCAATCAGTCCTTGCCTTTCCAAATACATTTTTTGTTTAAATCAGAGTGGTGCTAGAAAAGCACAGCCGGTCAGGCAGCATCCGAGGAGCTGGAAAATTGACGTTTTGGCAAAAGCCCTTCATCAAGCCATTCCTGATGAAGGGTGTTTGCTCGAAATGTCCATTTTCCTGCTCCTCAGATGCTGCCTGACCTGCTGTGCCTTTCCAGCACCACTCTGATCTAAACTCTGGTTTCCAGCAGTTGCAGTCCTCACTTTTGCTTTCCCAAATATGTTGGCTAGCTCTCCCTGGATCCTGTGAGATTTATGAAACAACCTATGAAGTGGTACCTTGTCAAAGGCTTTGCTAAAATTCATGTAACAACGTCTACCACACTGCCCTCATCTACTTTCTCAGTCACATCTTCAAAACAATTCGTGAAAGCCAAGCTGACTATCCCAAATGAGTCCTTGACTCTTCAAATGCTCGTGGATCCAGTCTCTCAAAATCCCCTCTAAGCTTAGATGTTCCCAGGCTGTAGTTCCCAGGCATTTCATTGCAGCCTTCATTAAATAATGGCACAACATTAACCACCCTCCAATCTTTGGGCACTTCACCTGTGATTGTCAATGATACAAATATCTGTGGTAGGGACCCCACAATTTCCTTCCTAGCCTCCCATGAAATCCTGTGATATACACTCATCAGGTTCCAGGATTTATCTATGTTGATACATTTTAAGACTTCCAGCACCTCCTCTTTTGTAACATGGACTCTCTTCAAGACATCACTATTTATTTCCCCAAGTTCCTTAGCATCCATGCCTTTCTCAACGTTAAATACTGATGAGAAATATTCACTTAGGACCTCACCCATCTCTTGTGGCTTCACACATAGATGACCTTGTTGATCTTTAAGAGGGCCTATGCTCTCCCTATCCCCTCTTTTGCCCTTCATGTACATGTAGAATGGATGCTCCTTTACTTTATATGTCAAAGCCATCTCGTGTCCCCTTTTAGCCCTCCTGACTTCTCTCAAGTATACTCCTACATCCTCTATATTCAAGGAATTTACTGCCTATACATATCATATGCCTCCTTCATTTTCTTGACCAGGGCCTCAATAACTCTAGTCATCCAGGGTTCCTTACTCCTGCCAGGAACATGCTCTAACAGGAACATGCTGGCCCTGAACTCACATTAACTCATTTTGAAAGCCTCCTACTTGTCAGATGTCTCTATGCCTGTAAACAGCCTCTCCCAATCAAGTTTTAAAGGTTCCTGTCCAAGACCATCAAAAATTGGGGGGCCTTGTCCCAATTTAGAACTTTAACTTGCAGACCAGACCTATTCTTATTTAATCCCTTTTCATAGCTGAATAGTTCCAGCCTGGACAATCTAGTGTATCTTCTTTGCACCCTCCTTAGCGCAATCACATCCTTTCCTTCGTGAAATGACCAGAACCGTACACAGTGGACATGCACATCTCTTCTCCAGATAATAATATTTTTCTCCTTAGTCAATCAAGGGCCACCAAACCACTACCTTATTACACAATTTTGCTATTAGGTAAGGCGAGGAATCAGGTCCCAAGTCTATCTCAGCAAATACAGGGAAATCAAATCTATGCTGTTAGTGTTATTCCATGAAGCCAACTGAGCTAACTGGCTCTCTGGTGGTTAGCAAGATGCTCAAAAAACGACTTAAGCAATTTAGTTTTATTTATTCGTATCAGTTTGCTTTCATTTTCTCATGTTAGTCCTTGATTCGTGGGTTCTATTTCTGTAAATAAATAAATAAATTCATATAAGTAATGACCTGAACCTTCTGCTAGTCAGGCACTCATTATTCCGGCATGGATGGAAGTTGTACTTAGAGACCCTGTGGAATTCCTATTGTAGCATGATCCCAAAGAACTGCCTGACACCACCCCTATCTTGGGACCCAAAACCATGCACCTGCTTCTCCACCAGCCTGGACCCACTTTGCTGATCTTACCTCAGATTCTCCCTCTACTAGACTGATCCATAATATCCCACTCCTCACCCTCCACCATTGGACCTAACACTAGCCCTACTTCCAATAGACCAAACCAGACTCTCTCCACACAACACTCCCATCCTGACCCCCTCCCCCATCCTATCTTATGTATATAAACCAACATTTCCTAGCTACCATCAGTTCTGAGGAAGCATCGCTGGACCTGAAATGTTAACTCCAATTTCTCTCCACAGATGCTGTCAGACCTGCAAAACATATCAGTCCCTTGCTTTCAAATAGCTTTGTAGTTTCAATAATTATATAGAATATTTCACCATCACCTAATGTACTGAACTTTTTGCAATGTTAGGAATATGTTTCAATATCATTCTTATAGCTTTGATATTAATTTTTATTTGACTGAACACACATGTTTAGTCACGAGTGGGTATTCAAAATGAATGGAGGTCACTTAACTCAGTTGGCTGGACCAACAGCATGAGTTCAATTCCCAACCAGCATGTAGGACCTTTCCCCTCACCTGATGGTGATTCTTAGTTTAAAACACTACCAATGATCTCTTTGATGAGAGAGAAGCCCTATGGGCCTCTGGCACAACAACAATTTCATATTTACCTTATTCAAACAAACCTATTGCGTTTTTTTTAAAAGCATTTCTCTTAACATCAATATAACACTGATCAAGCTGAATGTAGGTGCTCAAAAAACAATCAACTTTGATACTCTTGTTCCGAACCGGGTAACCTACCAGATGGTACTGTACATATCTAACAGAATTCCTGGCATGCATTTTCACCTTGAGATTGTAACTAATCAGGAATTAATACTGAATTACTTCCATTTGACAAAAATGACATCTTGTCAGTAACTTCAGACTCATACAGAAAGCAATATTTATGCTGAAAAATGTAAAAATAGCTCAGTTAAAGAAATTACACATTAAGTTTGGCATTCAATTTAGCATTCCTTTGCTCTTAATGAGGATTTTACAAAAGTCAGTGCATAGAATGATTCTTTGCCATTTTCCATGAACATTTAATAAGATTTCTGCTAAAAAAAAAATATTACCCCAGAGAACAGAGCAGGCTCATAATGTGTTTTCAAAATGAAACAAATGTACGTTGGCAGCCAAAAGAAAGTGCAAAATATCGAAGGTCTGATTCAAACTAACAGCACGCAGGCAGCAAGGAGGAATCTCTGGCTATTATTTTTCAGTCCCATTTAGTCCTAATGAAGACCATGAAAATCTTTGGAGAAAATGAGGACTGCAGATGCTGGAGATCAGAGTTGAAGAGTGTAGCACTAGAAAAGCAGGGGCGGTCAGGCAGCATCCGAGGAACAGGAGAGTCGACGTTTCGAGCATGAGCTCTTCAATAGGAATGAGGGGGTGGCCTAAGGAGGCTGAAAGATAAATGAGAGGGGTTGGGGCTGGGAGGAACGTAGTTGGGATAGCAATATGTAGATCATAGTGGGGGTGATAGGTCGGAGAGGAGGGTGGAGTGGACAGGTGGGAAGGAAGATGGACAGGTAGGACAGTTCAAGAGTGCGGTGCCGAGTTGGAGGGTTGGATCTGGGATAAGGTCGGGGTGGAGAATGGGGAACTGGTAAAATTCACATTGATTCCGTGTGGTTGGAGAGTTGCAAGTCAGAAGATGAGGTGAGATTTTGGCGATGGAGGCGGCCCAGGACTTGCATGTCCTTGGTGGAGTGGGAGGGGTAGTTAAAGCATTCAGGCATTGGGAGGTGAGGTTGTTTAGTGCATCTGTACCAAAGATGTTCTCTGAAACGTTTCACAAGTTGGTGTCCTGTCTCCCCAGTGTTGTGGAGACCACATCGAGAGCAACGGAACACAGCAGATGAAGTGTGTGGAAGTACAGACAAATCTCTATCAGATGTGGAAAGATCTTTTGGGGCCTTGGAAGGAGGTGAGTGGGGAGGTACAGGTGCAGGTTTTGTACTTTTTGCAATTGCAGGGGAAGGTGGCGGGAGTGGAGGATGGGTTGGTGTGGGGCATGGACCTAACAAGAGAGTTGTGGAGGGAATGGACTCTCCGAAATGCAGGTAGGGGTGGTGAGGGTAATGTATCCCTGGTAATGGGGTCTGTTTGTAGGTGGTGGAAATGGCTGAGGATGAAGCGTTGTATCCAGAGGTTTGTAGGAGGGGAAGATGAGGACCAGGGATTTCTGTCCTTATTGAGACTGTAGGGGTGGGGTTCAAGGGCAGAGGTGCAGGAAGTGGAGGAGATGCGTTGCAGGGCATCATCAACCATGTGGGAGGGAAATTGCACTCTTTGAAGAAGGAGGCCATCTGGGATGTTTTACAGTGGAATTGGTCCTCCTGGGAGCAGATGCACTAAAGGCAGAGGATTTGGAAATAAGCATTTTTACAGGAGGGAAGGTAGGAGGACGTGTAGTCCAGGTAGCTGTGGGAGTCGGTGGGTTTGTAGTAGACGTCCGTGTTAAGTCGATCACTGGAAATGGAGAGGAATAGATCCAGGAAGGAGAGGGAGGTGCCCGAGATGGTCCAGGTAAACTTGAGGTCAGGCTGGAAGGTGTTAGTGAAGTTGATGAACTGATCAGCCTCCTTGTGGGAGCACGAGGTGATGCCGATACAGTTGATGTAGCTGAGGAAGAGGTGGGGAATGGTGCCAGTGTAGCTGTGTAAGATGGATTGTTCCACACAACCAACAAAGAGGCAGACATAGCGAGCGCCCATGCAGCTGCCCATGGCTACCCCTTTAACCTGAAGAAGTGGGAGGATTGTATGGGAAAATTGTTGAAGGTGGGGACCAGTTCAATCAATCAAATGAGTGTGCCAGTGGAACGATAGTGGTTAGGTCGGCGAGAGAGGAAGAAATGGAGGTCTTGGAGGCCTTCGTCATGGTGGACGGATGTACAGGGGCTGGATGTCCATGGTAAAGATGAGGTGTTGGGGTCCAGGCAAACGAAAGTCATAGAGGAGGTGCAGGGCGTAGGTGGTATCCCGAATATATGTGGGGAGTTCCTGGACCAAGGGGGACAGATAGTGTCAAGGTTTGCAGAGGTAAATTCGGCGGGGCAGGAGCAGGCTGAGATGATGGGTCAACTAGGGCTGTCAGGTTTGTGAATTTCGGGTCAGAGGTAGAACTCGGCGGACTATGAGGTTGGAGGTGGTTGGTGGGAGACCCCCTGAGGTGATGAGGTTTTGGATGGTCTGGGAGATGATGGTTTGGTGATGGGAGGTGAGGTCATGTTCGAGGGGGCAACAGAAGGAAGTGTCTGCAAGTTGACGCCTAGTTTCAGCGGAATGAAAGTCTGTGCACCAAACTACCACTGAGCCCACTAGTTTGATAGTGAGGCTGGGGTTGGAGTGGGAGGGAGTGGAAGGCTGCGTGTTGCAAGGGTAAGAAGTTGGAGTGGTTGAGGGGGTGGACAGGTTGAAGTGGTCAATGTCACAGAAGCAGCTGGAAATGAAGAGATCAAGGGCAGGTAACAGGCCAGCACAGAGTGTCCAGGTAGATGGGGTGTGTTGGAGGGGGTAGAAGACTTCCTTGGAGGGTGGGCAAGCGTCCTGATGGAAAAGGTAAGCACGGAGAGGGGAGGCCGCTGAAGAAAATTAAATGTCGCAAAGTGTGTTGAATTCACTGATCTGGGAGCGTAGGAGGATGAAGGTGAGGCCTTTACTGATGACTGATCATTCATCCTCAGTGAGGGGGTGGTCTGGGGGTGGGGGTGGGGGGGGGGACAGTAAAAATACAGCAGGACTGGGTCATGGGGACATGGTAAAAACATTGCAGGGCTGGGCTGGGGGATGGTAAAAACACATGCCACCCGGACCTCAAGTTCACCTGGACCATCTCGGACACCTCCCTCTCCTTCCTGGACCTCTCCATTTCCATTTCTGGTGACCGACTTAACACGGACATCTACTATAAATTGACCGACTCCCACAACTACCTGGACTATACCTCCTCTCACCCTGCCTCCTGTAAAAACACTATCCCATATTCCTAATTCATCCGCCTCCACCACATCTGAGCCCAGGAGGACCAATTCCACCAAAGAACATCCCAGATGGCCTCCTTCTTCAAAGACTGCAATTTACCCTCCCACATGGTCAACAATGCCCTCTATTGCATCTCCTCCACTTCCTACATTTCTGCCCTTGAACCCCATCCCTCCACTCGCAACAAGGACAGAACCCCTCTGGTCCTCACTTTCCACTCCATCAACCTCCGGATTCATTGCTTCATCCTCTGCCATTTCTGCCACCTACAAACAGACCCCACCACAGGGGTTTATTTCCCTCCCCACCCCTATCTGCATTCGGGAGTGACTCTCTTATTTAGTTCACATCCCCCCACCAACGGACCCTCTACTCCCGGCACCTTCCCCTGCCATCATGAGAAGTGCAAAACCTGCACCCACACCTCTCCACATCTGACAGAGATTTATCTGTACTTCCACACACACTACCTACTGTGTCCATCACTTTCGATGCTGTCTCCTCTACACTGGGGAGACAGGACGCCAACTTGCGGAACATTTCAGAAAATATCTCTGGGACACATACTAAACAACTCCACCGCCCTGTGGCTGAGCACTTTAACTCTCCCTCCCACTCTGCCAAGGACATGCAAGTCCTGGGCTTTCTCTACCACCAAACTCCCGCCACCCGACGCCTGGAGGAAGAACGCCTCAACTTACGCCTTGCAACTTTCCAACCACATGGGATCAATGTGGACTTCACCAGTTTCCCCATTCCCCTCTCCCCACCTTATCCCAGATCCAACCCTCCAACTTGGCACCGCCCTCTTGAACTGTCCTACCTGTCCATCTTCCTTCCCACCTGTTCGCTCCACTCTCCTCTCTGACATTTCACCTTTACCCTACATCATCTACCTAACGCATTCCCAGCTACCTTCCTTCCAGCTCCGCCCCCCCCTCTCATTTATCTCAGTCCCCTTAGACTAACCCCCTCATTCCTGATGAACAGCGTATGCTCTAAATGTCGACTCTCCTGCTCCTTGGATGCTGCCTGACCAGCTGTGCTTTTCCAGCACCACACTCTTCAACCATGAAAATCTTTGAAGTGGTAATGACAGGGCAGTAGTCGGGCCATGTTGATGTGGGAGAATGGTGGGGGTCATGACAGCTGTGGTGCTTAGTTCAGTAATGCTGGATAATCTATGATTTGAACTAAGTATTAACCAAAATAATACTTCTTAAATAAATATTCAAAGATGTCCTGTGTATCTGACAAATCTCCAATTCTGAATTCACAGTTTCTGGAATTTGTGGAAGGCCCTGGGCTGCACACACCAGCCCAATGGAAGTTTAGACTTGCTAGGGAATTTCTGTGCATGTGTGCCAGGGATATCTACAGCAGCTCGAAGCTCAACACAGACACACATCAAGGTTTTCCTGTTACGAGCTGTAGAATATTTGAAACTTCAAGAGAAAAATGAAATCCTCTTTGCCCATTGAATTTTATGTGCAGTAACATATCTCATATTCTGGATTAGAGTGGTGCTGGAAAAGCACAGCAGTTCAGGCAGCATCCGACGAGCAGGAAAATCGACATTTCTGGCAAAAGCCCTTCGTCAGGAATACTTAATATATTTTACCTAACATATCTCATATGTCTATCGTTTTACTTCTGGTACCATGTTATAGTAAGGAATTAAATAATCAGAGAAGACAAACATTTTAAACTGCAGTAAAGACCAGGGTCATGAATTTGTAACATATAACATCATAAAGATGGTTGATGTTTAATATTGATTGGAGAACTTTAGTTTTGAAGAATTATGAAAATATGGTTTCATATTAGGTTTTGTGGAAATACCAGGAGTGGTATTTCAAAGAGGCCATTGACAGTTTACTATGAACATTGGAGAATGTTTTGAAACAAGAATTTGTGACAATGCTGTCACTTTAAAAAGGTTATTTTTTCCCTTTTTTTTGAAGAGAGGTTGTAAAAGCAGGGGTGTCTAAGTGGCTATGGTGGACCAACTAAGTCAACCATCAGAGGAGGTCTTTAGGTATTTTTTAAAACAGTTGTAACAATGGAAGGCAGTGGCCAGTTGTCACAGATCAAGCTTACTAATTTATTTTAGTTATAGCAGTGAAAAACTGTTTGGCTCCGAGAACAGTTGGAGCTTCAGTAAAATGATTCTTGGCTGCCACATGCCCTGAAATCTCTCGATATTGTTTCATCCTAGCTTGGTGAATTGCCTGTAAGAATCTGCGTTTGAATTTATCTTTTTGCCAAGAGTGTGCTTATAAGATGTTACTATCTTGGAACAGTTAATAGTAATAGATACTGCATCTATTATTCAGTTAAGTTTTCCAGTGTTAAGTTTTTCTAAGTTCCTCTTTCTTTTGTTTGTATTTTAGCTATAGTGCTTAAATAATTTGTGCTTTGAGTGGTTTGACCAGTTGTATCACATCTAGAACATGCATTCCATGTCTACTGATAAAATAAGAAAAAGTTAGTCTAGGCTACCTTCTTAAAATATTTTGAGGAGGCCTCAAGTGATCCATAACAAATACAGAGTCAGAATCAAAGAATTATTGTGGTTCAGAAGGCGGCCATTCAGTCCATCAAGTTCCAATGGTGTTCTGAGCATTTTAACTTAGCAATACTTTATTGCCTTTTCCCTATAAACCTGTATATTAATTCTATTTGAATGATCATCCAATGCCCTCTTGAATGCCTTAATTTAAACTGATTCCCTCAACTTCCAGGAAATTCCGTGCCTAAATTACTAGCAGATTAGTTTTGTTCTGTCATCTCACATTTTCTTCTTTTGAAAATAATTTTAAAAGTGATTTTGATTTCTTGGTCTGTTTACAAGTAAAGCCACTTTCTCCAGATCCCCAGATTTTGAAGACCTTCTGTAAGTTATATGAGTAATAATAACTGATTGCTTTGTTGACTCCTGCTGGAGTTGATTTTTGAACACAAATTGACTGGAGAGATCTTTGATTTATTTTGTTCAGTTAGAGTGAAGCCAGCTAAGAACAAGCTGAGCAGAAGGAAAACTTGCGAAGAAAAAGCTTTCCAGCCGATCAACCTTGTTTCTGAAAAGAAAACCAAATTTTGACTTCAGGGTAAAACATACTCGTTCTTTTATTTTTAATATTTATTAACTCAAGAATCAAGAGCTACTATTAATAACAACAATTGGTTACAATTGTATTGGCATGATAGACATTGCTATTAAGACTGTGAAGGAGAACTTCATTTTAATTTTTAAGTCCCTCACTCTCTAACTACTTTCTCTTATTCTTTTTATGTTGTACTCTCCCCAGTGGACATTAATTGGTGTCACAAGTGATTTGGTAATGTTTTAAAAAATAAAACATGGGCAATAAGGTAGAGCCAGGAGGTCTTGGTTCAACTCTCATCTGGCCTGAAGATGTATCAAAAATGTCCTAATTGGTTGACTAAAAAGGTACTTGAAGGAGCCCTAGATTGTTGGTCTACATCTTTCAAACTCCAGAGCTGTTCATTCAACCTAGTCCATTGGTCTGTGCAAAATGCTCATCTCAGCAAAACCTTTCAACAAAATGGATCCATTTTCTCCTTTTCCCATTATTCACACTTGTTTTACATCTCTGTCATCCCTTTAGCGCCACTATCACTGTATTTGACTTTTGGACGAGGCACCCTCATAACATGTTAGGCGAAGGTGAAGTGAAGACTGCAAATGCTGGAGATCAGAGTCGAGACAGTGATGCTGGAAAACACAGCAGGTCAAGCAGCATCTCAGGAGCAGGAAAATCGCATTTCGGGCAAATGCCTTTCATCAGCACCCTCACAACATGTTTCACTTACTCCCTGCACCCACACCCACACCCACGCCCCCCCTCCCCAATCCCTTCTGTCAACAGCATAAGAACTAACATTTATCCAGTTCCCTTCAGTTTTGAAAAGTCATAATGGACTCAAAACATTAGTTTTGTTTTACTCTCCACAGATCTTCCAGACTTGAGTTTCTTAAACACATTCTGTTCTTATCTTATTCTGTTCAAATGTTGCTGGCTCTTGTCATCTGAACTTTCTTTAGAGATGGGAGAAGAGTCATAGAGTCATAGAGATGTACAGCACAGAAACAGACCCTTCAGTCCAACTCATCCATGCCGACCAGATATCCCAAGTCAATCTAGTCCCACCTGCCAGAATCTGGTGCATATCCCTCCAACTCTTCCTATTCATATATCCATCTAGATGCCTTTTAAATGTTGCAGATGTACTTGCCTCCACCATTTCCTCTGGCAGCTCATTCCATACGTACCACCCTCTGTGTGAAAACATTGCCCCTTAGGTCTCTTTTATATCTTTCCCCTCAACCTAAACCTATGCCCTCTAGTTCTGGACTCCCCTAACCCAGGGTAAAGACTTTATCTATTTATCCTATCCTATCCATGCTCCTCATGATTTCCCCCTCATCCTCCAACACTCCTGGGAAAACAGCCCCAGCCTATTCACTTCTCCCTATAGCTCAAATTCTCCAACCCTGGCAACATTCTGGTAAATCTTTTCTGAACCCTTTCAAGTTTCCGGGAGGAAGGAGACCAGAATTGCATGCAATACTCCAACAGTGGCCTAACCAGAGTCCTGTATAGCCACAACATGACCTCCCAACCCCTGTACTCAATACTCTGACCAATAAAGGAAAGCATATCAAATACCTTCTTCACTATCCTGTCTATCTGCAACTTTACTTTTAAGGAGCTATGAACCTGCACTTCAAGGTCTCTTTGTTCAGCAACACTCCTTAGGAACTTTCCTTTAAGTGTATAAGTCCTGCTAAGATTTGCTTTCCCAAAATGTAGTACCTCACATTTATCTAAATTAAATTCCATTGGCCATCTGATCAAGATCCCGTTGTAATCTGAGGTAACCTTCTTAGCTGTCCACTACACCTCCAATTTTTGTGTCATCTGCAAACTTACTAACTATACCTCTCATGCTCACATCCAAATCATTTATATAAATGATGAAAAGTAGTGGGCCCAGCATCGATCCTTGAGGCACTCCACCGGTCACAGGCCTCCAGTCTGAAAAACAACCCTCCACCAGTACCCACTGTCTTCTATCTTTGAGCCAGTTCTGTATCCAAATGGCTAGTTCTCCCTGTATTCCATGAGATCTAACCTTGCTAACAATCTCCCATGGGGAACTTTGTCGAATGCCTTACTGAAGTCCATATAGATCATGTCTACCGCTCTGCCCCCATCAATCCTCTTTGTTACTTCTCCAGAAAATTCAGTCAAGTTTGTGAGACATGACTTCCCACGCACAAAGCCATGTTGACTATCCCTAATCAGTCCTTGCTGTTCCAAATACATGTACATCCTGTCCATCAGGATTCTCTCCAGAAACTTGCCCACCACTGACGTCAGGCTCAGTGGTCCATATTTGCCTGGCTTGTCCTTACCACCTTTCTTAAACAGTGGCAACACGTTAGCCAACCTCCAGTCTTCTGGCACCTTATCTGTCACCATTGATGATACAAATATCTCAGTAAGAGGCCCAGCAATCACTTCTCTAACTTCCCACAGAGTTCTAGGGTACACCTGACCAGGTCCTGGGGATTTATCCACTTTTATGCATTTCAAGACATCCAGCACTTCCTCCTCTGTAATATGGACATTTTTTAAGATGTCACCATCGATTTTGCTACATTCTATGTCAGTAAATACTGATTCAAAATACTCGTTTAGTATCTCCCCCATTTCCTGCGGCTCCACACAAAGGTCGTCTTGCTGATCTTTGAGGGGCCCTATTCTCTCCCTAGTTACTCTTTTGTCCTTAATGTCTTTGTAAAAACCCTTACAATTCTCCTTTAACTCTATTTGCCAAAGCTATCCCATGTCACCTTTTTGCCCTCCTGATTTCTCTATTAAGTACACTCCTCTTGCCTTTATACTCTAAGGATTCACTCGATCTATCCTGTCTATACCTGACATATGCTTTCTTCTTTTTCTTAACCAAACCCTCTATTAGTGGAAAACATTTTTACAAAACCTATTTGGTTATAGATTTCCATCATGTTGAAAATATGAAACACTTAATTTATGCCAACAAACCTCATTTCAAAGGATTCCCTCTTCTTTTTGGGCTCCACCTGACCTAGGAATCACTGTGAAATTCTCTACTGAGTTTCACTTGAACAATTGTGGCATGACTAGCTGTTTTGTGGCCATTTGCCTGCTGACTGTAACTGGTGTAACATTTCCATCCACTTTAAGAAGTTTACGCTAAGACATGCATTCGTGCTTAAATAATCATTCTTAAGCATGAAGGATGTGTATGTTCTTTCTATCTGAAACTTGCAGAGTTGCTTGTAGAATACGTTACAGCTTGAGTATTATACTACTTGGACCATGAACTTGCACTGCTGAGGACTATAAATATAATTTCTTCAACCATGTTATATTGTCTGAAAATACAGTGACGCACATCCCTGTATCAAGCTTCAAATTGGTGACATGCCCAATGAGATAAGTAACTTCATGTCAAAATGCTATGCTTGTATCTCCTATTTCCCCTGGGAATACCTTTTAATTTTTTATTGTGACCTGTTACACCTCATCAATTTATATGTGTGAGTAACTATTTGGCTTTCTGCTGTTTTGCAACTGTGTTCCATTCTATACATGGTCTGCAAGCGACCTATTGTTTTACAGATAGGGAATTATTTTTCAATAGCTGGGCACTGCTTGTGCCTTTGAGGAGGTATCCTTGCTCCACAGAATTGACAGTGACTCTTAGGGTTGAGCTGTATGTTCTTTTTTCTGGTTAAATGTCAATTTTGTTGAGTTTCACAGAGGGGTCCTCTCCATGAGGCGTTATGGGATTTCTGGCAGAATCTTACCAAAGATACCTCATCACTTAACCTATTTTTAGAGCTCATCCCTATTATATTCTAGACCCATCATATCACCTGTCATTCCCAGAACATCTTGGCACTCACCAGATATCTATCAAAAGACCGTAGCTACAAAGTTACAAAGCAAACAGCATAAGCCAGTATAGCTGACACTGCCGTGTACATATAACCCCATTCGCTCATTTTAGTTGTGCTTAACTGCCAGCTCATAAACTTAAGCTGTCCTTAGCTGCAGCCCATCTAAATACACTCTCTAGGTTACCATTACTTAATCGTCAATGCCTACTGTAAGCAATAATCTTGTCATTGTTCAGAAGGGGATTATTGCAGACACAGAAGCATACAGACAGTTCAAAGCATGACCTTTTATTTAAAGCTGGCAAAAAAAAATACAATTTAACTAAATAGAGGCTATAATTAGCTCCCACAACACAAACCAAATGCTGGCATGCTGACCAATGACCAGTGATTATTCTTCATTTCATAATTGTTTTGCTGCAAAAGTCTGACCCCTTGGCATCATGGTAGCACACAAACCCACCAGCGCACTAAAACAGCAGCTAATGAACTTGAAAGACCCTATATAGACCATAAGCGAGCCTAATGTCATTTACAAAATACCGTGCAAGGACTGTAACAAACACTACATTGGACAAACTGGCAGAAAACTAGCCAACAGGATATATGAACATCAACTAGCCACAAGAAGACACAACACTCTCTCACTAGTATCCTTACATATAGATGAGGAAGGACACCACATCGACTGGGCCAACACATCCATCCTAGGACAAGCCAAACATAGACACGCACGTGAATTCCTAGAAGCATGGCATTCCAACCGGAACTCTATCAACAAATACATCGAGTTAGACCCAGTCTACCACCCTGAGGAAAAGAACAAGAAATGACATCACCAACCCAGCAAAACCTAAACAACAGAATAGAAAGCAGGAATTACCAATAGTATTTTTCCTGGAGGCCCACTGAAGATGTTAACTAGTATGGTGACCAAATGTCTGAAAATGAACCTTCCAGCACAGCGAGCAAACCTACATCTATAACCTCAACCTGAGCTACAAATTTTCTCAAAATCACCCATTCTCCCAGTTCCTCAGCATCCAGCAGATTAGCTCTCATTCCTCCAGTTCATGAGCATTCAGCAGATCACCTCATTGAGTCAACTACGCAGTGCTCCAGTATGATACCACATACGCCTGCTCTCTGGACTATAGTGGAAAGCACCCAGATCAGTTTAAGCAGTAGAAACGCATCTTCAACAGTTCTATCATCTGCTCCACTACAGTTCAAGTCTTGTCATGGGAACCATTATATCTGTGGGCCACATCAGTTAAGAGATTGTGCAATAGTGTCATCAGCCATGATCACAGTGAGCAGCCTTTGATCCCGAGTAACTATCCTATTAAGGGACTTGGAACCTCAAATACAGTAGGACAAGAGAGCAGGTGCAGGACATAGGGGTTCTGTAGCTGTGAGGGTAACAGGTATGGTCCTCCAGGAAATGGTAATGGTGATCACAGATCACATGTGTATTACTGAAGTAGAACTCCTTCCGATTCAAGAATTCTGCAGTAGTAAGGTATGGCCCTCTCAGTAAGATGTGTACAGTTAATGGCACCTTGCATGTGGCAGCAGCCAGTGTTATTTTTAATTCAACCATGGAACATGGACATTGCTAATTGGGCCAGCATTTATCATTCATCTCAAATTACTTCTAAGGTGGTGGTGGTGGGCTGCCTTTTTGACTCCCTGCAGTCCATGTGCTGTTGATAAATCTATAATGCCATTAGGAATGGAATTCCAGCATTTTGAGCCAATGACCATGAAGGAACATTGATATATTTCCAGTCAGGCTTTGAGAGGAACTTATAGGTGACGGTGTTCTATGTATCTGCTGCCCTTCTCCTTCTAAGTGGTAGCAATGATCAGTTTGGAAGGATCTTCAATAAAATCCTGTAGTGTATATCGTAGATGTTACACAGTGCTGCTACTGAGCATCAGTGGTGGGGAGGGAGTGGATACTTCTGGATGTATTAAATTATTCAGCTTCTAATTTATCTTGTACCTAGTCGAAGGCTATTCTATATCTTCAGAATTGTTTTCTCCAAGATGGCCAACAATCTAGTACACATCTGACATTAAATCTTCTGGATAATATTCAAGATTCAACTGCTATCAACATCCAGAGGTCACCATTGACCAGAAATTGAATTGGCCAACCAGATAAATTTTGTGGCTACAACGTCAACACAGATTATTTGGAATTCTGAAGCAAGTAATTCACCTCTTGATACCCCACTGACTACCTATCAGCTACAAGTTAGAAGTGCGTTGGAATATTCACCAAGTACCAAGTTGAAGGCAAGATTTTCCTAGACAAATTGCCCTCATAATAATCACTACTGCTTTCCATTTTTTTCCCTAGATGAATCTCATCTCTGATCTTAATAAGTTCTTCCTGCCTTTACTACAGTTCCAATAACAAATCTGCCACTCTCTTCTAAATCCTGAGTACTCTCCTAACTTTCTTCTTTCATTAGGCTGTATCTTTTAGACTTCTAAACTGCTCTAATGTTACTTTAATTCTGATTTCATGATGCTCTCAGGGCTGTACACTTGCTTTAACATTACTTCTGTGGCCCTTGACTTCACTATACTGTAGCAGTGTTTTGTGGTGCCCCCCAAAACAGGAATGCTTGCTCTGCACTGTAAGTATCTATCTCCAGCATTTCTGTCATGTAAATGCACTGTATTTTTCAAATCGTCCCTTTGTCAACCAGGGAATTCAACTTTACTCACAGAGACTCCATTGCTCTCTGACTACACCTCAATTCAAGATTGCTCTGTTAAGTTAATTGATATACAATACAATCTGTAACTGCAAATGAAACTAATTTTACACCTCCACATAACCTTAAGGCAAACTTTTTTCTTCATGCCTCTTACCAGATCTGATTTTTTTTTAACCAATGGCTCAGATTTTGTCTTGTCAAATCAGACCTCAAATTACTCTTAACGTTGAGTCTGAAGATTTCTTCAAAACTTATTGGAATCCATATCACTGATCAACAATTTGATAAAGTAATCAAATGTACACCACTAGTCCCTACATATTATGATGGATCCTCACCATTGTCACCTTAGTGAAGGATATATCAGGTAGATTTGCTGCCACCATCTTCCATATTGGTTGGAATCTAAAGAGTTCAATTGGTCTAGTGTAGTACAGAGAAACCCTTTAAGGTCTAACAAGAGATGGCTCGTTTCTTAAACAAGGCACAATTTATTGCATCATAACAATAAGATACAAATAGTTATGATATATATTGTTATTAATCAAAGAGCAATCTAGTGGTGTCTATTTTCTTTGAGGAAGGGTGGCACGGTAGCTCAGTGGTTAGCATTGCTGTCTCACAGCACCAGGGTTCCAGGTTTGATTCCAGCCTCAGGCGACTGTCTGTGTGGAGTTTACACATTCTCCCCATGTCTGTGTGGGTTTCCTCCAGGTGCTCTGGTTTCCTCCCACAATCCAAAGATGCGCAGGCCAGGTGAATTGGCCATGCTAAGTTGCCCGTTGTGTTAGGTGCGTTAGTCAGAGGGAAATGGGTCTGAGTGGGTTACTCTATGGAGGGTCAGAGTGGACTGGTTGGGTCGAAGGGCTGTTCCCACACTGTTGGAATCTAATCTAATCAGAACTGGAGCCCCTGCCCATCCCAAGTTCATATCACGTCATCATTTTTTGGCAGTGCTGAATGAACAACTTCCCTAATACCTTGTTTAACAAAACTAGGAAATTGTACTACAACTGCTTGAACCACATATCTTTATCGTAATGTGAGAGAACCATCTGCTTTTGGCAGTTTATTACATTAACAAGGAGTCACTAAGCAATAACTTTGTTTCACTGAACCTTTGGGTACACAAACAGTGTTCCTAATTTGTTCTAAAAGCAAAGGCAAAAGTTAAAAAAAAATGTTTTACCTGCTCTTCATTTTGGAACTCTGGATTATATTGTGCCATATCTTCTGATGGTGGCTGTTGAACTAAACTTTTACAGACAAGCCATGTCGCCAAGCCAGCAACAAACATTCCAACATCTGGAGCAAAAAGTCTAATAATGTTCCCAGCATCTGCCCCACTCACGCTGTGAAGAAAAAGAAACATATTTTAGGGAAATGTGAAGACCTTTCAAAATTAATGTAACATAGACGTACATTCATTTTGTTATCACTAGTAATCACTCAATCTTTTAAAATTTGTTTGCAGGATGCTAACAATGGACTACTACTGAGGATAGACTGGCATGGAATATAAAATTGCAAAGATAATTCATAGTTCCAGATCTAATATAACACCAGCACAATCTTGGAATCATGTGTTTTTACTTTTTACAATAATTATACTCAACATATTATTAAGTACTGAGAGTTTCTGTCCTGGAAATATGTTCTTCCAAAATATTTCTCTAGAATTCGATGTAATTTGTCTTTCTAACCAAAGTTGAAACATTTGTTTTTAACACTTGAGCAAACTGCACTGACAAAGCACAACTAATAGTAAATTATAATATTTATTCCAATACTCATGCTAGTTTTCACCATCTCCTTTTCTCAGCAGTTCAAAGATTTGTGAACATCAATGTGAAGGTTTGGGATGGGTCTAACGTTCATGCCTGGATGACTACAGCTCCAAGAACACCGAAGATCTTGACACCATCCAGGACAAAGCAACAAGCTTGATTGGCATCACATCCACAAACATCTACACACTCCACCACTGACACTCAGTAGCAGCAGTGTGTATTATCTATAAGACACATTGCAGAAATTTGCCAAGGATCCTTAGACAGATTTCAAACCAACAATTTGCTTTTAGCTGGAAGCTCAATGGTAGTATATACATGGGAACACCATCATCTGTAAGTTCATCTCGAAGCTACTCATCATCCTGACTTGGAAATATATCCCCATTCCTTCAATGTCACTGGGTCAAAATCCTGGAATACCCTCTCTAAAGGTATTGTGAGCCTACCTACATCACTTGGACTGCAGTGGATTGCAGAAGGACAACTGGGGACAGAAAATAAAACTGGCTAGCTACGGATGTCCCCATCTGAATGAATTTTCAAAGGAAGCATATCAAAGCTTCTATTTGCTGCATCACCTCACCAAAATGCTTGTAAACAGATGCAAATAGCTATTTTTTGTTATTTATGTGAAATCACTATAATAGTCCTTCATCAAGCACCACTAAAATAAACTGATCATATTATCATTGTAGGAATTCTGTGCAAGTTGATTAAAACATTAATTATACTTGAAATAAATACTGCTTCATTAGCTAAAACGTTCTGTAGATTATCCTTGACATGGAGTTGCTGGGTATTGGACTGGGGTGAACAAAGTCAGAAGTCACATGATACGAGGTCATACTCCAACAGGTTTATTTGAAATCACAAGCTTTCAAAGCACTGCTCCTTTGTCAGGTGATGAAGGAGCTGACAAAGGAGCAGCATTCCGAAAGCTTGCAGTTTCAAATAAACCTGGTGGACTATAATCTGGTGTTGTGTGACTTCTGACTTTGTAGATTATTTTGACATTGAGGAAAAAAGCTAAAAGAATGCGCATCTTTCTTCTAGATATTTTCCTATTTAGGAATCTTCACCTGAAAAAATGAATAATGTCTGATCAGGAGAGGCACGCATGTCTGCTTTTTTTTTTAAAATTGGAGGTGTAGTGGACAGGGAAGAGGGTTACCTCAGATTACAACAGGATCTTGACCAGATGGGCCAATGGGTTGAGAAGTGGCAGATGGAGCTTTATTCAGATAAATGCGAGGTGCTGCATCTTGGGAAAGCAAATCTTAGTAGGACTTATACACTTAATGTTAAGGTCCTAGGAAGTGCTGCTGAACAAAGAGACCTTGGAACACAGATTCATAGCTCCTTGAAAGTGGAGTCGCAGTGAAGGCGACGTTTGATGTGCTTTCTTTTATTCGTCAGACCATTGAGTACAGGAGTTGGGAGGTCATATTGCGACTGTACAGGACATTGGTTAGGCCACTGTTGGAATATTGTGTGCAATTCTGGTCTCCTTCCTATCGAAAAGGTGTTGTGAAACTTGAAAAGGATCAGAAAAGATTTACAAGGATGTTGCCAGGGTTGGAGGGTTTGAGCTATAGGGAGAGGTTGAACAGGCTGGGGCATTTTTCCCTGGAGCGTCGGAGGCTGAGGGGTGACCTTATAGAGGTTTATAAAATTATGAGGGCATGGATAGGGTAAATAGGCAAAGTCTCTTCCCTGGGGTCCAGAACTAGAGGGCATAGGTTTAGGGTGAGAGGGGAAAGATAAGGGCCTGTTTCCACACTGTAAGTAATCTAATATAAAAGAGACCTAAGGGGCAACTTTTTATGGAATGAGCTGCCAGAGGAAGTGGTGGAGGCTGATACAACTGCAACATTTAAGAGGCATTTTGATGGGATATGAATAGGAATGGTTTGGAGGGATATGGACCGGGTGCTGGCAGGTGGGACTAGATTGGGTTGGGATATCTGGTCGGCATGGACGGGTTAGACCAAAAGTCTATTTCCATGCTGTATATCTCTTTGACTCCATGTGTCTATGTCCCAGCAAGCTTTACCTCTCAACTCATGCCATGGTGCAAACATAAAGTCGCAAGTAAAGATCAGGACCAGAATACAAAAGGCCAATTAAAATGGTATTATTTCTTCAAAATTTAGCTTGCTCCATTTCTTGATAAATCTAGAGGAAGAACCAAGGTGCATAATGTAGAACTGTATATATCATTCTGTGCGGGTAAGATAAAATAAAATGTCAAGAGACTGTAATGCCAAAGAAGGAGATCAAACGGTATTAAACTACATTCCATGCAATCTCCAAGCATAAAACCACAAGAAGAATTATCCTTTTACACTGAATGAATGAGAAACTTTAATGTACGCATTATAAGTGTAAATCAAGAAATGTTCAATGTTCAGCATAGTTGTAAAAATTAGCAAAGTTGGGGATTTAACAACTTTTTCATTGAAGAACCAAAGAGAAACAAACTGCTTTTCATACCAAAAAGGAACAATTATTTCTACATGCATTGCACTATTGGCAAGGAATCATTCACCCTTCTGCAGCAAACACAGCAATAAAAATAGTATGAGTCACCCGCAAACATTCACACATCTCACAGTCCTGTCTGGATCAGATTTCCTTGAGTCTACAGTGCTGCCTAGTCTGTAAAAAAAGCTACATGCCATTCATTGTGCAACAGCCTGTATCTGGTTTTGCTCCACCATCCCCCAAAGTCTAGCACCCACTTTTTCTATGCTTTCCCAAAAGAGCAGCTCCTGATCTCAGTTGTGCTGAGCGTAAGGTCAGCAATAATGGTACTGAGGTAGATGGTAAAAGTAAAAGGAGCTTAACCACAAATTTCTTAGCATTATGTTGTAGAACATTATAGATGAGAGCAAGTTATTGTGGGGAACATCAAATGTGACTCATACTAAAGTGATAAATGCATTCCAATAAAGAAGTGTAACTGTCAGGAGGGACTATTAAAAATAAAATTTAAAATTTGCAGTAGAACACTAGAAAATTTACTGTTTCTTGTTGCTTGTTTTCTGTACTTCACTTATCTTAGTTTACAACTGTTTTGAACTTGCTTAAAGCAAAAAAAATCATGCACAGATCTCCTCAGCTTGGGGGTGTAGTAATTCTAATGAGTCTAGATTGATTTATGCAACAAGGGTTGACAGGGGTGTTAGAAAGATAGATTAAATTTAGATGTAGAATAAACACATGCTTAAAAGATCTAAACCAAGTTTTCTCTATCTTTTAGGCTGGATATTTGTTTCACAGTCTAATTATACATATGTCTGAAAGAGGAAATGAAATGGGTACATCTGATTTACTATGCAGCACTAAAGTTTTATGCTGAAATCATACATCAGAAATTTGGCTTCGACGTTGTAAAAATTACATGCCATTCCAGGTATTATGCAACATTGTTTCTAATCTTTGTACGAAAATTCTGTCAGACATCACACTGTCAGGTGAAGAGGGAGTAGTGCACCAAAAGCTTGTGATTTTAAATAAAACTGTTGAACCATGGTGTCATGTGACTTCTGACTTTGTGCACTCCAGTCCAACACTGGCATCTTCACATCATGTGAAAACTCTGAACAATTCTCTCTTAGACTTTCCACATGCACTTCTGGAAATACTTGATAGGCTCAGGAATATAAAATAATCAGAACAAAACTGCTAGATAGGCTGCTTATAATCAATAGATATTTATAGATCAATAGCGGTGGATCACTGGCACAGTTTCATTTCATTCTCATTGCTAGGTAGCAAAGATCATTTTATATGGTGCAGTATATTGGATGCTTGTATTGTAAAAAGGGTAAGATGGGCATTCAGTCTGTGCTATATGATATGATGAGCTTGTGACCTAGCTGGGTGGTCAGAAAAAAATCCTAACGCAAAGCACAGCAATTCATCAAAAGAAAAAGGAAAATAAGAAACTATAACTCAAGTTACTCACATCTGAATTACTGATTAGCTTCTTTTTACAATTACTGAACAGCTTTTTAAAGATAATTGTCCTGAAAACATGTAGCTTTTCTTTCCCATTATCTTAATAATTTATAGCTGTTAATTGAGTTTTCACTTACACTGGCACCCTTGACCTGCCTCAGCTTTTTTTCGTGCCTTTGTGCTCTTTCTGCAAACTACAGGCTTTTCATCAGTTGAATTTACAATCAATGCTTACAGGAGAAGAAATTGACCTACACATTGACTTCTCCCATACCTTAAGGGATAGAAGGAAAATGTACTTGTCAATTTTGTCAAGGCAGATACAACATTTTGACTTTACATATGTAACTATGTTACTCTGAATTCCAAAATTTTGCATTGAGAATTAAATTTTCATGCGTGCTTTAGTAGCCAATCAAAAGACACTGTGGTTGGTTTATTTGGGGGCGTCTGTGCTATACAGAACCATCTTTTCATATCCTAAAATCTCTCTCTCTTATCCTCTACACCCTGCAGCCACAACCCTACACCTTATTTCCCAGAAAGTCTTATGACATTTGATCAAACGTAGGAAAGAAAACCTTCTGCTGATCACTAAAAACTGCTCTCCCTTGGCTGATGAATCAGTACTCCTCCAACATACTTGGAGGAAGCATTGAGGGTGGCAAGGGTACAGAATTTATTCTGGCTGATGGCCACTGTTTTTGCTAGACTGGATGTGCAGCTGATAGTGAGGAAACAACAAAAAAAGGGAAAAATATACTTTACCTCAACCTCACCAATCTATCTGCCACAGATGTATCTTTTCTTAACAGTACCTGTAAGAGTGACCACAGTTGATGCTGCAAAGACTATGGGACTCAACAACATTTGAGCAACAGCATTGAAGATGTCTGCACCAGGACTTGACAGTTCACTTGTCAAGCTGTTCTAGTGCAGCTACAACACTGGCATCTATCCAGAAATGTGAAAAAATGCCGACATACAGCCATATATCAAACATGGCCAATTACCACCCCATTTATCTATTCTAGTAATTGATAATGTGATGGAAGATGCCATCAATACTGTTATCAAGCAGCACATCTCAGCAATAACATGTCTACTGATCACTCTCCTCTTAACATCAATTATGTCTTGGTTTAAACTAGATAAAATGTCTGACTGCTTTTGACATCAAGGTTGGATTTGACCAAGTATGGCATCAAGGAGCCTCAGCATAAATATAGCAAGCCACGCAGCATTAGGAGGTAGAGAAGTCAACGTTTTGGGTACAACCCTTCTTCAGGAATAGAGGTGGGGTTAGGGGGAGCGACAGATTAAGGGGGTGGGGTTTGGGTGGGGAGAGGGGTGGAATGCTGAGGTAGTGATAGGTAAACACAAGTAATGGGTATGATTTGGTTGGTCAATGGGAGGAATTAATCCAATTGGTAGCTGGAAGGAAGGATTGGTAAGTGGAATGAAAGGTAACTTGTCTACTTTGGAATTCAGCATCTGCAGGATTTTTTTTGTCTTACTTACTGAACAGAACAAGTTTGTCACTGTTGGAGATCAATCATCTTAGCTCCAGAACATCTGTACAAGATTTCCACAGGGAAGAATTGTGAATGAATCTGTTCAAAGATGTTATGACACAGTTCTGGAGTAGGTAGGAGTTGAACCCAGGCCAACTGGCTCAGAGGTAGGATCACTCCCAATGTACCACAAGAGCCTTAGTTCTACAAGCTATGCATTACTTAAAGGCCAATTTCAAAATTCCTCCAGTATTTGGCCCACAGAGTTTTCTAGTCTGTGGTTACTTCCAATTAGGTGAATATTTTCCTAATCAACCTGTATTATACATCTCTGGAGCAGGTGGGACTTGAAATTGAACTTCTTCAATCAGAGGTAAAGACACTATCACTGTGCCACAAGAACCTTAGTTCCAAAAGTATACATTTTCTAATTAACCTGTTTAGAGAGGTTTGGTGGTTGTTAAAAGGTGAGAAGTGGAGGTGTGGGGAAGATCTTGGTGAGGTGCTCATCCTCATTGATAATGTATTGCAGGCTGTGAAGAACATGGCATAGTTTTTCAGCTCGTGGGAAGTACTGAACAACAAATGGTACCCTGTCGGAACTGGCGGTCTATGAGTGGTGCATCATTGAGTATTTCAAAGTGCCCGTCATGTTTCTGGCTGCAGTGTCTGGTTGCAGTTGGGCTTTAAATCTGGTCCAAGAAAAATAAGTGCCATAAGATCCTGTTAGTGGCAAGTACTTCCATCTCTCTTGACATATTCCATGAGAGGGTTGCTGAAGTCCCAGTTGCATAATTAATGGAGAGACTAACATTGCATAAGGTGAGTCACCATAAGTCCCAACTGGGTGGGATGAATTTTACTTGACTAACCACTTTAACTGAACATGGAAATTTCCAATCTCCTTCTTAACACACACTAAACTTAAAAGCCATGCATGATTCTAACTACTATAGAACCCAGGTTTCTGAAACAGTTGCTAAATATATTTCATGAACCTTTATAGTACTCACTTGTGAAATAATACTCAAGTAAAAAGATACAAACACATCGGATAAAAGTTTGTGCAAGTATGAGTCTGGAGGAACAACAGATATTCCCAAGTGAACAGGAGGTCAATGGACACATTAACAGTTATACCACATTGGTTCAACATTAATCCAATTCTCCTTCATCTTTTCTCTGTTTCGCTCTTGTTTTATGAAAAAAAACTTTTTTTCAAATTAACGGGACATTCCTCATTATGACCATTATCCTCATGATGGTTCTTCTGAAAGAAAAAGATTTTACACAGGTTTGCACTTTCTTGTGGACTAACCCAACTACAACTGCATCGTCTAAGTTATTGTTCAAACTACATTTTCTTAAAAATTGCTTGTGCCTGTTTGCTGAACTATGAACATAGAACATAACAGGCCCTTCGGCCTTCGATGTTGTGCCGTCCTGTGAAACCAATCTGAAGCCCATCCAAGCTACACTATTCCATTCTTGTCCATATGCCTATCCAATGATCAATTACATGCCCATAAAGTTGGCGAGACTACAACTGTTGCAGGAGCGCATTCCAGCCCCTACTCTGAGTAAAGAAACTAACTCTGACATCTGTCCTAAATCTATCAGCGCTCAGTTTGAAGCTATACCCCCTTGTGCTAGCCATCACCATCCCTGGAAAAAGGCTTTCACTGTCCACCCAATCTAACCCTCTGGTTATCTTATAAGTGTCAATTAAGTCATCTCTCAACCTTCTTCTCTCTAATGAGAGCAGACTCAAGTCCCCCAACCTTTCCTCGAAAGACCTTCCCTCCATACCAGGCAACATCTTAGTAAATCTCCTCGGAAACTTTTCCAAAGCTTCTACATCCTTTCTATAATGCGGTAACCAGAACTGCACGCAATATTCCAAGTGCAGACACACCAGTGTTTTGCACTGCTGCAGCATGACCTCATGATTCCGAAACTTGATCCCTCTACTAATAAAAGTCAACACTCCATATGCCTTCTTAAAGCCCTACCAACCTGGGTGTCAACTTTAAGGATCTATACATGAACACCGAGATTTCTCTGCTCATCTACACTATCAAAAATTTTACCATTCCCCCAAGTACTCTGTATTCCTGCTACTCCTTTCAATATGAATCACCTCACACTTTTCTGCATCAAACACCATTTGCTACCTCTCAGCCCAGCTCTACAACTTATCTATGTCCCTCTGTAACCGACAACATCCTTCGGCAATATCCACAACTGTACAAACATTAGTGTCGCTCGCAAATTTACCAACCCATCCTTCTATGCACTCATCCAGGTCATTTGTAAAAATGACAAACACAGTGGACCCAAAACAGATCTTTGTGGTACACCACTAGTAACTGAACTTCAGGATGAACATTTCCCAGCAACCACCACCCTTTGTGGTTGCCATTGCCCTCAATTTAAATGCCTCCGTATTTTGTGCAGTAGCCTACCATGGGAACCTTATCAAATGCCTTACTGAAATCCATATACACTACATCAATGGCTTTATTCTCGTCCACGTGTTTGGTCATGTTCTCAAAGAACTTAATAAGGTTTGAGAGTCACAACCTTCCCTTCACAAAACCGTGTTGACTATCCCTAATCAACTTATTCCTATTGAGATGTTTATAAATCCTATGTCTTATAACCTTTTCCAAAACTTTACCCACAACCAAAGTAAGGCTCACTGGCCTATAATTACCAGGGCTGCCTATACTCCCCATCTTGAACAAGGGTACAGCATTTGCTATCCTCCAGTCTGTAGACAATGATGGCAGAAAGATCAAAGCCAAAGGCTTGGCAATCTCCTCCCTGGCTTCCCAGAGAATCCTAGGGAAAAGCTGATCTGACCCAGGGGATCCATCTATTTTCACACTTCCAAGAACTTCTAACACGTCGACCTTCCGAGCCTCAATCACATCTAGTCTAACAGCCTGTTTCTCAGTATTCCCCTCAACAACATTGTCGTTTTCCAGTATGATGCAAAATATTCACTTAGCATTTCCCCCATCTCCTCTGATTCCACACACAACTTCCCACTACTGACCTTGATTGGCCCTAATTTACTCTAGGAGAAAGTGAGGACTGCAGATGCTGGAGATCAGAGCTGAAAATGTGTTGCTGGAAAAGCGCAGCAGGTCAGGCAGCATTCGGGCATAAGCCCTTCTTCAGGAATGAGGAAAGTGTGCCAAGTAGGCTAAAGTAAAGGTAGGGAGGAGGGACTTGGGGGAGGGGCATTGGAAATGTGATAGGTGGAAGGAGGTTAAGGTGAGGGTGATAGGTTGGAATGGGGGTGGGGGCGGAGTGGTCAGGAAGAAGATTGCAGGATAGGAAGGTGGCATCTTCTTCCTGACCTCTCTGCCCCCACCCCCACTCTGGCCCAATTTACTCTAGTCATTCTTTTGTCCCTTATATACCTACAGAAGTTCTCATGTCTCCTGCTCGCTCAACTTAGCTCTCTCTTTAGGTCTTTCCTGGCTACCTTGTTACTTTCAATCACCCTAACTAAGCCTTTACATCTCATCCCAACATAAGCCTCCTTCTTCCTCTTGACAAGAGATTCAACTTCCTTAGGTTGAATAGGCTGGGGCT
The DNA here is from genome assembly GCF_020745735.1 of Hemiscyllium ocellatum. Lineage (NCBI taxonomy): Eukaryota > Metazoa > Chordata > Chondrichthyes > Orectolobiformes > Hemiscylliidae > Hemiscyllium > Hemiscyllium ocellatum. The sequence goes on from NC_083404.1 coordinate 127,861,791, forward strand.
GTTTTCCCTGGAGTGTCAGAGGCTGAAGGGCAACCTTATAGAGATTTACAAAATCATGAGTGGCATGGATAGGATAAATAGACAAAGTCTTTTCTCTGGGTGGAGGAGTCCAGAACTAGAGGGCATAGGGGAAAGGGTGGGAGGGAAAAAAAGATATAAAAAAGACCAAAGTAGCAACATTTTCACGCAGAGGATGTTATGTGTATGTAATGAGCTGCCAGAGGAAGTGGTGGAGGCTGTTACAATTGCAAAATTTAAGAGGCATTTGGATGGGTATATGAATAGGAAGGGTTTGGAGGGATATTGGCCAGGTGCTAGCAGGTGGGACTAGATTGGGTCGGGATATCTGGTCGGCATGGATGAGTTGGACCGAAGGGTCTGTTTCCATGCTACACATCTCTATGGCTCTATGACTTAGTAAACCACAGCTCCTGCACTTGACAACCTCCTCCCTGTCTAACCAGTACATACTAATCAAGGACACGCAGTAGCTGTTCCTTGAATAAGCTCCATATTTCTTTTGTGCTCATCCTCTGCAGTTTCCTTCCCCATCCTATGCATCCTAAATCTTGTCTAATCGCATCATAATTGCCTTTTCCCCAGCTGTAGCTCTTGCCCTCTGGCGTATACCTATTCCTTTCCATCACTAAAGTAAACATAATTAAATTGTGGTCACTATCACCAAAGGGCTCACCTACCTTCAAATCTAACACCTGGCCGGGTTTATTACCCAGTACCAAATCTAAATGTGCCCTAGGCCCTTGTTGGCCTGTCTACTGTGTCGGAAAACTCTCCTGCACACAATGGACAGAAACTGACCTATTTAAAGTACTTGAACTATAGAATTCCCAGTCAATATTTGGGAAGTTGAAGTCCCCCATAACAAATAGCCTGTCATTCTCGCTCCTACCAAGAATCATCTAATCTATCCTTTCCTCTAAATCTCTGGAACTATTCAGAGACCTATAGAAAACTCCCAACAGGGTGACCTCTCCTTTCCTATTTCTAATTTCAACCCATACTCCCTCAGTTGATGAGTCCTCAAACATAATACCGTCCTTGACTAACAATGCCACACACCCACCTCTTTTACCATTTTCTCTGTTATTACTGAAACATCTAAATCTCAGAACCTGCAACAATCATTCCAGTCCCTGCTCTACCCATGTCTCTGAAATGGTCACAACATCGAAATCCCAGGTACCGACCCATACTACAAGTTCACCCACCTTATTCTGGATGCTCCTGGTGTTGAAATAGATACTTCAAACCAACGTCTTGCTTGCCGGTGTCCTCTTGCGACTCTGAAACCTTATTTGGACATCCCTACCCTCAACCTTTTGTATATTCAAGCTACAGTTTGGGTTTCTATCCCCCTGCTGGATTAGTTTAAACCCACTCAAACAGCATTAGCAAATTTCCCCCACAGGATATTGGTACCCCTCTGGTTCAGTGAAGACATCCTGTTTGTAGAGCTCCCATCTACCCTAGAAAGAGAACTATTGCATTAGCTCAGACATTACCGGTTGGCAACTAGAAAACCGAAAAGGCTCAGCAAATCGTTGGAAACTCCATACTCAAATTTAGTCAAAAATGGAGAGAGGTCAACTGATTCCATAAAGAAGAGTTAGATTTGGTAAGAGTATCACACATGAAGCCTTTACCTTCCCATCCTGTTTAATATATTCATTCAATTGCTGAGAAAGATTGACTGTGTCACCTGAAATGAAGTTGATGCACAAGTTGGCTAAATTTGAAGGTCATAAATGCAGGAAAAAATGGGTCATACAACATAAATAACCTCTGGGATATGGTGTATTGTGTACTTGAATTTGAGAGAGATTAGTCAAGGAGAAGACAAAATCAAGAAGCGTCTTAGACTTGAAACTAACAGTAATTGTTGTGGTTTAATAGTAATTACAGTGAGTATTCATGGTTAAGTATAACTTCATTAATAAGGGCTAATCTTCTCACATGTTCATGTCCAGGTGCAATCGAGGATTTCTCTCAATCTCGAGTGTTTTTGCTTTGCCCACACTAAAACATGACTTGCGGCTCTATGACATAATTGTAAGGTTGCTCCAGGGTTCTGAAGCATTCTACAACAGGATACATTTTACGAAGATTCCCTGAACTAATAGTGCAGTTAAATTCAAGTATATAGATGCAAATTACAGCACAAAATAGGCCATATAGCAAACAGCATAAGCAATAAGAGATAGATAGAGCTAAGTGCACTCACAGATCAGATCTAAGCTCTGCAGTCCTGACACATCCAGTCATGAATAGTGGGAGACAATCAAACAATGCACTGGAGACAGTGGCTCCACAAATATCTTCATCCTCAATGATGGAACAGCAAAAGACATCAGCGCAAATGATAAGGCTGAAACGTTTGCAGCAATCTTCAGCTTGAAGTGGTGAGTGGATAATCCATCTCAGCCTCCTCTAGTGTCCCTAACATCACAGTACCAGTTAGCAACCAATTTGATTTACTCCACATGTTATCAAGAAATGGTTGAAGGCAGAGGCTGATGCAAAGGAAATGGGCCCTGACAACATTCCAGCAATACTACTGAAGACAGGTGCTCCAGAATCTGCTGTTCCCTAGCCAAGCTCTTCTAATACAGTTACAACACTGGCATCTATCTGGCAATAAGGGAAATTGTCCAGCTAAATCCTGCGCACAATAAGCAGAAAAAATCCATCCCAGTCAATTCTCACCTCATCAGTCTACTCTCGATCATCATAAAGTGATGGAAGGTGTCATCAACAGTGCTATCAAGCAGCAGCTTTTCAGAAATAACCTGCTTACTGACACTCAGTTTGGATTTAGCCAGGCCCACTCAGCTCATTACAGCTTTGCTTCAAACATAATCAAAACAGCTGAATTCCAGAGGTGAGGTGGGAGTGACAGCCCTTGCCATCAAGGCCTCATTCGACCAAGTATGGTATCAGGGGGCCTGAGCAATACTGGAATGAATGGGTATCAGGGAGAAAATTCTCTGCTGGCTGCATTGATACCTGGCACATAGTAAAGTGGCTGTGGTTTTTGTAGGTCAGCCCTGTCAGCTCCGGGAAATCTTTGTAGAGTTCCTCAAGGCAGTACCCTTGGCCCAAACATCTTCAGATGTATTAATGACCTTCCCTTTATCATAAGGTCAAAAGTGGGAATGTTTGCCAGTGATTACACAATATTCAGCCCTATTTGCAACTCCTCAGATACTAAAACAACCCATGTTCAAAAACAACACAATCTGGACAATATCCAGACTTGAGCCGACAAGTGCCACACAAATGGCAGACAATGAATATCTCCAATAAGAGATAATCTAACCACCACCCCTTGACATTCAATGGTATTACCATCACCGAATCCAGTACTATCAATATCCTTGGGGTTACCACCGATTATAAGCTCATTTAGACTTGTCACATAAACACATTGGCTAATAGGCAGTTAAGAGGCAAGGAATACTGAGGTGAGTTACTCATCCCTGACTCCCTACGCCTATCCATCACCTAAAGGCACAAATTAGGAGTATGATGGAATACTCTCCACTTGCTTGGTGGGTGCAGTTTCAAAAATACTCAAGAAGCTTGACATCATCCAGGATAAAGAGGTCCACTTGATTGGCATCACATCAGCACATCCACTCCCTCTACTACCAATGCTCAGTAGCAGTAGCATGTACTACCTACTGCAGCAATTCACCAAAGATCTTTTCACAGCATCTGCCAAACCCATGACCACTTCCATCTAGAAGGACAAGAGCTGCAGATCCATGGGACCACCATCAACTGCAAGTTTCCCTTCAAGCCACTCACCATCCTGACTTGGAAATACATCACAATTCCTTTACTGTTGCTGGGTCAAAATCCTGGAATTCCCTCCTAAGGGTATTGAGGATCACTGTAGCAGTTCCAGAAAGCAGTTCAGCACTACCTTCTCAAGGCCAATCAGGTATAACCAATAATCGCTGGACAACCAGTGAGGTCCACATCCCATGAATAAATTAAAAAAGTAGCCCAATGCTTGAGTTTTTGCTCCATCTTTCTTCATTCACATTTAAATATAGAGTGCTCATCTTTTCACCCTCATTTACACACCTAAATGCCTCTTAAAAGGCATCTGAACTATCCAACTTAACCACTATTGAGTAGAAAGGCTTCACTTAAATGTCTTATTGTGTTTATTAATGACTTGAGCATTTCCAACAACTGGCAAATTTTGGTGAATATTTTTGTCTTGCACTCATCAAAAAACTTCACAAAAATGTTAATTAATGAGTGAAACCAACATTAGGCTGTATTGCAGGAGAGTGTTGATTGGTTGGCAGGGGGCTCTGATTAATTGCCAAGTGGACTCTGATTGATAGTAGATGCAGTATAAATGTTCTTTTTTTACCCTTTGCATTTGTACTCTTCTGAAATGACCTGTTAGTGCAAAATGAAAAATTCAAAAAAATAGTCTTTTATTAGCAATACTCAAGCTCTGTGCTGGCAAATGATGGTTTTTTCCAATGACCTCTATCTTTATGTCTTCCCATTGAGGTCAACACACTTCTAGCCCTTTTAAACATCACAAACAAGCAAAATATATAGAAAATAATTTTGTTATTTAAATATTATTTCATATTTCAAATTCATATAAAGACATAATAATGACATTCACATAGGCAGCACAGAGAATAAGAATAGAAATTCTAATTGGCGATGTTCAGCAAACAGTCACCAAGCATTCCCAAAGTTAAAGTTTGCAAGATTTTAATGAAGGCAGTAGATTAGATGGAAACCTGAATTTTTATCCAGTAAAAGTAAAATTTGAAGTAGCATCTTAAGATCTTAAGCCACTTACAATTTAGCCCATATAACAAATAACTTCAATTTAAATATGCCCATCAGAAATGAACTTTGATTATTTAGTTTAAAAGCAGATGTTGCCAAAAGCCAAAAGTAATTCATAAAATATGTTCAAAGTGCTGAAAGTCACAGACATTTTGTGTTTGGCATGAAAAAAAAGTATACGATGTTAGAGCTTTGGAAATGAGAAAATCCAGCTCAGGAAATAAGTAAAGGGGTAGCTGTACAAACTTGTAAAAACACTTCATTAGTCATCAACACTAACAAAAGCTATTTTGTTTCTGATTAATGAGAAGACTATGTGCAAAAGTAGCTCAAAAGCCACATACAACACATAACTACATTCATTGGGGATGAAGCAATGTTTGTTTTAGATAATACATGAGGCTAATAATGTTAATATAAAATTTTCATAGTTTAACATGATGCACCTTAAGGCTGTTTGTCATCGACTCTGATTCACTATGATTTAATAAATGATCTCTGCATTACTCAGTATTTTTTTTAGGAGTGAAGACACAGCATATGTTCAGAGCCAGGCTAAACCATAATATCTTTACAATTGGCCCAATGTACCAAAATGCTGCAAGATGTTGTGGTACTTTTATTTAAACATCACATTTATTAATGTATTGGAATATCAGAAATAATAATAAAATAGATTTGAAAAGCCACCAAAACAAATAGTAAATCTGAACTTGGCAATGTTTGTATGATGAAAACAGTCATAGAACTGTGTTTCCTCTGTGCAACTACATGTAAATGGAGCAGCACTACATTCTTAAGAAATTTATGCAACAATGCTGTAATCATAGGTTCACAGAATCCTGCAACACATGAGGCCATTCGGCCCATCAATGGCTTGACTGGCTCATTGATAAAACTGACATTTAATATTACACATCCCAACAACATTCCCATTGTAGTACTGAATAATTGAGCTTCAGCTCTAAACCAAATTATTTCAGTACATTTGCCAACGTTCAGGTACATCCCACCCCCAGAGAAAATACAAATGCAAATCAGGTATTTACTGCTACATAGGTCTAGTCTCAATGATCAGCAAAGTTTGCATAACAGGTCGACAGGGTGGTTAAGAAGGCATTTAGCATGCTTGTCTTCATTGCTCACGCCTTTGAGTAATGGAGTTGTGACATCAGGTAGTGGCTGTAGAAGACTTTGGTGAGGCTTCTTCTGGAAAACTGTGCGGTTTGGTCACCATGGTTATAGCAGGGATGTTATTAAATTGAAGAGGGCTCAAAAAAGATTTATTAGAATGTTGCCAGGAATGGAGGGTTTGAGATACAAAAATAGACTGGGAAGGTTGGGACGTTTGCTACTGGAGCATAGGAGGTTGAGGTTATTAAGCTTATTAAGGTTTCTAAAATCATGAGGGGCATAGATAAGGTGAATGACAGGGTCTTTTCCCTATGGTGGAAGAGTTCAAAACTAGGGGCATACTTTGAAGATAAGAGGAGAAAGGTTTAAAAAGGACATGAGGGGCAACCTTGTTATGGGGGAAGTGGTGCGTGTATGGAATGAACTGCCAGAGAAAGTGGTAGATACAAGCGCCGTTACAATGTTTAAAAGACACTTGGATAAGATCATAAATAGTAAACATGATTTTGAGATGTCAGCGTTGGACTGGGGTGTACAAAGTAAAGGTTTGGAGAGATATGGGCCAAACACAGGCAAGTTGGGTTAATTTAGATTGGGAACATGGTTGGCGTGGACTAGTTGAACCTAAGGGTCTGTTTCCATTCTGTATGACTCTATTATTCAAAAATAGATGGTATGGTGGTCTGTGTTATCAAAGAATCAGAATCACAGAATTATCACACTGCAGAAGGAAGCCATTTGGCCCATCACACCTGTGCTGGCTTTTTTAAAAAAAAGCATCATTATCTAGTGGTAATCTCCAGTTGCTTCTCCATACCCTTGCAGACTATTTTTATTCAAATAACTTTCTAGTGCTCTCTTGAATGCCTCAACTGAACATGCCTCCACCACATTTCCAGCCAGTACATTCCACACCTTAAGTCGTGCAAAAATGATTGTTCTTACATTATCCTTTCTTCTTTTGCACATTATCTTAAGTCTATGTTCTACCACTCTTATTCCTTTTTGAGCAGCAATAGCTTCCTCTTCTCTATTCTATCCAACCCTCTCATGACTTTGAAAACTTCAGTCAAATATCCTCCCAGCCTTCTCTTCCAAGAAGAACTCTCCCAAGTTCTTCAATCTCCCTCAGAACTACAGGCAGTTCAGAGAAAGTACACTAGATTAATTCCAGATTGAAATGTTTGACTTATGAGGAGAGATTGAACAGTTTAGGCCTAAACTCAATAGAGTTTAGAAGAATGAGAGGGTATTTAATAGAGATATGCAAGATGCTAAACGGGATTGACAAAGTTGATGAAGAGAAGATGTTACCCTTATGGGGCAATCTAGAATAAGAGATTAAGAGGTATTACTTCTCTCAGAGAGCCATGAATCTATGGACACAGGAACACTGAATAAATTTTAAGGAGATAAAGCAGATTTTTAATTCGCAATGGATTAGAAGGTGACAAGGAGTGAGCAGGAAAGTGGAGTTGGGGTCAATATGAGATTAGCCATGATCATAATAAATGGCAGAACAGACTTGAGGGGCTAAGTTGCCCACTCCTATTCCAGTCCTTATGTTGTTATAGTATAATTGAAGTTTCTCATTACAGGAATCACCCTTGTAAATTGGTTCTGCATTCTCTCCAATACAGTTACCTCTTGCCCTATAATGCGATGTCCATAACTACACACAATGCTCTTAGATTTTATATAAATCAACATCATCTTTTTGTTCTTGTACTCTTTGCCCCTACTAATAATATGTGCTTTATTAACTGCTCTCGCTATCTGTCCTGCCAGTTTCAATTATCTGTGTACATTTATACCTCTGTTCATCTGCCCTGCAGAAGGAGTAGATGAAATAGGTTGTTTAGTCGACCCAACCTTCTCACCATTCAATGAGGTCATGGCTGATCTGATAATCCACAACTCTACTTTCTATAACACAATTCACTTTGTGATTAACTATCTGTCTATCACAATCTTGAATATACTTGATGACCCAAATTCCTGCTCATCTGCACTTTATATACATGACCTCTTACTCTGAGGTGATGTTCTCTGGTCTGAGACTCTCACACAAGGGAAAATAACATTTTCATCTATGCTGTCAAGTCTCGTAAAAATCTAGTCTGTTTCAGTAAGGTTGCCTCTCATGATTCTAAATCCCAGTACGTACAGGTTCAACCTACTTGACATCTCCTAATAAGACTGTCCTCCATACCTGACATCAGCCTAGTGAGTCATCTCTGGACAGCCTCTAATCTCAGTGTACCTTTCCTTAAATAAGGGGCTCAAAGATGTTTACAATATTCTAGTTATGTTCCAATCAGTACTCTGTATATTATCCTATTTTTATTTCAACAAAAATAGACTTTAAATTCCAACATTTCATTTGCCTTCCCTGTTAACCATTGAATTTGAATGCTAGCTTTTTAATGACCCATGCACAAGAATCTCAAATATCTTCATTCTGTAGCTTTCTGCAATATTTCTCCATTTAACTAAAATTAATCTTTTCTATTCTTCCTGTCAGCATGCATAACCTCAAATCTCACATTCCACTTGCCAATTTCCTTGTTTTGCATTGCATTCTCTGCCTTGCTGTTCTTTTCATAGTTTACAATTCTTCCAAGTTTTAAGTCATCCACAAACTTTGTAACTGTCCCCTGCACACCAAAATCCAGTTCATTAATATAAATTAAGAAAAGCAAGGGTCCCACTAGTAATCTCCACTGCAAACCTTCCCCACAGCCTGAAAAATGCGTACTGACTTTACTCTGTTTCTATCACACAGCAAATTTTGTATCCATGTTGCTATTTTCCCTTTGATACCATTACCTCTAACTTTCCTCACAAGTCTGTTAGATTAGATTAGATTAGATTAGATTACTTACAGTGTGGAAACAGGCCCTTCGGCCCAACGAGTCCACACCGACCCGCTGAAGCGCACCCACCCAGACCCATTCCCCTACATTTACCCTTGCACCTAACACTACGGGCAATTTAGTATGGCCAATTCACCTAACCTGCACATTTTTGGACTGTGGGAGGAAACCGGAGCACCCGGAGTAAACCCACGCAGACACGGGGAGACTGTGCAAACTCCACACAGTCAGTTGCCTGAGGCGGGAATTGAACCTGGGTCTCTGGCGCTGCGAAGGTACTGTTGGAAGGTACTGTTTCAAAAAGAAATCAAGAAATGCTCACCGAATAACAACAATGGTGGCAGTGCACATCTCAGATTCTGCAAAGGCCATTAAAACCTTGGTTTAAATTTGGGCAAAATAGCTAAATTCCAGTGGTGAAGTGAGAGTGAATACCCAGAATATAAGGGTGGCACTTGTAGGAAGGTGACTTAAAAAGTCATGGCAAAATTGAAGTCAATATGCTATTTAAAGTGCTGTACGTCTAAGCTATCCATGACTTCCTCAAACAGCCGAGCAGCAAAATTAGACCCTGGGTCTGACAGAATCTCTCTAGGTAGACCAATTCATGTGAAGAAAGTTACTAACTCCTCCACCACCCTTTATGCTTTAATACTCCATAATAGAATTGCTTCCAGAAATCTGGTATACACATCCATTATGGTTAGCAAGTACTGGTTCCCATTTTTAGTTTTGGGGGCGGGGGGCCTACACAATCAATCATAACCCGCATGAAAGGTTCTTTAAATATGGGGATTGGCAAAGGTGCTGGTTTTATTACTACCTATGACTTACGTACCATTTGGCACATATGACATGCATGGCAAAAGTTAACCACATCCCTGTGCATCCCAGACCAACAGAAATGCTTTTGTACTTTAACCTGAGTCTTCCTTTCACCTAGGTGACTTCCTACTGGCTATTCATCTGCGTAAAGAACCTATCTCTGACATCTCCTCTGTACCTTCCTCCCAATATCTTAAAACTATGACCCCCTCATGCCAGTCAATCCTGCCCTGGGAAGAAGTCTCTGGTATTGACTCTATCCATGTCTCTCATTACCTTGTATACCTCAATCAGGTCACCTCTCTTCCTCCTTCTTTCCAGAGAGAAATGTCCGAAATTAGTCAACCTCTCTTCGTAAGACAAGCCCTCAAGTCTAGACAGCATCCTGGTAAACCTTCTTTGCACCCTCTCCAAAGCCTCCATATCTTTCCTACAATAGGGTGATCAGAACTGAACACAATATTCCAAGTGTGCTGTCTGTATGCTACCAACAACACATGCACTTCTACCCATTTCTCCTCTGCACTAATCAGCTGTAGTCTCCATTTTGTCTTTAGATTCCATCTTGAAGATAATAACCCTCAGCAATATTCTCTGACTCCTTTTCTGATATGCATTAACATAAATATCCTTTATTGTCTCGTCTTCCTGTTGTAAGTCTATTAGCCTTTCAAGACTAAATACTTAGAACATAGAACACAGAACACAGAAAAGTACAGCATAGAACAGGCCCTTCGGCCCACAATGTTATGCCAAGGATTATTCTTAATCTAAAATAAAAAAAACCAACTTATGCACTCCTCAATTCATGTCCATTGCATGTCTAGCAGTTGCTTAAATGTCCCTAATGACTCTGCTTCCACCACCGCTGCCATCAACGCATTCCATACATTCACAACTCTCTGCATAAAGAACCTACCTCTGACATCTCCTCTATACCTTCCTCCTAATATCTTAAAACTATGACCCCTCATGGCAGTCAATCCTGCCCTGGGGAAAAGTCTCTGGCTATTGACTCTATCTATTCCTCTCATTATCTTGTATATCTCAATCAGGTCACCTCTCTTCCTCCTCCTCTCCAGAGAGAAAAGTCTGAGCTTAGTCAACCTCTCTTCATAAGGCAAGCCCTCCAGTCCAGACAGCATCCTGGTAAACCTTCTTTGCACCCTCTCCAAATCCTCCGTTAATTTCCTATAATAGGGCAACCATAAATTGACACAATATTCCACGTGTGCTCTCACCAGGATCTTGCAGATCTGCAGCAAAACCTCGCGGCTTTTAAACCCGATCCCTCTTTACTGAAAGCCAAAACACCATATGCTTTCTTAACAACATTATCCACTTGGGTGGCAACTTTGAGGGATCTATGTACATGAACACCAAGATCCCTCTGTTCTTCCACACTGCCAACAACCCTATCTTTAATCCTATATTCAGCATTCAAGTTTGACCTTCCAAAATGCATCACTTCGCATTTATCCAGGTTGAGCTCCATCTGCCATTTCTCAGCCCAGTTCTGCACCCTGTCAATGTCGCGTTGCAGCCTGCAATAGCTCTCAATACTATTAACAGCACCTCCAACCTTTGTGTCATCAGCAAATCTACTAACCCACCCCTTAACCTCCTCGTCCAAGTCATTTATGAAAACTACAAAGAGCAGAGGCCCAAGAACAGAGTCCTGCAGGACACTACTCACCACTGACTGCCAGGCAAAATATTTCCCATCTACAACTACTTCCAGCCAACTAATTCTGAATCCAGACAGCCAAATCTCCCTTAATCCCATGCCTCCTGACTTTATGAATGAGCCTACCATGGGGAACCTTACCAAATGCCTTGCTAAAGTCCATTTACAACACATCCACTGCTCACCCTTCGTCGACCTGTCTCATCACCTCCTCAAAGAACTCAATAAGATTTGTGAGGCATGACCTGCCTCTCAAAAAACCATGCTGACTGCCTTTAATCGCGTTATGCTTTTTGAAATATGCTTTTTGATTTCCCTATTCCCCTTCTTTAAAAGAGGAATAACATTTGCCTCCCTCCAATGACGAAGGGCTTTTGCCCGAAATGTCGAATTTCCTGTTCCTTGGATGCTGCCTGACCTGCTGTGCTTTAACCAGCAACACATTTTCAGTTCCTCCCTCCAATCCTCCAGTACAATTCCTGTGGAGAGTGAAGGAGCAAAGATCTTTGCCAGTGGCTTAGCAACCTCCTTTCTCGCTTCCAGGAGCAATCTAGGATAAATGTGGTCTGGCCCTGGGGAATTATTAATCCTAATGTTTGCCAAAATTTCCAGCACATCAACTTCATCAATCTTGATCTATCCAAGGCAGTTTCCCAGCTCCTCAAAGTTCTCATTCACAAAAAGGTCTTTTCCTTAGTGAAAACCAAAGCAAAAGAACTCATTTAGGGCTTTGCCTATCTGCTCAGACTCCATGCACAAATTCGCTACACTATCCCTGATCGGCCATACCTTCTCCCTCATCATTCTCTTATTCTTCATGTTTGAGTAAAATGTCTTTGGTTTCTCCCTAATCCTTTCTGCCTCCTCCTGGCTCTCCTCAGTCCATTTCTAAGTTCGTTTCTAGTAAGCCTGTAATCCTCTGAAGCTGTGCTGGATCCTTGCTTCCTCCACCTTACGTAAGCTACCTTCTTCCTTTTGACGAAAAGCTCCTCTGTTCTTGTCATCCAAGGCTCCTTAATCTTACCCATTCTTGCCTATCCCAGAGGAACAAATTTGTGCATCACTCGCAATAACTGCTCCTTAAACTGTCTCCACATGTCTGTTGTGCCCTTTCTGTGGAACAATTGCTCCCAAACTGTACTTCCCAACTTTTGTCTGATAGCGCCATAATTTCCTTCTCCTCAATTAAATATCTTCCCTTATTAACTGCTCCTTTCCTTCTCCAAGGCTATGGTAAATGTGAGGCAGTTGTGGTCACTGTCACCAAAGTGTTCTCCCACCACGAGGTCTGACACCTGTCCTGGCTCATTGCCGAGCGCCAAATCCAAAATTGCCTCTCCCCTCATCAGCCTATCTACATGCTGAGTAATAGATTCTGGATCAGTGGTGCTGGAAGAGCACAGCAGTTCAGGCAGCATCCAAAATGCAGCGAAATCAACATTTCGGGCAAAAGCCCTTCATCAGGAATAAAGGCAGTGAGCCTGAAGCGTAGAGAGATAAGAAGGAGAAGGGTGGGGGTGGGGAGAAAGTAGCATAGAGTACAATATGGGCGACTACCTGGTCAGGTCCACGCGCCCCCTACAACCCACCCTCCCATCCTGGCACTTTCCCCTGCCACCGCAGGAACTGTAAAACCTGTGCCCACACCTCCTCCCTCATCTCTATCCAAGGCCTTAAAGGAGCCTTCCACATCCATCAAAGTTTTACCTGCACATCCACTAATATCATTTATTGTATCCGTTGCTCCCGATGCGGTCTCCTCTACATTGGGGAGACTGGGCGCCTCCTAGCAGAGCACTTTAGGTAAACATCGAATACGCTGCACTTTGGATGTTGCCTGAACTGCTGTGCTCTTCCAGCACCATTGATCCAGAATCTGGTTTCCAGCATCTGCAGTCATTGTTTTTACCTCTACATACTGAGTAAGGAAACCTTCCTGAACACACCTGACAAAACAGCTCCAACCAAACCACCTGCACTAAAGAGGTTCCACTCAACATTGGGAAAGTTGAAGTCACCCATTACAACAACCCTGCTATCTCCGCGTTTTATAAAGTCTGCCAGCCTATGAGTTCTTCAGACTCTCTGCTGCTATTATGGGATCTGTAGAAAACCCCCAACGAGGTGGTTGCTCCCTTGTTGTTCCTAACTTCGACCCATGCTGACTCAGTAGTCAAACCTTTCTCAACAATCTTCATTTCTGTAGCTGTGAAGCACTCTTGGATTAGCAATTGTACACCTCTTCCTCTTTTTCCACCCTCCTTGTGTTTTATAAAAGTTCTAAACCCTGGACAATCTCGCAACCATTCCTACCCCTGTGAAACCCATGATTCTGTAATGGACACAACATCATAGTCCCAGGTACTGATCCATGCTCTAAGTTCATCACTTATTTCTGACACTCCATGCGTTAAAGCAGACACACTTTAACCAACCCTTTTGTTTCATCATGGGAAAAGCTTTCCTGACAGATTCACTACATCCTGTCACTGTCTCATCTACAACTAACCCCCCACCCCTCAGCTATGTAGCCCTGGTTACCACCCTCTTTAAACTAGTTTAAACCCTCCCGAACCACACGAACAAATGTCCCACCCAGGCCATTTGTGCCACTCCGGTTCAGGTGCAACCCATCCTTCTTATACAGGTCCCACCTTCCCCAGAAAGCATCCCAATGCTCTGAGTATTTGAAGCCCTCCCTCCTGCACCAGCTTCACAGCCACATGTTAAGCTGCATTTGCTGACCGTTCCTCACCTTGTGGCACTGGTAGCAAACCTGAGAAAACTACTCTACTCATCCTGCTCTTCAGCTTCCAACTTAGATCTCCGTGGTCACCTTTCAGATCCTCAATCCCTTTCCTGGCTATATCGTTGGTGCCAAGATTTCTGGCTGCTCACCCTCTCCCTTCAGAATCCAGTAAACCCAAATGGCTGCATCTTGGATCCTGGCATCAGGAGGCAACATACCTTCTGGGAGTCCCCTTCCTTTTCACAAAATCTCCTGTCAATCTGTCTAACTGAATGAGTCCCCTACCATAAGTGCTTTTCTATTCTCCCCGCACCTCCCCCCCACCCGCCCCCCCCCCACCCCCCACCCTTCCCTTCTGAACCTCAGTGCCATAGACCTGACAATTATGGCTTTCCCCTGGTAGGCTGTCCCCACCAGCAGTATCCAAAACGGTATACATATTGCTGAGGGGAATGGCCACAGTAGATCCCTGCTCTACCCGTTGGTTCCCTTTCCTCCCCCTGACTGTAACCCAGCTGTCCTTCTGCCTGAACTACTGCTTGTTCAGGTTTTCCTTGCACCATTATGTCAAAGAAGGTGTCCGCTAACTGAACCTCAACTCCTTCGTCTTTCTCTTTAGTTTTTGCTTCATGCTGTAACTTATGGGAGTGGGATTTTGTTACTACACAGTCTTGTAAAATTCCAGGGTATTTTTCTTTTAACTTCTCATTTCCTGCTCTTCCTTTGGTTTCTCCATGACAAGAGATTTCACTCCCACCTTGGATCCTGCTAAATCGGTTCCAAAACAAACTATACCTGGAACTAACACTGTCAATCACTCCCACTGTTACTTCCCCAGTCTTGAGTTGGCACTCCAACCTGACCTTACATAGGGAACGTTAAATTTCTATCCATCTATCGCACAAATTACCACTCTATCAGGGAACAGGTCTCTCTTACTTTATCTCTTACTATTAGAGACTGATTAGAACCTGTATCTCTCAAAATTCTTTGAGTAAACTTTACCCACAGAGACAAAATCTTTAAAGAGACCAGGTACTAACTTAATTCCCAACCCTTGACTAGGTTGTGCACTCTCCTGCCTTCCTCGACTTTTCTTGGAGTTTCCTTCACTACTTTTACTAATGCCACTGGCTTAGCTTCTTTTACTACATCTTTTTTCACATTTCCTTTCTTTAAAGATCAGCACTCTGACTTTATGCATGCCAACTTCTGACAGTGAAAACACCTTTTCCTAGTGCCCTTCTTAAACCACTGGCACTGTAATTTTTTGTGTCCCACTCCATTACAGTAAAAGCACCTGAGGCCTTTCACCTCCTTTCCACACTCTTCGGCTTCTTTTTTAACCTGTGGTAAACTATTACCAGCGTGCTCTACTCTTTGTTTTATAGTGTAGGATCTCCTCTTTTTTTCAACGTTTATCCCTCACAGGATTAAATTCTTGTCAGAAGCTTGTCATATGCACCAATGTTTATTCATCTGCTAATTCTGCTGCTCTTCTCACTTCCTGAACTTTCTGTTCATCCACATGAATTCTTATCATCTCTGGAAGTGAGTTTTTAAATTCCTCCAGCAGAATAATCTCTCTTAGAGCCTCATAGGTGTTACCTATTTTTAAGGCCCACACCCATCTATCAAAATGACTGTTTAATTCTTTCAAACTCAACATCGGTCTGACCTAATTCCTCCTTTATTTTTCTGAACTGCTGCCTATACTCTTCTGGTATCAATTCATAAGCATTTAAAATAGTCTATTTGACATATTCATAATCTCATAACCTTTCAACTGACAGCGCTGCAAATATTTCACTAGCTCTGCCTACCAGGTTGGTCTGATCGAGCATTACCCACAAGTTCTCTGACCATTCCATCTGCCTAGCCAATTTTTCAAATGAAATAAAGAAGACTTCGACATTTTTCTTATCAAAATGTGGCAGTGTTTTAAGATATTTGTACACATCACTACCTTCTCTCTTCATCTCCATCCTGTTAACTTGACTTTCCTAAGCTGCAAGTTCAAATGTTTTCTCTTTTTCTCTTTCTTCTCTCTCGCTCTCTCAACCTTTTTTCTCTTTCTCTTTCTGTCTCTCTTTCTATTTTTTCTCTCTCTCTTTGCTCAGCTAAGAACCTTCTCTCAGTTTCTTTTTCCTCTCTCTTTCTTTTCTCTCTGTTTTCCTTCTCTCTTTTTCTTCTCTTTCTCTCCTTTTCTTCTCTCATAGCTCTTTTTTTTATCTTCTAATTTCATTTCCTCAATTGTAATTTAAATTTTTCTAACTCTATTGCACTTGCCTGTTTCTCTGACACACCGAAGTGCTTACAATTTCAGCTTGACTTTTGTCCTTGGTTAGACCCAATTCTAACTATTTGCTAATTCTAAAGGTATAGCATTTTTCTGTCTACCTAAACTTCCTTGGCAAATTTGGGAATCATCCTCAATCCCCAGAACCTCTTTAGCAATCTTAAGAGCCAATTCTCTCACTTAACCAACCATAAGTAACCAAAATTAGACAAATTGTCTCATCTATGTTGAAGATCTAGGACAGTAATTATCAAACGTTAAAATCTGGTGAGATCGTTTATACCCCAAATCTATCCAAATCTCAGACTGGATCAGTCTAAACCTGTCCAAATCATGGATCCAAGTTGAGAGAGGTACTTTACAAATTTACTATCTTTCATCAGGAAGGGGTCCATACGCCAATGCCGAGAGGGTGTCCCGTCGTTCCTCGCCTTGATATCCATATATACAGCAGTGTGATCGGAAATTGCTATACTACCTATTTTACAGAATGATATGGAATTTTAAAAAATCAAGGGGGCAAAAAACATATCAATTCTGGTATGACATTATGTGGATTGGAGTAAAAAGAAAAATCTCTGCCCTGTGGATGAAGACATCTCCATACATCAACTAATCCTAATTCTTTGTTCAGATCCACCAATTGTCTAGATCTGGGAGATACCCCTGCAGTACTTTTGGAAATCCTATCTATTTCTGGATCCATAATACAATTAAAGTCTCCCCCTATAATTGTATGACGGGCACCAAGAGCCATCGATTTTGAGAAGGCGTCCGTTATAAATTTAAAGGGGTGTGCCGGGGGGCAGTACAAATTTAAAATCCCATATTCCTCTCCATTTATAAGGGCTTTAATCAGAATATATCGTCCAGATTCATCTTTTATCTGATTTAGGATTTTGAAAGGGAAATTCTTCCGAATAAGAATAACAGCTCCCCTGCTTTTTGAGCTAAAAGAAGAAAAAAAGGCCTGATGAAATCCACCCTGTCATAATTTCACGTGTTCTTTATCCAACAGGTGTGTCTCCTGTAGGAGAGCTATGTCAACTCTTTCTTTCTTCAGATTTGATAATATTTTCTTCCTTTTGACCGGCGAATTACTCCCCTTTACATTCCAGGTGCACCACTTTGGGAGGGGAAACCCTATCCAGAACATCCTGAGCATAGAGCATATACAATTCACAAAAATAAACGCTCTCTAATACACTCACAACAGTACAATAAAAAACTATTTCTAAATAATAAAATAAAATGTATTTAAATGAAGATTTTCCCCCTTGTTCCCAGGGGGTATCGCTTCCTTTCCAAATGTCCATCGTATCCTCTCCCAAACAGTGCCCCACCCTTGACCCAGGCGCTCCTCAATAGGATGAGGAGAATTCAAATATATTACAGAGCTAGAGTTAACAGTGAACACCCTACCCCCCCCCCAACCCCCACCCACACCAACACCTGGATATATTTGGTAATGTTAATACCATGCATAAACATATATAACTATAAAATTACAACCTCAACAAGTAATAATTAAATATAATAATACAAAATAAAAAGGGAAAACAACCCCGCTCCTAGAGACAGAGGTAAAATAGAATAAGGTAACCATCTCCCCCACCTACATTAACTAGAACCCCCGGCTTATACACTATATATATAAACCCAAGGGGGGGAGGGAGAAAATCGTTAAGTAGAGAACAAATAAATAAATCCCTCCCCCCAACCCCCCAAGGTAATATTAAACAGTAAGGTTAAAAAAAGGACAAGGGGGGATATAAACCGGAGTGGGGGGGGAAGGCAAACCAACATCCATTATCTCTTACAATTTATCTAAGAGAGTCCAAAAATTCCTTAGCCTTTTCCGGCGATCCGAAGTTATACACAATTCTTCATGGTTAAAGCGTAGTGCTGCTGGGTAGCGTAAGGAGTACTGAGTATTTAAGTCCCTTAAACACTTCTTCGCCTCATCAAATGCCTTCCTCTTTTGGACCAGAACTGGGGAAAAGTCCTGGAATAACATGATCTTGGATCCTTTATAGATCATGGCTTGGGAATCTTTTCCAAGATTTCTAGAGGCTTCTAGGAGTATCTGCCTCCTCTTGTAGCTCTGCAGCCAGAACAGGACCAGGCGGGGGCGCTGGTTCGAGCCGGGCCCGCATATTGCGACCCGGTAGGCCCATTCTACCCTTACCTGGCCTGATCCAGCCTCTAGATTTCACAACTGTGGAAGCCACCGTTCGAGGAACGCTGTAAGCCTTCCTCTTCCCGTTCGGGAAGGTCCAGCAAACGAATATTTTTTCGATGGCCGATTGCGCTGTAGTTTCGGAGATCGCGGCCTTTAGCTCCGCCCCTCCGACTCGGCGCTCGATTTCCTTAATGTCTCGGTTGTGCTTTTGCAGCGTGGCCGAGAGTGAGTCCCATCGGCTTCGGGACTCGCAATAAAAGCATCGATCCTCGCATCCAGTTTGGAGATGATTTCCACGAGCCTCGCCACTGTAGGTAAGTCCCCCAGGGCGGCTGTGGTGCCTCTGCTGCAGCTGGAGAGGGTGGGGAGGGGTTCCTGCTTGCTGAGAGCTGCGAGCTCCCTTCCCTTTAGTCATTTTTACTGAAGATTAGATTGTTTAAATTTAATACTAAGCAACTAATTAAATTAAACAGCTATTTTAAATGACTCGGTGAGTGTGGTGGGGGTGGGTGACCCACTTTGCCCAAGTCTTGGGAGGAGCACTGTAGACTCAGACTTGCTGGGTCGCCGCCATCTTGGATCCCCCCGAGAAAGTGTTAATGGAAGAGTGGGCAGAGGAAATAGTCCCTGTAGAATGCTGACAGTGGAACTTAGGAGAAGATGAGTTTGGTTATGGTATTATCCTGGAGGTGGCAGAAATAGCAGAGAATGATCTTTTGAATGTGGAAACCATTGAGGGAAGCAGGAACCAAACTGTTGTTTTTGGGGGGCAGAAAGAAATGGGTTGGACACATCTGTGGGCTCTGTCAATCATTGTGAGAGTTAGTGTTTAGTTGAGCAAAATGAGAAAATGTCATAGGCACTCAGGTGGAAAGTGGCATCATCAGAGCAGATGGGACGGGGAAGATGGGAGACTGGTATAGAATCCTTGAACAATGTGTGAGGAAGTTAAGATATCTGAGAGAGTTGGATTTGAGGTGGATATCCCAGCCTACCTCAACAACGGGAACAGTGAAGTCAAGGAAGGGAAGGGAACAAATGGACCAGATAAAGGTGAGAGATGGATGGAAATTGGGGGGATAAAAACTGAGATAACCATTTTAATTTTAGACAAAAGCAGGAAGCAGCAAGTATGACATAAATCATTTATCAGATGGCGACCCAAGTAGGACTAGAACAAAGAATGTCTGGAAATCCGTATCTGTTGAGCTCCTGCAGAGGTCAGTCTTGGGGCCCCTTGCTGTTTGGGGTTTATAAAAATGATTTGGATTTGAATGAGGGAAGGTTTATCAGTATGTCTGTAGATGATATAAAAATTGGCAGGGTGACAAATAGATTACAGGAGGATACAGATGGGCTGGTCAGATGAGCTGATCAGTGACAAATGGAACTCAATCCAGATAAATGCAAGGGGATGAACTTGGACAAGGCAAACAAGGTAAGGAAAATAATAATGAAGGTGAGTAACATGGGAAGCACCAAGGATCACAGGAACCTTGGTATGCATGTACACTGGTCCTTTAAGGTATCAGGACAAATGGATAAAGTGATTAAGAAAGTCTATGGGATATTTGACTTCATTAGTTGAAGCATAGAGCTACACAAGCAGGTCAGAGGCTAGGCAAGTAACTCACCTTCTGACCCCACAACTTTTGTCCATCATCTACAAGGCACAAGTCAGGAGTGTGTTGGCATACTGGCCTGAAGCTCCAAAAACACTCAAGAAGCTTCACCATCAAAGCACCCCTCTTGGTTGCCACTGCATCTTTAAACATTCATTCTCTTCACTACCAACATTCAGTAGCAACAGTGTCTATTATCTACAAAATGCACTGAAGAAATTCACCAAACAAGCTTAGGCAGCACCTTTCAAATCCACAATCACTTCCATCTGGAAGGACAAGGCAGCAGATTTATGGAAACATAACCACCTACCAGTTCCCCTCCAAGCTACTCACCATCCTGACTTGGAAATATATTGTTGTATCTTCATTGCTGCAAGATCAAACTCCTGAAATTGCCTCTCTAACGGCATTGTGGGTCAACCTGCAGTATTCTTGCAGTCTTCAAGAAGACAGCTCACCACCACCTTTTCAATGGTAAATAGGGATGGGCAATAGATTCTTGCCAGGCCTTAATGCCCATGTCTCACAAGTGAATAGATTAAAAAAAATTGTTCAAAGTGAAAACAAGCTCATTCATGTGAAAGAGGGTAATGATGGATTACAACTGCTCTGGTATCTTTTAAAGGAAGAATTGGAGAGCCTTCAGATCATTCTTAATTTGATTGTTAAATTTGTTGATGACACGAAGATGTGAAAGGAATTGTGAAGAGTGCAGACAGTATACGCGAAAAGATTAAGATTGGTTATATCAGTAGACTAAGAATTAGGTATTATTGTATTGTGTGGGAAAATGAATTAGCTGAGTTAGCATTAATTATTGTCAAAGGTACTCTAATGAGTATACTGAAAAGTTTACAAGTTGCCACTTATGGCGCTGTCTTAGGTACAAAGGTACCTAAGTACAGATTCTCCAATACAAGGTCTTAGGAAAAAAATTAGAAAAATAAAGAAATAAAAATGTCAAAGTACTGTTTTTTGTTACAATTGTACATGGTAATGGTGAAACCTCATCTGTAATACTGTGCACAATTTTGGTATCCTTACTTTTAAAATGATTTAAATGCATCAGATGCATTTCATTCTGACAACTGGGGGCCAAAAGGGAATTTACAAGTGGAGATAGAAGCATAGATAACTACCCAGCCCACGGTGACAGATAAGGAAACTCTGGTAATAGATGGGTTCAAACTTGAAAAGGAAGTAATGTTGGATAGACTGTCGGTATTTAAAGATGACAAGGCACCAAAACCTAATGAGATGCATTCAAGAATACTGAAGACTGTGAAAGTGGAAGTTGCAGGGGCACTATCCATTATTTTTCAGTCTTTTCAGACAAAGGGGAGGTGCTAGAAAACTGGAAAATTGTAAACAAATGTGCCCATGTTCAAGAAAAGTCATAAGCGTAAGCCCAGCCAATCATAGGCCAGTCAGTTTAACTTCAGTCGTGGAGAAAAATCCAGAAGCAATCATTCGGGATAGAATTAGTAGTCACATGGAAAAAGCTCTGTTGATTAGAAAAAAAAATCAATGTGTATTTCTAAAGGGGAAATCATAATTAATTAACTGGTTGGAGATTTTTGAAAAGGTAGCAGAAAGGGTAGATGAAGGTAATGATGTTGATGTGGGATCCATGAACTTCCACAAGGCATTCGATACAATGCCGTACAATAAACTTGTGAGTGAAGTTATGAATCATGGTGTAATAAGGATACAAACTTAGATACAAAATGGGCTGAGTGATGTGAAACAGAGTAATGATCAGTAGATATTTTTCAGGCTGGAGGAAGTTCATAGTCGATTTCCTTAGAGGTTGGTATTAGGATGCTCGGTTTTCCTGATATTTATTAATGATATAGATGTTGGTCTGCAGGGAATAATTTCAAAGTGTGCAAATGATAACAAACTTGAAAACATTTTGAACTGTGAAGAGTACAGTGTAGAACTTTAAAAACTAATAGGTTCGTACAGTTGGCAGATGAAGTTCAATGCAGAGAAGTGTGAGGTGATGCATTTTAGAAGGAATAACATGAAAAGACAATATAAAACAAGAATACAGCTCTAAAGTGGGTGCAGGATTATAGCAACCTACCTATATATGTGCACAGATCATTGATGGTAGCAAGATAAGTGGAGAGAGCTGTTAATAAAACATAAAGTATCCTGCACTTTATTATTAGGGGCACGCATTACAAAAGCAAGGAAATTATGCTAACCTTGAAAATTCACTTATTAGACATCAGTGGAAATATTAGGTGCCCCATCATAACAAGGATGTGATCTAATTGGAGAAAGTACAGGAGAAATTTACAACAATGGTTCCAATGATGAGAAATCTTATTAATTAACAGACTGAGAGGTTGTGATTGTTATTCTTAGAAGAAAGAAGGCAATGGAATGCATTGCCTGGAAGTGTGGAGCAAGTGAGTTTGAATGCAGCATTCAAGAAGGCCTTAGAGGATTATTTAAGTAGAAACAATATGGAAGGGTGTAGGAAAAGGCAAAAGAATGGAATTATATCATGATGCTCATTTGGAGAGCCAGTGCAAACATGGCCTCCTTCTGCACTGTTACACTTCTATAATCCTGTGACTATTAAACAATAAAACAAAGTCAAAATTTAGCTGAGTTTCAACTAGGTGACCTCTTGCATCTCAGGCACGATGATACATTGCTCAGTCATGTTTTCTTGGGGTCCTGATCATTAGCCTTACTTTGTTTTCAAAAGATTGTTGTTGTTTCCCCATTTCATTGTTTATTCCAGTTTAAAAGGTACACCAATGATGTGGGCCACCCCTTCTGAGCTTTAATACAAGGCTCCATCAAGTGGACCAAGCATCAAAGCCTTCTTTTAACAAGGCCTATGGTCTGATCCACAAAGGCTATGCTGGAAATGTGAGTAGCATTGTACCTTCATTTTTGTATTAGTTTCAGAGTTTCATAAAGTTGTCATCAGCCAAGCTTGAAGGGAGCACACATGGTCCATTTGCAGCCACTTCTGCATAGACCAAGAACTACGAAACCGGTGAATTCTCTAATATGTAAGAATCATGGCAGATTTCATGATGTCCTCCAGAATTTGGCATTGATGGTCACATATAATTTGAATATTGATGGAGTGGAAGCATTTTCTCTTGAGAAAAACATTCAATACTTAAATTTCTTAGGGCCTCTAAACAATTACTTCTAAAATTACTACATGACATATTTGTGAATAATGAGGTATAACACATTACGAGGTCATCACAATGGCTGCACATAACTGATTAGTAGATTAATTTGTAAACTAGTGCTCAACTACAATTGTAAAACTTTGCCCTGGGCATGCCTGATTGGCAAAGACTCAAATGCAGCCAAAGACATAAAAAAAACAATCATCTATCTATGGTTCGTGATGCTAGGCTAAATATCAGTGTAATATTTTGCTTTTTCAATTTGCTATAGTAAACTGACATTCAAAGAAGAAAAAAAGATTAAGTTAAGAAAGATTGGGTACATAAAATTTAATATAATTAATTAGAAGTAACCTATGTCTATAGACTATTTGAGTTAAGCACACAATGGTTGTTCTAGTTATTGCTTTCTTCTGATTACAATTATTGCCCAAGGGAAACATAAAATTAAGTAAAATACACTACACAGGAAATGAAAATGGTGCTTCAACAAGCTGGGCTAGTCATTTCATTAACAAACCTTCTAGCATCCCCACTGAGCAATTCTGTTTCTTATAAAATGGACCACTTTGGCAATCTTATTCCAGTCTTCCAATTACACATTGACCAGTCCTCCTTTAAGCATTTCTTGCTGTCAACAGCACTTTAAAGTGTACTAGCATGAGATTTTTAAAATTGGTATCAGTGGGTTTGATACAATGCAGCATATTGCTGAAAAAAATAGCAACCAGGCATAGTTAATCGGAACAGTCTCACATCAGTCTCCCAATGGCAACAAAATCTCACACAATTAATTCATAGTGCAGAGGGGCTACTGTAGGAATCCTGGCCAAACCTGGATGATGTCAATTTGCTTATTAATGAACCAACTAACGCCTTTTATCACTGACCCCACTATAAAGTCTTTGTGATTCAGGGATTAAATGGAAACAACATGACTTTCCTGTACCCTGAGAGATTAAATAGAGGCTGCATAGCTTATCACACCATTGAGAGTCCTCCCAGCAAACCCTATCAAGAAAGATGGAAGACTGCTAAAAGCCACATCTCACCCTACCCTGTCCCAATCCCTCTTCTATGCAAGCTTCTATCCTCACTCACCTATGGCCTGGATAACGTGATGATCCTTATGATCTAGTGAGTGCATTGGCCCCGACTGAAGCTGGTTGCATGAGGAGCTGCCAGCTTCTGATTTTCCAGCATTTATTGAAGGGTAAGGCTTCCATCTCAATTGCAGAGAGGGCCCAACAGTGGTCATTCAAGCGTCTGAAGGGCACCTGGTTTCATCGGGACTCAAGTACTTTAACACCAGGTGTATCTCTCTGATGCTCCAAATGGTGAGTGAGAACTCTATTAGCCTGACAAACTTTCAACCAGTGTAACAGTCTCACTTGTTTTTTGTGTCATAAAAGAAGTAAAAAAAACCAAAAGATCATATTATTTTAAATCTGACTATAATTTTAATTCATTATAAATAATTGAACTATAAAGTTCACTTCTTTCTAATACTTCAGATCTTGCATTATTGCTGTAATTGGTAACCAGACATAGATTTAAAATATGGATCATAACAAGAGGGTAGGTGGTTTACAAGAGAAAATAAGATCATTTCCAATTCCTACTTCGAGCTAAAGAAAATGACAAATGCACAATGTCTTTTTTCATTACGTTTCTGATATTTGCCAGTTAAACAAAACTTTACATTCAAAATCAGCAATTAATTTTCTCCTTTGCGCTCTCTTCTTTGTAGTTTTACATTTTTTTTGCACCTGGTTTAACATTGAATATAAGGAACACAGGAGCAGGAATAAATTATTCATCAACTCAAGTCTGCTCTGTCATTCTAGATCAGGTTTGATCATCTACCTCAATGCCATATTCCCATGCTTTCCCCATATTTTTTAATATCATTAGTAACGAGAAATCTATCCACATCTGTCTTCACCTTATTTAAAGAGTGAAGTTTCACAGGCCTTTGGCAGAAAATTCTAAAGATTTGTCATCTCCTGAACATTGAATTCATCCTCAACTTAGCCCTAAATGACTTGCTTTTTATTCTGAGATGGTGCTCCTTGGTTCTAGATGCTCATAGGAAATAGAAACAACCATTTTGCATCTACACTTTCATTGAGATCTTTTTAAGTTTCTGTTAGAGTGTCTTTTATTCTTCCAGAAAACACAGGCCTTTCAGTGACTTATGGATAAGGACACCCAGCTCTCTGTGAACATCAACCAATTCCACTCGCACACCATTTAGGAAATACTCTGTACCTTTGTTCAGCCTACCAAGTGGATAGCCTTGCACTTACACTCACTGTATTTCAGCTGCTATGATCTGTCCACCCACTCAGCCTGTTGGGATCACCTTGAAGTCTCTTTGCATCGTCTTTACAACTTACATTCTCATCAATTTTTGTATAATCTGTAAACTTACAAATATTATAATGGGCTCCATATCCGCATCATTGACATAAATTATGAATTGGAGAGGTCCAAGCACTGACCCTTGCAGAGTCCCCATTGGTCAACATCCTGCCAACCTGAAAATTACCCATTTATTCCTACTCTAAGTTTCCTTTCAGTTAAGCAATCCTCAATGTGTGCTCGATTACATTACCCCAAACCTGTGTACTTTAATGGAACTTTCTCAAAAGCTTTTGGAAAATTCAAACGCTCCACATCCACTGCCTCATTTATGTCAGTAACATCCTCAATAACATTAATCAGATTTGTCAAACATAATTTCTCCTTCATAAATGTATGTTGACTGTGTCCAATCAGACAATTGTTTTCTAAATATCCAAGCATCCTATACTTTATTTTGGATTATAGTACTTTCCCGTCTACCAACATCTGTAATACCCAGTTGTATTTCTTTCTTATTTCTTAAACAGTAGGATAACTGTTGCATTTGCAACCTTCTGATCTGTAACAGCTTTTCAGAATTAATAAAGTTTTAAAGAAATGATCACTGAGGGATCCATACCTTTGTAGTCATCCATTTTAAAATTCTAGGATTAAAGTTGTCAGGTCTTCAGAATTCATCAACTCTCAGTTCCATTAATTATTCTAATATTTTTCTTACTAAGTCTAGTTTATTTCAGTTCCACACTCTTATTAGAATTTTGAATCTTACTTATTGAGTCTTCCTCTGTGAAGACAGCACAAAATACTTTTATAGTTTCTCTGGGGATTTCAACATGCAGGTAGACTGGGAGAATCAGGATGGTATTGGACCTCAAGAAAGAGATTGTGGGGAGTGCCTCCGAGATGGATTCTTAGAACAGCTAGTGCTGGAGTCCACCAGGGAGAAGGCAATTCTGGATCTGGTATTGTGCAATGAACCAGAATTGATCAGGGACCCCGAAGTGAAGGAGCCATTAGGAGGTAGTGACCACAATACAATAAGCTTCAATCTGCAATTTGAAAGGGAGAGGGTACAATCGGTAGTGACAATATTTCAGTTGAATAAAGAGAACTATGGAGCTATGAGGGAGGAACTGGCCAAAGTTCTTTGGTGTAATACCTTGGCAGGGATGACATTGGAGGAACAATGGCAGATATTTCTGGGTATAATGCAGAAGAGCTGAAAATGTGTTGCTGGTTAAAGCACAGCAGGTTAGGCAGCATCCAAGGAACAGGAAATTCGACGTTTCGGGCCAGAGCCCTTCATCAGGCTCTGGCCCGAAACGTCGAATTTCCTGTTCCTTGGATGCTGCCTAACCTGCTGTGCTTTAACCAGCAACACATTTTCAGCTCTGATCTCCAGCATCTGCAGACCTCACTTTTTACTATAATGCAGAAGATGCAGGATCAGTTCATTCCAAAAAGGAAGAAAGATCCTATGAGGAGGCAGGTGTGGCCGTGGCTGACAAGCGAAGTTAAGAAACATATAAAGTCAAAAGAGAAAAAGTATAACATAGCAAAGATGAGTATAACATAGCAAAAATGGAGGACTGGGAAGCTTTTAAAGAACAACAGAGGATTACTAAGAAGGAAATACGCAGAGAAAAAATGAGGTACGAAGGTAAACTGGCCAAAAATACAAAGGAGGATAGTAAAAGCTTTTTTAGGTATGTGAAAGGGAAAAAATGGTGAAGACTAAAATTGGGCCCTTGAAGACATAAACAGGGGAATATATTACGGGGAACAAAGAAATGGCAGAAGAGTTGAATTGGTACTTCAGATTTGTGTTCACTGGGGAAGATACAAGCAATCTCCCAGAGGTAACAGTGGCTGAAGGACCTGAACTGAAGGGAATTTATATTTGCCAGGAATTGGTGTTGGAAAGACTGTTAGGTCAGAAGGCTGATAAGTCCCTGGAGCCTGATTGTTTACATCCTATGGTACTGAAAGAGGTGGCTCTAGAAATCGTGGATGCATTAGTGATTATTTTCCAGAGTTCGATGGATTCAGGATCAGTTCCTGCGGATTGGAGGGTGGCAAATGTTGTACCACTTTTTAAGAAAGGACCAAGAGAAAGCAGGAAATTATAGACCAGTTAGTCTGACCTCAGTAGTGGGAAAGATGCTGGAGTCAATTATAAAGGATCAAATTACGACATCTGGATAGCAGTAACATGATAGGTCAGAGTCAGCATGGATTTATGACTAATCTTCTGGATTTTTTTGAGCATGTAACTCTGAAGATGGACAAGGGAGATTCAGTGGATGTAGTGTTCCTGGACTTTCAGAAAGCCTTTGATAAAGTCCCACATAGGAGGTTAGTGAGCAAAATTAGGGCGCATGGTATTAGGGGCAAACTATTGACTTGGACTGAAAATTGGTTGGCTGATAGGAAACAAAGAGTAGTGATAAACGGCTTCCTTTCAGAATGGCAGGCAGTGACCAGTGGGGTACCGCAGGGATCAGTGCTGGAACCGCAAGCTTTTTACAATAAATATTAATGATATAGAAGATGGTATTAATAGTAACATTAGCAAATTTGCTGATGATGCAAAGCTGGGTGGCAGGGTGAAATGTGATGAGGATGTTAGGAGATTACAGGGTGACCTGGACAGGTTAGGTGAGTGGACAGATGCATGGCAGATGCAGTTTAATGTGGATAAATGTACGGTTATCCACTTTGGTGGCAAGAACAGGAAGGCAGATTACTACCTAAATGGAGTCAAGTTAGGTAAAGGGGCAGTACAAAGAGATCTGGGTGTTCTTGTACACCAGTCAATAAAGGCAAGCATGCAGGTACAGCAGGCAGTGAAGAAAGCTAATAGCATGCTGGCCTTCATAACAAGAGGGATTGAGTATAGAAGCAAAAAGGTTTTTCTGCAGCTGTACAGGGCCCTGGTGAGACCGCACCTGGAATATTGTGTGCAGTTCTGGTCTCCAAATTTGAGGAAAGACATCCTGGCTATTGAGGGAGTGCAGTGTAGGTTCAATTCCTGGAACGGCAGGATTATTTTATGTTGAAAGATTGGAGCGACTGGGCTTGTACACCCTTGAGTTTAGAAGATTGAGAGGGGAATCTGATTGAGACCTATAAAGATTATTAAAGGATTGGATACTCTGGAGGCAGGAAACATGTTTCCGCTGATGGGTGAGTCCTGAACCAGAGGACACATCGTAAGAATAAGGGGTAGGCCATTTAGGACAGAGATGAGGAGAAACTTCTTCACCCAGAAAGTGGTGGGTGTGTGGAATGCTTTGCCCCAGAAGGCAGTGGAGGCCCAGTCTCTGGATTCGTTTAAGAAAGAGTTGGATAGAGCTCTCAAGGATAGTGGAATCAAGGGTTATGGAGATAAGGCAGGAACAGGATACTGATTGAGGATGATCAGCCATGATCATAATGAATGGTGGTGCAGGCTCGAAGGGCAGAATGGCCAACTCCTGCACCTATTGTCTATTGGTTTTTTTTATATCTTTTAATCTTTTGGGGGTGGCATGGTGGCTGCCTCACAGTACCAGTGACACAGGTTTGACTCCACCCTTCAGCAATTCTCTGTGTAGAGTTTACATTCTCCCTGTGTCTACAGGGGTTCCTTTGGGTGTTCTGGTTGCCTCCCACAGTTCAAAAATGTGCAGGTTAGGTGGATCAGCCATGGAATTGCCAGGTTATGGGGACAAGATAATGGAATGGGTCTGGGTGGGATGCTATTCAAAGAGTCGCTGTGGGCTGATGGGCCAACTTTCACATTGTAGGGATTCTATGATTTAACTGTAGCTTCTACTATTGCTGCCTGAGATGGACCAATAATTGTCTTTGCTAATCTTTTCCGTTTTACATACGTACAGAAGCTTTACACTCAATTTACACTCATTCTATTGTCTCTTTCTTTGTCTTCCTTTGCTGAATTCTAAAATTCTCCAAATCCTCAGGCTTACAATAATTTTGGCATATAAGGTCCTTTTAAATTAAACTTCTTCAGTCCTGGCAATATTTATTTCACAATGATCAATCTTAGAGATGCAAGACATCAGCAATTGCAGTAACACAGACAAAGCAGAGCAAATGGAGCTGGTGTATTTGGATTTCAGAAGACTTCTGATAAGGTGTCATAAGGAGGTTAATAAATAAAATTAAAGCACATAGGATTGACTGGAATATACTACATGGATTGAGAATTGACATCAGACACAAAGTAGAAAGTTGGAATAAATGGATCATTCCCAGGTTGATAAGCTGTTACTAGGGTAGTACTATAAGAGTCAAGAGTCAGGCCACAACTGTTCACAATCTAAATAAATGTTTTGGATGTGGAGGAAAGTTGTAAAATTTCCAAATTTGCTGCTGACACCAAATGAAGTGAGAATGTAGACTGTGAGGAGGAACCAAAAAGGCCTCAAGAGGACTTAGACAGGCTAAGTGATTAGAACATGACAGATGGAATATAATGTGAATAAGTGAGAAATTATTCACGTTGACAAAAAAAAAGAAAGCAGAATATTTCTTAAATCATGAGATGTTGAGTAGGGGTGTGGGTGTCCAAAAGGATATGTATGTCTTTGTTCATAAGTCATTGAAAACTAGCATGCAGATGTAGCAAGCAATTAGAAAGGCAAATGATATGTAGAAATGATATGCTAGCATTCATTTCAGGGAAATTTGCTGTAGTTGTGGTGAGTCATGAGTTGTCGAGCTCACCTATAGTGTTATATACAGTTTAAGTACCCACATCTAGGCGGGATATACTTGCCATTGAGATGATGCAACAGAGGTTCACCAGTATTATAGTGATGGGTAAAACCCCAAAAAATTATAGCACTGAATTTCAAATTTTTTTTTAGAAAGAGCACTATTGTAGAGGCAAAGTGAAGGTAAATGTAAACTCAATACCAGGCCAACAAAAATTCTGCGTGAGGTCAATGGAATTGAACATCTAAAGATGTCAAAGAAATTTCAGACATAAAGAGAGCAACTCTGAGGTAAAGGGAGCTTACCATTACTCCACCCCATGCCACATACCTCCTGGAGATATTTTTATGGTTTCTCTTTCCAGGAATATATATTAGAGAGGTTGAAATAGAGGTTCAACACCAGGTTCTGTGTTATTATTAGGCTATTATAGACTACACTGTGTCTAGTATGCTGTGGAAATCACAGCTTGAGAAGCCTGTCCTACCCTGTCATAAGCCTCAATCATAAAATCATCCACAGCTGCTTTACCAATAACCTTTCCTACATCAAAATGTCAGAACTGGGGATGTTCACTGATAACTGCACAATGTTCAGCTTCACTCCCAATTCCTCAAATGATGAAGTAATCCATGTCCAAATACAGAAATATCTGGACAATATCCAGGCTTGGGCTGAAAAATGATAAGTAATATTAGCACTACACAAATACCAGTCAATTACCATTTCTAACAAGAGAGAATCTAACCAACACCCTTTGACATTCATTACCATTTGACATGAGAAAATTTGGCATGACGGCAAATACCCTTGCCAACTTTTATAGATGCGTCATCGAGAGCATTCTGTCTGGATGTATCACTACTTGGTATGGCAATTGTACCAGTCAAGATCAGAGACGGTTCCAGAGAGTGGTGAACTCAACCTGGACAAAGACAAAGGTCAACCTCCCATCTATGGAATCCATCTACCAGGCCCGCTGTCAAGGAAAGGCCAGCATTCTCAAAGATCCATCCCACCCTGGCAATACTTTTCTACAACTTCTACCATCAGGGAGAAGGTACAGAAGCCGGAACACATGCACCAGCTAGTTTTGAAACAATTTCTACCCTACTGTTGTTAGAATACTGAATGGACTCACAAACTTTTAGCATTTGCCTCTACCTGTGTTTTGGTTTTTGCCACTGTCTACCTATTATTTACTTATCTATGCTATTTAACTATGTGATCTGCCTGCATTGCTCACGAGACAAAGCTTTTCACTGTGCCTCGGTACATGAGACAATAAATTTAATTCAGTTCGATTCTATTCAATTAAATTCATTACAGAATACCTCACTATCAACATCATTGAGGTTACCGTTGACCAGAAACTGAAGTTGACTTGCCACACACAAACCAAGGCTACAACAGCAGGTCAGGGACTATGAATACTGTGGTGAGAAACTCACCCCTGATTCCCCAATGTTATCATCACTGAATCCTCCACTATCAACATCCTGGGAGTCACCATTGTCCAGAAGCTGAACTAGACTCGCCATATAAATACAGTGGCTACAAATGTACACCAGGGCAGTGACTAGGCAAGGACTTCACCTCCTGACTCCCCAAAGCTTATCAACCATCTACAATACATAATCAAAAGTGTGATGGAATACTTTTTGGATGGATGGATGAGTACAGCTTCAAAAAAACTCAAGAAGCTTGACTCCATCCAGGAAGAAACAATCCTCTTTATTGGCACCAGATCCACAAGCATCCCCTCCCATCACCACTAATAGTCATAGCAGTAATGTATACTATTCAACAAGATGCATTGCAGAAATTCATCAAGGATCCTTAGAGAGTACCTCCCAAATCTGCAACCAATTACATCGAAGAGGACAAAGCAACAGATAAGTGGGATCACCACAACCTTCAACTATCCCAGCAAGCCACTTAATATCCTGACTTGGAGATATATTGTCATTCCTCTGTGTCCATAAGTCAAACTCCTGTAAGTCACTCCCTAATAACACTGTGGGTCTATACAGCAAACAGATTGCAATAATTGAAGAAAGCAGCTCAACACTACCTTCTCAAGGATGGGCAACGCGTGCTGGCCTAGACAGTGATGCCTAGAATCCATGGATAAATAAAAAAGACCTCCAGTGTAGGTAACAAAAGGATGATTCTCACTCATTAAGAGTGCTGCAAAATAGTGAAAGAAGGAATCAGGACAAAGTAACTTCAATCAATCTACAAAGCCCAAAATCATTTAAAAAAACCATTGGTCAACTGCCAGCATCAAAATAACAAGTACAACACTGTAACAGACTTGACAGCAAATTATCTACACTTCACAAATAATTCAAAGACTCATCCATACAACATTTTTTAATAAAACTTTTACCTTTAGGACTCACTTCGTATTTTTCATCTCTTTGCATATTGCAATCATATTTTTGCTTGATTATAGTCTTTAATAAACACACTTCTTTTGAAAATTCAACAAAGCCTCACTAAATAGACTTCTCTTTAAAGCTTACAATTATTTGATCTGGGTGCAAGATGTCCATAAGAGAAGGAAACATTTTAAAATTAAACTTGCTGTAACCATTCAAGAGGTTCAAAAAGTTAAGAAAAAGAACCAGTTCTTTCCTCCTCACCTGTGAACTTAATAGTATTTTTTATTATTCACTCATGGGATGTGTGGGAGCTGCCCTTGGGCCAATATTATTGTCAATCCCAAGATTGCTCTTCAGAAGTTGGTGGTGATTTGACATTGCAGATATAGATAGGAATCTATATGTAGTTCCTCTAGAGCCAAGTGTCATAATCTCAGGCTGAGGAACAGATCATTTTGGATTGAGATGAGGAAAGGTACCTTCACTCAGAGGGTGGTGAATCTTTGGAATTCTCTATCCAGAAATCATTTCAATATAGAAGTAGTTTCACTACAGAAATTAATAGCTTTCTGGAGACCAAGAATATTAAGGGAACTGTAGAGAGTGCAGAAACATGGCTTGAAAGTGATTGTACATGATCTGGAATTGTAATGGCCTACATTGTTTCTACACTGTGTTCACTCAGGCCCCTGATTCCCCCATTCTCCTGATATGACATTATCAGTTTGCATTTTTCCCGCACAAAGATTGAAAGCATAATTTTGAAAATAACAGTTCTTTTACTCTTTCAGTTTGCTTGTAGATTAGCATTTGTTGCTCATCCCTAATGAGAAAATTGTTTTGAACCATCTTTCCCAACTGGTGTAGGTACACTTCCAGTTTTGTAAGGAAGAGAATTCCAAGAGAATGAAATAATGGAGAAAAAATTACAAGCTAGGATGGTATAGTTTGGAGGAGAACTTTGCACACAGTGATGTTCCCATGCATACATTTCTCTTGTCCTTCTACATTGTAGAGGTCGCAGGTATTATCAAAGGAGGTTGAATGAGTTACTGCAAGTACATCTGATACACTGATGTCAGTGTGAATTATTGGACAAGAAAGTGAATACTTAAGATATAAACCGGCTATAATGTGTTTAATGGTATGAGCATCTTAAGTAGTGTTGGAGCTGTATTTATCCAGGCAAGCAGAGAGTTGCCATCACATTTCTGATTTGTGGCTTGTAAATGGTGGACAGGCTTTGAGGAGTTAGAATAATAGGTACTCACTTCAGAATTCTGTTTCTGACTTGCTTTGGAAGGACTGGTTTGTTTTTCCAGTGAATGGTTCTGACTTAGGAGCCTGTAGTGCACTAGTATGTGAGAGATCCTGGATTCATGTCCTGGATGAGCACTGATCATTTTTCTCCAGTTAGTACTTATTTAGTGTGGTTGAGTTGTCAATAAAAGATTTGAGCTTCCAGTTATTAAGATGCGGTCAAATCCCACGGCTGTTAATATTTAATGATTTGGACTTTTGCTATAAATTCTCTGTCTTGCAATTGTGTCCTCCACAACCACCTGATGAAGGAGCGGCGCTCTGAAAGTTAGTGCTTCCAATTAAACCTGTTGGACTATAACCTGGTGTTGTGTGATTTTTAACTAAGTTAATATTTAAGGCCTCTTGTGGCACAATGGCAGTGTCCCTAAAAGGCCTAGGTTCAAGTTCATACATATATGAATCTGGGATATTCTATTAGCGTCCATATTAGTTCTTAATAAACTTCCATACATTTGTATTAACAAGGACATAACTCTCTGGGGCAGCAGAAACCATGGACAGCTCCTATTCAGGAAAGTGATTCCTGATTGAAATATCTTCGAGTAAAAAGTGAGGTCTGCAGATGCTGGAGATCAGAGCTGAAAATGTGTTGCTGGTTAAAGCACAGCAGGTTAGGCAGCATTCAAGGAACAGGAAATTCGACGTTTTGGGCCAGAGCCCTTCATCAGGAATTCTGCCCTTCCTGATGAAGGGCTCTGGCCCAAAACGTCGAGTTTCCTGTTCCTTGGATGCTGCCTAACCTGCTGTGCTTTAACCAGCAACACATTTTCAGCCCTGATTGAAATATGTCAAAGTAATAGTGAAGCTTGCCATACAATAAGAGCAAGAAGGCACAGCAGCAGTGGTAAAATCTGGTTGATTCCAATCTGATCTCTTAGTTAAAAGGTCCATTATTAAAAGAAGTAGTGCTTCCCACAAATAGCTATTAAGATGCAGCAAGATAACACTCAACCGAAAAAACATGAAATAATTTGGGAGTTAATAGTGCAGTAGTAATGCCATTGAACTTGCTTAACTTAATGCTCCAGTAACATAGTTGATGGTAGGGTTTAAATTCCATTAAAAATCTGCAGGCTTAGTTTAATGCTCCAATAACATAGTTGATGGTAGGGTTTAAATTCAATTAAAAATTCAGGAAAGCTAGTCTCAACAAGGGGGACTATGAATCAATTTTAATAAATCACATTTGGTCTACTAATTTTTTCTTTGAACATGAAATGTGCCAACTTTACCTGATTTGGCCTATATATGACTCCAGATCCACAGAAATAAAAATTAATATTTACTGTTCTTTGAAATTATCTGTTGTGAATTTCAAGAGGAATGAAGCTGGGCAGAATACCCGGCAAAGGCTGAGGCAATGGAAATGATGACGACAAACCCAGTTTCTTCAGCCACGCACAAGTCCTCCTTATTAACATCTGGGAGCTTGTGTCAAATTCAGGAGAGCTGTTACTCGTAGAATCATACTTTCGACATAATGTCCTAGACACCACCATTGCTATCCCTGAGAATGTCCTGCCTCATAGGAAAGTCAAATTCAGCAGAGGTGGTGGCACCTTGGCATATATTTGGAGTTTGTGAGAAGATTTGTAGCTCGGGTGCTCATTGTCGTGGTTCTGTTCGCCGAGCTGGGAGTTTTTGTTGCAAACGTTTCGTCCCCTTTCTAGGTGACATCTTCAGTGCTTGGGAGCCTCCTGTGAAGCGCTTCTGTGCTGATTCCTCCGGCATTTATACTGGTTTGAATCTGCCGCTTCTGGTTGTCAGTTGCTGTCCGCTGCAGTGGTCAGTATATAGGGTCTAGTTCGATGTGTCTGTTGATAGAAATTGTGGATGAGTGCCATGCCTCTAGGAATTCCCTGGCTGTTCTCTGTTTGGCCTGCCCTATAATAGTGGTGTTGTCCCAATTGAACTCGTGTTGTTTGTCATCTGAGTGTATGGCTACTAGGGATAGCTGGTCGTGTCGTTTCGTGGCTAGTTGGTGTTCATGGATGCGGGTTGTTAGCTGTCTTCCTGTTTGTCCTATGTAGTGTTTTGTGCAGTCCTTGCATGGGATTTTGTACACTACGTTGGTTTTGCTCCTGCTGGGTATCGGGTCCTTTGTCCTGGTGAGTTGTTGTCTGAGAGTGGCTGTTGGTTTGTGTGCTGTTATGAGTCCTAGTGGTCGCAGCAGTCTGGCTGTCAGTTCAGAAATGCTCCTGATGTATGGGAGTGTGACCAGTCCTTTGGGTTGCAGCATGTCCTCATTTCATCGTCTTTCCCTAAGGCATCTGTTGATGAAATTGCGCGGGTATCCGTTTTTGGTGAATACCTTGTATAGGTGTTCTTCTTCCTCTTTTTGTAGTTCAGGTGTGCTGCAGTTTGTTGTGGCCCTTTTGAATAATGTCCTGATGCAACTTCGTTTGTGTGTATTGGGGTGGTTGCTTTCATAGTTTAGGACTTGGTCTGTGCGTGTGGCTTTTCTGTATACCTTCGTGATGAATTCTCTGTTCGGTGTTCTTTGTACCATCGTGTCCAGGAATGGGAGCTGATTGTCCTTTTCATCCTTTCTCGTGAATCGGATTCCTGTGAGTGTGGCATTGATGATCCGGTGTGTGTTCTCTATTTCTGTGTTTTTAATGATTACAAAAGTGTCGTCCACGTATCTGACC
This sequence comes from Hemiscyllium ocellatum, assembly GCF_020745735.1. Classification (NCBI taxonomy): domain Eukaryota; kingdom Metazoa; phylum Chordata; class Chondrichthyes; order Orectolobiformes; family Hemiscylliidae; genus Hemiscyllium; species Hemiscyllium ocellatum. Next base: position 127,898,636 of record NC_083404.1, read on the forward strand.
CAGAGTTTGGGTTGTAATTGCGTTAAAACCGTTTTTTCTAACCTTTGCATTACTGCTTTTGCTATGAGTCCGGAGATCGGTGAGCCCATGTGTGTTCCGTTGATTTGTTCATATATCTGGTTGTTGAATGTGAAGTGTGTTGTGAGGCACAGGTCCAGTAGTTTAAGTATGCCATCTTTGTTAATAGGTTCAGCGTCCTGTTGTCTGTTATGTATGTCCAGCAGGTTGGATATTGTTTCTCTGGCTAGAGTTTTGTCAATAGAAGTGAACAGTGCCGTTACATCGAATGAGACCATGGTTTCTTCTTTGTCTATGTGTATATTTCTGAAGATGTCCAAGAATTCTTGTGTTGACTGTATAGAGTGTCTGGATCCGCTGATCAGGTGTTTCAGTTTCTGTTGTAGCTCTTTAGCCAGTTTGTGTGATGGTGTTCCTGGTAGTGATACTGTGGGTCTGAGTGGGATGTCTGGTTTGTGTACTTTAGGTAGTCCATAGAATCTGGGGGTGTTGCTGCTTTCCGGTTTCATTCTTTGTAGGTCAGACCTGGTTATATGTCCGTTTTTTTGTAGGTTCCTCAGTGTGTTGTTTATCCTATTGGTGAGCTGTGGAGTGGGGTCAAACTCCCTCTTTTGGTAGGTGTTGGTGTCTGCAAATAGTTGTTCTGCTTTATGAATGTAATCTGACTTATCCAGTATCACAGTCATTCTGCCTTTATCTGCTGGTAGTATGATTATGGTCTTATTGTTTCTTATATTTGGAAGCATGTTGCTTGGGAGTCCTCAGCATTAACTTTGGACAGAATGAAGTCTTAAATCTCATTACATCAGGTCAAATGTGGGAAAGCAAACCGTCTACTGATCATCACCAACCACCATCTCTAAGCTGATGAATCGCATTCCTCAATGCTGAATATCAGCTGAAATAAACAGAGGGAGACAATGGTACAGAATGCACTCGAGCTAGGGAACTTTGATGTCCAGAACCATGAGTGGTTCAGCTTTTTATGAAAGTTAACAATGCTTTCATGGTCATCTTTACTGAGGCTGGTTGATGTTAATTCAGATTTATTAACTAAATTTAAAGTCCACCTTCTGCCATGGTGGGATTTGAAACCATATCCTTGGCCTCCGTCTGTATCACTAACACTATTTATATATAATATATATCTATTAAGTTCTTCAGATTATCTTACTTAATTTGTATTGAATATATTCAGACCATATATGTAAATCTGAGATGACATATTAGTGTACACAGTTAGTTATTAACAAACTTCCAGATACTGGTCTCAATAAGGACATTACCATTAATGTGCTACTAATGACAAATACAAACTATATGGACCAAATCTTACATTACTTGGCTAAGTATCAACTGTGACATGTTTTGTAGAGAGGTTTTTGCTGTGAGGCCTTGCAAGATTTCTTACTTTATCTTACTCTGCCCCTCTGGTGTTTCTCTCATTTGATTCTAGCCCTATCTTACCATGTTCTATTTCCAAACAAAATCGCCACTGATTGAATATCATTTTTAAAAGGCTCCTGTGCACTAAATGTTGATAATACTGCTGTTCACTAACAACCTGATGTCACAGAAACCACAAAGCCACACTACTCATGGTATATAGCTGGTATTGCTGATAATCCCTTGCACATACAGTCCCATTCTTTTAACCTAGGCACTATTTAACTAACAGATTACACAGTTTATCTGTCTTTAGTTACATTCGATATAAACACTCTCCCGAAGAGTGGAATCTTTTAAGGATCTAAGTGACATTAACCATGGTGGGATTTGTGGAAGAATCAGATGAGAAGTTCGGCAAAACTGATCTCAATTTGAGGATCAACTTGCTCCATCTTCTATGATTTTCGTAAGTAGCATAGCGAGTTTATTGCTAGGTAACAGCGAGTTACCAATTAAATGGGATGATTGCTCTTAAACACCTTGTTAATGGCTCAACTCACCTTATTAATATTTGGCTTTGTACGCTACCAAATGCTCCATACAAGCTACATGTTGAGAAAAGTGCAGTAAGACCTGGACAATATCCAGTTCTGGGGGAAGTAACATTGATTTACAAAAGTACCATGCAAAACCATGACACCAAAGAACACTGATTTAAGATAAAACAAAAGCTGAGATGACATGAGGAAAGTTGTATTTATGCAGTGAGAAGCTGCATTATGAAATGGACAGCTAAAAAAGGATTGTGGACTTAGTAATTCCCAAAAGGGAATTACGTAATTATTTGCAGGGAAACTGATTATAGGACATGGAGAAAGAGCATGATCGTGGAAAAAGATAGTAGCTCTATTATAGAACAGGCACAATTGTTTGAATGGCTTACTTCAATGTTCAAAACCATGGTAGATTGGATACTGCATATTTAATTATTCCCATTTTACAGATAACTCTTCTTGTAATTCCATTAATTACTTAGGGATGACAGACTGCTTCTAAACCAACACTAATTACTCCTGTTGTTTATATAAATACTCATACAAATACTTGACAGCAGATGTTATGTCAGATCCAAGTTCTCATCTTTTATTTTAAATTACAGGGAGTTGAATTTGCTGTCTTCATGTTATTCAATCTTTATGAAGTTCCTGACAATACAACCAATAAAAGTGAATAATTGTGTGTTTAAATACTGTACATTGTTGTGAATCCTGTGTGCTATCATGTAGAATGGCCTTAACTTTGTCTTTTCACATCATTCCACAATTGAAGCATATTTGATGTTCACCTTAGTTTTCCCATCTTCTAGTGTCTCTTGCAACTTTTCTCATTCCTGTTGGCAACTTTACCTCCTTCCTTGTGATAGTCTCAAGTTTCCCATCCTCTGATAAACTAGTTTAAACCCACCACCGCTTGCAAATCTCCCTGTGAGAATATCAGTCTCAGTCCTGTTCAGGTGGAACCTGACAACAAGTACAGGTCCCTCCTGCCCCAGAAGCAGTCCCAATTACTCTGAAATCTGATGCCCAATTTCCAACACTAGTTTTCTAACCAAGTTTTAAAACAATCAGCCGCCCTCTTATGCTCACTAGTACTGAGATTACTACTCTTGAGATACAGCTTATCAATTTACTTTCTAACTTCCTGAAGTGTACTTTCAAGACCTCGTTCCTCTTCTTACCTATGACATTGTTTCTAATGTGAACTACAACCTCTGACTAATCCTCATTCCCTAAAATATTGTTTTGTATCTTTTTCGTGACAACCTTGATCCTGGCACCAGGTAGGTAACACACTGTTCTTAAATCATGTTTAATGTTGAATTCTTTAGCTACGTAATTACCCACTACCATCTCCTTCTAATTGTAAACTTTGTAAGTCAATTCAGTTGAGACACCCCTGGTGCCATTCACCTGGTCTAGTTGCATTTCCTTGAATAACCATCTTACTCATTAATTTCTAAAACAGATTACTGATTAGCAAGCACGACGAATTCAACAGGTTCTGAATTAGCTGCCTGTGCGCTTCTAATCTGTGGTGTGACTAAATCCCTATATATGCTATACATGTAATTCTCTGCCTCCTGGATGCACAACAATGACTCCAGCTGCTGCTCAAATTTTGAAACCCAGAGCTCAAGCTTATGAAGCCAGTGATTCTTCCTGTAGATGTGCATGTCTGAGACACACGGTATGTCCATGACTTCACGGATACAACAGGATGTACACTTGAGTCAGCTGACCTTCCATTCCATAACTCTAAAAATTCCTTGTTACCTTTAGAATACATACAAATTTACAACAGAACCTTACTAGTAACTTCACTACTTCACTGACATTAAATTGATCCCTGATTGGTTTATTTTATTACTTCATTTTACTTCACTAGTTTAATTTTCCTTCATTTTTGGTAGTAATCCTTTTTGAAACCCAAATAGCTACTAATTCATTGTGAACAATACAATTTCTAGTTTTAAGCTATTTAAACTCACTCCCTAACAGCAGCTCATCATCCTGAAGTGGGGATTTCATGTTGCTACATATTTTCTAGGCACATCCACAGGTATGGCATGTACTCTCAGTTACAGGAGCTATCCTCTCTGTATTTGGCTAAAGGCACCAGTCAAGAACCCAACAATCCAAAGTCCCCTCCTGCTTCAAGAAGACCACCATCATCCAGTTCTAAAGAAAACACATGCAACGTGCCTTAATGACTACTACCCAGTGACTCTGAGCTCCATAATCATGAATTGCTTCGAGAGGCTGGTCATGGCCCACATCAACTTTAGTCTCCCAGCCTATTTCGATCCCCTGCAATTTGCTACCAGCGAAACAAGTCCCACGCTGATGCCATTTCTCTAGCTCTACACTCGTCCCTAGAACATCTGGATAACAAAGATACCTGTAGTACGATTCCTACTCATTGACTACAGATCTGCCTTCAATCCCTATCAGACTAATCTCAATACACGAGATCTAGGTCTCAGCTCCACCCTCTGCAACTGGCTCCTCAGCTTCCTGACCCACAAACTGCAATCAGTGAAGATAGACAACAACAGCTCCTCCACGATAATCTTCAATATTGGGATGCGTTCTCAGCCCCTTATTGGACTCCCTGTATACCAATGACTATGTAGCCAAAACCTGTATGAATGCTATCAATAAGCTTGCTGACAACAATACTGTGGTTGGACAGATATTTAACAATGGTGAGTCAGGATACAGGAAGGAGGTAGAGTGCTTGGCGTCATGGAGTAATGATAACAGCTCTCTCAATGTCAGCAAAACAAAAGAACTAATCACTGACTTCAGGAAGAAAAGAGGAGGAAGCACCCATATCTACATCAACTGAGGGAGGTGGAGAGGGTCAATATGTCAAGATCCTTGAAGTGACGATAACTGACAATTTGTCCTGGACCTCCTACATAGATACGACATTCAAAAAGGCACAACAATGCCTCTTCTTCTTCAGGTGGCTTAGGAAATTCGGCATGTCCATAAGGACCCTCATCAACTTTTACAGATATACTACAGAAAGCATTCCATCAGATGCATAACGGCTTGGTGCGGCAACTACAGCAAGTTGCATGCACAGCCCAGAACATCACAGAAGTTAATCTTGCATCCATGGACTCCACTTACACTCTCGTTGCCAGAGAAAAGCTGCCATCATCAAAGCCCTCTGCCACCCCAGTAATGCTCTCTTCCGACACTTCCATCAGAAATTTAAACACACGCACCAACAGGTTCAAGAACAACTTCTTCCCAGATCAACTGAATAGATCTCTCTAAGTTCAACCAATGTTGATCTTGCTTTGCGTATCTACTGTGCAGCTGTAACTATGTATGTCTCGCTTTGTTTAAGCACTCTATGATCCGTATGTCCTTGTTTGCTATGATCTGCCTGTACTGTTCACAAAACAAAGCTTTTCACTGTCCTTGGGTACATGTGACTGCAATAAATCTAATCAAAAGGAACAGTGAAATGCTTGTCACAACTCCACAAGAATTTGTTATGCAGCTAATAGGACTGATGAAGATGCTACTTCATTACCTGGATCATTGTGGGAGCTCTAGTGTGACCCATCAAGGATCTTGTGGATCATCATTTTGTTCTACATCTTGGAAAGCATGGTACAGCAAAGGTGTGAGACGTTGAAACTAGGGATACAGAGGAGACATAAATCTTATGAAGCAAAGACAATGGAGGTTGAACAGGCAGAAATATTCCATCATCTGCCTGCTGTGAAGTCAGAGACATGAAATACATGCTCAGGAGGCGTATGAGATCTTGATTTGCATGTGTTTCCTGCATCAGTAGAGAGGTGTTGGGTGAGAGACATTATTGCTAGGCTATTAATCCCGAGATGGAAGTGCGTACTGTAGATGCTGGAGATTAGAGTCAAGATTAGAGTGGTGCTGGAAAAGCACAGCAGGTCAAGCAGCATCTGAGGAGCAGGAAAATCGACGTTTCGGGCAAAATCTCTTCATCGGGATGATTCTGATGAAGGGCCTTTTCCCGAAATGTCGATTTTCCTGTTCCTCGGATGTTGCAAGAATTTGCTATGCTTTTCCAATACCACTCTAATCCTGACTCTTAATCTCGAGACTCTGCTAATGTCCTGACAACTCAAGTTCGAATTCCACATATGACAACTGGAATTCAGCAAAAAAAAACTTTGGAATGAAGTATCCACTTATGACCATGAAACCATTGCCAATTGTTGGATTAATCTATGTGGCTTACTGGTGTACTTCAACAAAGGAAATCTTCCCTCCAACCTGCTCTGGCCTACATGTGAATCCAAACCTACAGCATTAGGGTTGACCCTCAACTGTTCTCTGAAATGGCCTAACAAGCTACTCAGTTCAAAGGCAGCTAGGGACAAGCAATAACTACTGGCCAGTCAGCAACTCCCACAAGTGAATAAAAAAATGTGAGTGGTCTGCTGGATCTCACTCTCTTTGGTCACCAACCTCTTGGCATTCACATGCCTAAGCAGCTCTAACAGATTCTCTTCTCTTTCTCTCTGCGACTTCAAAAAATTAAATGTAGCCAACTAAAACAGCTTGTTTTCAGTCAGGACCTCAACAACTGTCATGGTCCTCGCAGACTGCCTCTGAATTTCAGTGTGGTGTTCATCAGATTGTAACCTCAAGCCATTTTGGGAGTATGTTCTCTCTGATATGACTGTATTTGTGCTGAAGAACGGTGAAAGTGAAAGAGATGCAGCCATGAGAGCATTAGCCTTCTTCTTACAAAGAAGCTTGAGTAGAGCTATGGAACAGGTACACTTGCAACAATCAAAATAATTAACTCCTTTTCCCTCCAAATAATATTCTCATCCATACGTGCATCACATTTCCTTTCTTCCTGGAGGTATAAAACAGCAGTCATCATCATTGTAGTAATCACACTATTTGTGGCTTTGGAGATGAATAAGCTGTCCTGCTATAAAGCATCTCTTGTAGCCATAGTATTTGGCTGTTCAATTCAGTTTCTAGTCAATGATACCCTCCAAGATGTTGATAATGGGGGATTCTGCAATGATAATTGAATGTCAAGGGGATGTAGGTATATTCTCTGTTGCTCGATATGATTATTGCTTAGCATGTGTGGTGTAAATGCTACTTGTCACTTATCAGTCTAAGCCTAGATTGCTTCAGTTCCTTAGGTCTCGCAAAAAGTGCTAAATATTAGTGATTAATTAATGAATCTCCTAATTTCTGACCACATGCTGGAGGAAAAATCATTGATGAAGCAGCCAAATGTGGTCAGATTTAGGACACTATTCTACTAAAGTCCTACTTGAATTAAAATTATGGACCTCAAACAATCACAATCGTGTTCTTTTCTGCTAGATATGACTCCACCCCAGTGGGGTTTTCCCCCAGCATCCCACCAACTGCAGCTTTTCAAGGTTCATTGATGCTATACTCAGACAAATACTGTCTTGATATCAAATGCAGTTATCTCACTTCTAAATTCAGCTCATTCGTCCATGTTTTCACCAAGATTGTGATAATGTCAGGACCTGAGTGACACTGGTGAAACCCAAACTGAGCATCAGACAGTAAGTTATCCCTTTTGGAAATGGCTGTCAATAGTACTGTTGGTGATGCACAGTGGACAGACACGGTATTAGTTGGTTGGTTTGAATACTACTCTTCTGGTGAACAGGACATACCAGAGCAATTTTCCATACTGTTGTGTAGATGAGAGCGTTGCAGCTGTGGTTAGTTCTGAAGCTGTACTATGCTGGAATGTTGTACACACTCATTGGCTTTGTAGCATCTAATGCCTTCAGCCATTTCTTGAGGTCATATGGAATTAATAACCAGCACCTTTGATGCTAGGGATCTCACAAGGGAGTCTGTTATATCAGAAATGGAGTAGATAATTTGTGAACAGCAAAGTCCCATAAATGACAGTGATCATGACCAGATTACCTGTTTTACTGATCCAGGTTAAGGAATAAACATTATCAAACACAGCAACTGGGGGAATTGATCCTGCTCTTCTTCAAAATAGTACAATAGGATGTTTTACATATACTTGTGAGAGTGGATGGATCATCAATTAAATGTCACATCTGAAAATGGCATATTCAGCAGTATAGAACTCTTCTGGTATTGCAATGGAGTGGTTTATATGTTCAAATTTTAGAACAGGAATTCAGCCACTGTTTCTGAATCAGAAATGAAAGTGCTAATCACTAATCCTTAAGTGATATAAAAACAAAGAACTGTGTGGTTAGCAATGCTGCCTCACAGCTCCAATGACTCAGGTTCGATTCCAATCTTGGGTGATTGTCTGTGTGGAGTTTGCATGTTCTTCCTGTGTCTGTGTGTACTTCTGCTCTAGTTTCGTCCCATTGTCCAAAGACGTGCAGGCTAGGTGGATTGGCCATTATAAATTAGCCATAGTGTCCAGGAATGTGTAGGCTAGGTGCATTCGCTATGGGAAATGCAAAGTTACGGGAAAAAAAAGGGTAGGGGGATGGGTCTAGATAGGATGCTCTTTGGAGGATCCGTGTGGACTTGTTCAGCCAAATAGCCTGTTTCCATACTGTAGGGGTTCTATGATATGATTCTATGAGATGCTATAAATCTGAAACCAACAGAAAATACTGGAGAACCAGCCTCAGCAGACCTGTCAGTACCTGTAGAGAGAGAGAGATAACATTTTGAGTCCAGTGACCATATGTCAACCCTCTGACACAGACTGATGCTGACAGACCTGTTGAGTTTCTCCAGTATGACCTAGGTTTGAACCCTGAACTGTTGCTTATGAAAAAAATCATTTCTGCATATAAAGTTTAAAATAACTGAAACACTGAATAAAAGCATCTTCTACCTAGAGCACATATCACAAAGTTGCATACTCCCAGCACGTTTCTAGTCTGAAATGAATGTAGAAAATAATTTGATTTCAAGCTATAGGTTTGATTGCATTAGTAATGACCTTTTGATATATTTCACTCAATGTTATGTTATTTGAGCCAACGAAAGCATTTGCTGCATTACAGATTGTTTGCCAGAATTGCAATGCATTTCAAACTATGTTGCACCGCCAATTAGAGGTTTGCCCATACCTTGTAGATTTATTATATTATGTACAAATATACAAGTTAGGAGCAGAATCAAGTCATTCAACACTACTAGCTTTCCACACCATTCAATAAGATCATGACTGATCGGCTTGTTTTCCAAATTCCATCTACCTCTGATATTAAATTCCCCAACCAAACTCTGGTAAAAACAAGCCCAGCCTATCCAACTTTTCCTCTGACAACCTGTTCATTCCAGGTTCAATCTAGCAAAGTTTATCTGAACCACGACCAATGCATTTGCATCCTTCCTTAAATAAATAATGAAACCTTCCATAAGGGAGAGTTTCACTTACTTCCAGACTCTATTTCTCTCTCACGCATATATTTTTTTCCTCTCTATGAATACTATGGTCATTGCTCCACTTTTTCTTGTTTAAATCCTCATTAGTTCTAGATATCTCAAATTAGTTGCTCTTCCTGCACAATGAAGGCTCAACACTTCTGTTCCAAACAATTCTTTCTCAAAACAATACTTTATTCCTTGAAGTCATTCTTTTGGTTCTTCTGTAATCTAGTTCCACTTTAAGCCCTAAATTTGTAGTTTCATCATTGCTTCTCAATTGGATTTGACTTTCCTCCATTTTTTGTAGTAACCTTCGTGCCCTCCACTAACATTGGTCAATAAATTATGAGGATTCCTAAATCACAGAGCTCATCGTAAGGGTTATGACTGTATAGGGTTTTGACATTAGTTATATGGTTACTTAGTTTGCAAATGTTAAAGGTAAAGGAGATTTAAAACAATGTTCACAATAACAGTCACAAAGCTTCAATAACTTAGGTTCTCGCATTGTCACATATAGCTGGTTCGAGACCTAATTGCAGTAAGTAACAAAAAATTCAAATTATACAGCATCTTTAATTTTGTAATATGTCCAGAGTCACTCCAAATGGATTGTTTTACAACAACGTTTAACATTTAGTTCGGGATTATGTTCAACACAGACGGGTTGGACCAAAGGGTCATTTATCATTGTGTGTGACTCTATGACTGACTATACTGTATTAGTATCTTACTGGAGCCACAGTAGATGATTGGTAGCCTATCCATCTTTGGGCCAGTGAGGCTCTCAAGTGGCCAATTACTTGCCATGCATGGGCCTCCTCCTACTGCTGCTGGTATTCCCTGAAATTTGCCTCTGGACTGCCTCTTATCTGAGTACATCATGCCCCATGGAGGACCCTTTAGCGGAAAAAGTTGCTAATTATACACCCTCGCCTCCCAGTTACTGTTCCTCCAGTCATATCTCTTGCTCGGATTTACTTCTCTTGTTTCTGAAGAGGGCATCCCATTTACCTAGTGCTCCACTCTCCAGTGATGCTCCTGTTCAGGAATTGACTTCATTTGCAGCAGAAGTCACCATTTTCGATAGAACTACTGAGGCTGAATAAATGACAACTTCCTTTGTAGGCAGTCTTATTTTCCCTGCTTAATATAACACTGAACAACTTAGATCCCAGCCCGAGACCATATGGCTTGATAGACTCCAAGTTTTATTTGTTTTCTTTGTTAGTCACTGAGCAACAGGCAAGCAATATTCTTTGAACAAAAAATATAAACTTTTATTATACAAAAGAAAACATGAACTATAGTTGCCTAAACGAAAACGATTTGAAACAAACACATTACAAATATGAGAAACTGAAGATTCAACTCTTCTACCCGAGCAATAACATTACATTACATTACTCAAGACTCAGTGAAGGGTCACTCTTATCTCCACATTAAAACTATTGTGTATCTAGCAAAACTGTAATTAATTTCTTTTATGGCAAATTTCAATCAATATTATTTTCTTCGATTAATGTCTCTAATGAAGACAAGTTTCTAACTCAGCTCACTATTATTGACAAACATGGGTCCCTCAAAAACACACACACACACAATTATTTCATTCAAGATTCTTTCCTGCCAAAAAAATGAAACCGGACCTTAAAACAATCGACAGATTCGAAGTGGGACCTCACATCCAAAGTGCATTGTCTAACCTCAGAGGTATCAACTCTTGTACGTTGATAAAATCTTTAATTATCTAAGGACAAAGACTTAAAAAGAATCTGGATTTTGCATTATATTCAGCAGTCTACCTCCTAACTGATTAAAGGATTCAAAAAGGACAGTTAGTTTTAAAGTTGTTAACATTTTTGCTAATGAATACTGTGTCTTATACCTCCCTATCAAACCATGCCTGAGGAAGGAGTGGAGCTCTGAAAGCTTGCAATTTCCAATAAACCTGTTGGACTATAACCTGGTGTAATTTGATTTTTGATCTTGTCCACCCCAATCCAACTCCAGCATATCCACATACTGAATATTTTGCACACTGTTACAGTTTTTCTACTGTTAACAATCTTTTCTCTCTGAATGAAGTGGCTTCTATACTCCATTTCTCTCTCTCCCTCTCTGGGTTGTATAGCTCAAATCAACAGACATTTTGATTTGTATCTTTAACAAAGTTATGTTATCCTAGTTTTTTCAGAGAGGTCGTGAAGTCTAAATTGAAGCATTTTAGGGCCAGGTTGATTTTAGCTGACAGATACTGCTTCGGATTGGGAAAAAAACACAATGCAGGCAGATCTTTAATGATTGTCTGAGCTGAGACCTCACCTTTCTTTTTATAGAACCTTGAGTTATCTCGAGAACGTGACTTAAAAGAAGTTCTGGGATTTACATAATAATGAACAGAAACCTGCAACCCATTTTAAAAGATGAAATAGATAACAGCAATCTAGGTTTGTTCAATATATTGTTTCAGGTGCATGACACTATAATCTTTTGCTTTAAATTTGGTGTCTTATGGACCTGCTCCACAGCTACCTGATAAAGAAGAAGCAGCGTTTTGAAAGCTAGTGCTTCTAAATAAACCTATTGGACTATAACCTGGTGTTGTGAGAGTTTTAACTTTGTCCACTCCAGTCCAACAACGGCCCCTTCACACAATGAAAGGGGAATGGCCAGTTCTCCCTGTTCAGCTTTCCTCTAGTTTAATTTTTTTTAAGCAGTGTGTTTTGAAGTTGCTGGACCCAAAGAAGTAGGTCCAGTCTGGTATTCTCTCTCTGACTTCTCTCCTGTAAGACCTTTGTGTCAAGAAGTGTTTATGGGGATAGTTGCAAGTACTGGGAATAGCATCTTAAGTTGGGATAACCTGTTGGGTTTTTGGATATGTTAGGTTATTCTGTATTCTGTTCTCTTTTGTTTACATTTCATTTGGTAATCTTGTAAATAAGTTCTGTTTTACTTAAAACTAAGTGGTTTGACCAGCGGCATCTCTCCTGGAATATCCACTTTCAATCTGCTCAAAACAACTAGCAAAGTTAGGTTCTGGGCTACCTTCTTGAAATGTTTTGAAGGGTCTGGCCTGGTCCATAACAAACTGGGAGCTCTTTTCGAGATTTGTTTTATAGTTCTGATTTGGGATTAGGGTTTTTGGATTCAAAGACAGCAAATGGTAGGTGTTGGTGTCTTTTGTTCTAGGTGTTGAATTCAGTTGGTTTAAACTGTGCTTGGGATAGCAATGGCTCTTTCAATCATGAAGAGTTTTCTAGGGGTGGAAGAGGTGACTTCGGGTTTTTACAAAATGTGATTAAGGCCAAGCTGCTGGAATTAGCAGACAAACTGGAGCTGGAGTTGCTCTTTCCATAAGGAAAGAAGAGATAATGTTAGCAATATCTCAGCATTTGAATTTGCTGAGAATGCCATCAGAATCTTTAGAGATAGCTAAAATTCAATTGAAAATGAAGCAACTTGAGTTAGAAGCTAAATACACGGAAAGGGCAACAGAAATTACGTAGTTTGAATTCTGATTAAAAGCAGAGGAAAGCGAAGAAGAACGAATTGCTTTAGCAGAACAAAAAGAGAGAGGAAGAGAGAGGGGGAAGCAAAAAGAAGAGAGAGGTAAGAAAGAAAGAGAAGGTACTTGAACTTCAGAAATTGGCACTTAAACAGGTGTTCAAAAATTCACTTCCTGAATTAGTGAAAAATCATGTGGAAGAGCAGAGTGTAAAAATGGAAAGATTAGCAGCTGAAATGGCTGATGATTATGAGTTAGTCCAAAAATCAAAGTTTAGCTTCCAAAATCAATTTCAATCTGTGAAGGATAGAAATTAGGAAAAAGAGAAATCCTTGCACAGAAAGGGAAAGGTAGATCTCGGGGAAGATCATAAGGATGAATTACCATAGGGTAAAAAGGAATCCCTTGAAGGGGAAATAGAAGTTAAAAAGCTCTGGTGTTTTCACTGCAATAAAGTAGGCCACATGAAATCAGTGTTGGTGGCTTAGGAAAGATACTGGGAAGCCAGATGTAGGAAAACAGGATAAGCCAGTGAATTCTGTTGGAGTGGTAACAGAAAGCACTGTGGAGGTCAGAATGCACAACCTGGTCGGAGGTTGATTAAGGAGGAAGTGCCAGATCTTCTTAAACCATATACCTGCAAAGGTAAAGTTTATTCTCATAGGCCAGGAGCAGCAGATAAAGAGGTTACAATATGAAGGGATACAGGATCCTCTCAATCTGTGATGTTGAAAGATGAGCAGATATGTACCTCTGAAGGACTATTACCAGAAAATGTATTAGTATCAGGAATTTATGGTGAGAGAAGAAGCACTCAATCATGCAAGTGAGGTTTTAGTGTCCAGTAAAGAGTAGAGAAGTTGTGGTAGGAGTACTGGACAAATGTCAGCTCCATGAATACAATTTGTCCTTGCTAATGATCTAGCTGGTTCACAGATGGGAGTGCTGCCTAAACTCAGGCAACTGAACTATTACAGGACACATATCCTGGGATTTTTCCTGCCTATGTGGTGACGAGGTCACAAACTCCCTATTGAAACAGGAGAGATCAAAAAGTACAGATAAAAAAGTTGAAATGCAATTAGTAGAGACCCTGTTTGGTCAGATGGTTGAGACAAACCAGAAGCAGATAGATGGCAATGCAGACATCTTTAGCAATAGAGAGGAGGTTTTGCGTGTGGTACATGAGTTACAAGTAGGGAGTCATTTAGGAGTGAGAAAAACTCTAGCTGAGATACAAAAACATTTTTACTGGCCTGGACTGCACAAGGACGTAATTGACTTTTGCCAGACATGTCAGACATGTCATAAATGTCAGATAATTGGAAAACCACAGGCAGTGATAAAACGTGCATCTTTAATATCTATTTCTGCATTTCAGGAACCTTTTACAAAAGTCTTAATTGATTGCATGAGACCTTGACCTAAAACAAAAAGTTGGTATCAGTATTTGTTATCAATAATGGACTAAATTTCCAGAGGCTGTTCCACTACGTAATATCACTGCTAAAGGATAGTAGAGGAATTACTCAAATTTTTCACGAGATACGAACTATCCGCAGAGATACAATCAGATCCAGGACCAAACTTCAAGTCAAAATTATTCAAGGAAGTTATGGACAGTTTAGGAATAAAATAATTCAAATCTACTGCATACTATCCAGAGTCGCAGAGATTGCTAGAAGGGTGGCATCCGTCATTAAATACCATGTTGAGGGCTTATAATCAAGACTATCTAGATGATTGGGATTAGGGAATTCCGTTTGTACATATTGTGATCAGAGATGCACCACGTGAATTGACCAAATTCAGTCCATTTGAAATAGTTTTTGAGCATGAAGAGAGAGGACCGCTAAAATTGATTAAGGAGCAAGTGATAAGTCAGAATTCAGAGGCCATATATTTGGACTGTGTGTCAAATTTTCGGGAACAATTAAATAGAGCAGGGGAGTTGGACTAGACAGCATTTAAAAATATTACAGCATATAATGAAGCAGGAAGCAGACACGAAATTAAAAACTCACAATTTTGCTATTGGGGATTAGGTGTTGGTATTACTTTCGGTGATAGGTGAACCTTAAATAGCAAGGTTTGGTGGACCTTATCAAGTCGAAAGGAAATTGAACCATTTGATAAGGACACCAGACAGAAAAAAATCATAGAGCGTGTCATGTGAATATGCTCAAAAGATATTTTGACAGGGGAGGAAAGCAAGAGGAGAATGTGTTTATGGTTACAACATAGAGGGAAGAACCAAGTTCAGAGGATTCTGAATTGGATATTCCTCAAATTAATTTAGACAATGAGGAAGTTGTCAAAAATTGGGATAAATTATTGAATTACCTTCCAGAGAAAAATCAAAATGACCTGAAAGATTTATTATTATCACATGGGGAGATATGCAGAAATAAGCTGGGAAGTACTAACCTATTTGTGCATGATGTAGATATAGGAGATGCAGTTCCAATTAAGCAACATTATTATAGCATTGCCCTCTAAAGTTGGCACAGGTACAGAAGGAGATAGAGCGCATATTCCAAAATCGCATAATCGAAGTGAGTTACAGCGACTAGAGCTCACCCTTAATAATGGTGCCAAAACCAAATGGTACCCAATGGTTATGGGGGACTATCGCAAAGTCAGTGCAGTTATAAAGACTGATGCATATCCGATTCCACATTTGGAAATCTGTGTTGAAAGGTGGGATGCGCAAATTATATTTCTAAGTTGGACTTGCTCAGACGATACCGGCAGGTACCTTTGTCAGAAAGAGCGAAGGCAATTTCGGTTTTCAGTTTAAAGTCATGCCATTAGGTATGAAAAATGCATCAGCCATGTTTCCGGGACTAATCAATGAGGTCATTGCCAGACTACACAACTGTGTCGTATAGTCACACATGGAAGGAACATTACAAAATTTATCAAACTTGTTCGATCAACTTCAGAAGGCAGGCTTGATGATAAACCTGACTAAAAGTGAATTTGTCAAAGCCCAAGACACTTCCTTGGCCATATTATTGGACATGGACAAATAGCCCCAGTTGGGGAGTTTCCCATACCATTGACAAAAAGAACAGTACTACGATTCCTGGGATTGAGTGGATTTTATTAAAAATTCAGACAAATCTTAGCAGTACGGCTGCTCTACTCACTGAATTGCTAAAGAAAGGCAAGAAGTTTCAGTGGACAGCAGACTGTCAAAAGGCATTTGACAGCCTGAAAGCTCTGTTAATCAATGCCC
The DNA here is from genome assembly GCF_020745735.1 of Hemiscyllium ocellatum. NCBI lineage: Eukaryota > Metazoa > Chordata > Chondrichthyes > Orectolobiformes > Hemiscylliidae > Hemiscyllium > Hemiscyllium ocellatum. The sequence goes on from NC_083404.1 coordinate 127,914,744, forward strand.
CAGTGTTAGCCACATCTAATTACGCGAAGGCATTCAAGGTGGCTATGGATACAAGTGATGTGGGTATTGGTGCTGTGCCCTTACAAGAGGACAATAAGAAGATAGAAAGACCTATTGCGTATTTCTCCAGGAAATTGAACATTCATCGGCAAAAATATTCAATGGTTGAGAAGGAGACTTTGAACTTGCTGTTGGCGTTATAACATTTTAATATTTACATTATCAGTAACGTATCTGAGACAATATATACTGACCATAACCCATTGGAGTTTCTGGATAAATTTAAGAACAAAAATGCCAGACTGTTTAGATGGATCCTGTTGTTACAGCTATTCAATTTGAAAATTGTGCATGTGGCAGGACAAGAAAACATGATTGCCGATGCATTGTCGAGTCTTGAATGTTTATAGTCTATGTATATGTGTGTTGTAGAATACTAACAGTTTAAGATTAAGGAGTTGTAAAATAAAGCCATTTTTGGATATTGTTGTTTTTTTTTAAGTGGGGAAGGTGTGACGAAGCTGCTACTTTAACAAGGTTATGTTCTCCTTGATTTTATTTTACAGAAAGATCGTAAAACACAGAGACTCCGAAAAGTCTAAGTTGAAGGGTTTTAAGGCCAGTTTGATTATAGGTTACAGATAATGCCTCAAATAACAAGCTTTCAAGTTTTTGAAAAAAAAGCACTTGTACAATGAAAGGGGATTGGCCAGTCCTCCCAGCTCAGCTTTCTCTGTTTTTTTTTGCAGTGTGTTTTGAAGCTGCTGGTACCCAAAAAATCAGGTCCAGGCTGGTACTCTCTCTCTCTCTCTCTCTCTCTGACTTCTCTCCTGTAAGACCCTGTGTTTGATTTTTTTTTCCCTTTTGTTCCAAGAGGTGTTTATGGAGATTGGTATAAGTATTGGGAATAGCATTATTACGTTGGGATAATCTGTTGCACTTTCGAATAGGTTAAGGTATTCTGTATTCTGTTCTCTTTTGTTTATGTTTCATTGAGTAATCTTGTAAATACATTCTGTTTTGTTTAATACTAAATGGTTTGACTTGTGGCATCTCTCCTAGAATATACTTTACACCTGCTTAAAACAACTAACAAAGTTACGGTCTGGGCTACCTCTTTGAAATGTTTTGATGGGTCTGGTATGGGCCATAACACGTTTTAGCAATTATTTCTCTGGGGTGCATAACCATTTATCTAAACATCACATGATTTCTTAGAAATTCTGGTTTTAGCTCACTGTTCAAATTTACTTTCTAAGGTTTTTAAAAGAAAGACAATGCAGACCTTCACAGAACTGAAAACTAAAATCCATTTACTCTCCACTTTAAAAGCCAAGTTCCCGAATAAGCCTTCATCCCACCAGGAACTCTTGGAGATGGGACATTTACAGGACCAAAACTAACACTCAAGCCTGAGCCGTGCAAAGTTCAAGAGTGGCTTCTTGGGCCTGGCAAAGCAAGCCTGCCTCCAACTTTCCAGCCTCTGAACAGGACTGGTAAAGAATAAAATATTCATAATAATGCATTTCAGCATTGCACATGATTCTTTTGTGAAAATCACAAGATGTTTAAGAGTGAGATGCAGTTTTACAAAATTAATGGAGTGTAAATCATTCGACAAATTTCTGATATTTCTTCCTTGTTGCAATTTACTGACTATCACTATGACTTACTAACAGTCTGGACTGTTTTGAAATATTTCATAACTGTTTACATTTAAGCAACAACAAATTTACATCTTTGTTCTTCCTAAAACCCTTGGACAATTCTCCCTTTCTCCTTTTATCTTACCTGATGGCTAGGGTTTTGCAAGGATGTAATTCCTGTTCAGAGGCTGTAAAGTTGGAGGCTGGCCTCTAAACTGTAAACATTCAAAGTATGGAATCTCAATTCTTCAAGTTGTGAATTGTGTTAAGCAATTTAAATGTCATGTTGTTTAAAAAAAAAGTCAATTACTTACACTTATACTCGTGGGCAGAAGATTTTGAAGCCTATATGTGCACAAGCTAAATCCAATTACTGGGGCATGTATTGTTCTTGCAAATTTTGGGCTAATACTACATTATATTGAATAATTAATTTTAAAATTTCTTCATAAGAGTTGAGCAATTTATTTCCTTGAAAAATTTTCATCAGTTTACAAAAATATTAATTTGAAATCTTCCAGCTTTCAAAGATGAAACTTGAACAATGTTTTCCTTACAGTCCAAATCCACTGCATCCATTTGATTTCTCCCATCATAACCAACCGCTAGCATTGAGGTGCTTTAAAGCTTTAGTGCCTTAAATAAGTCAAAAATCAGGTCATATAAAAAGAATTCAGGGATGTAGTAAAAAGCTTGCTGAAACATGACTTAAGTTTTGTAAACAAAATTCAGACTTGAACAATGTGAAGATCATAGAGCGTTGCCAAACTTTAGCAATGCATACATTGAATGATTTGAATACTAGGAAGACAAGCTGAGATTTGAGGTGTTGCCAAACTGGAAACTAATGTGACTTATCTCCACAAAGAATTCTATATGGTCACCTAGTATGCAAGTACTCCTCTTGAAATCTGTCAAGTCTGTTTGTAAGTCACTGTAATTCTTATTCCTGACCAGAAAGGTGTCCGGAATGATTATACACGTAATTTGGGATACACAATGATTGTCAGCACAACTATTAACTTGCACAGTTTCCCCGAGTAACTCTAAAGAGAATTGCTTAGTATAAATACTTCTCCTAGTTTATAATTGGCACAAAGCTGTTTTATTCTTGCAAGCTGGTGTCTAGTAATTATATCCTTTATAGTTAGAATTCAGCAGAGCCAAAGCACAGCTGCACTAAAAAGTATTCACAGACTGACAAACAGATTGATATGCATTTGTACATTTTATTCATGTATTTTTTCCTTCAAAGTTTTGAATTAAAACTAATTAATGAAAATATTACTTGTGGCTGAGGATCATGAACCTGGCATTAAGAGCACATTAACTACCAACTGAGTCAGCTGGTTTGTGGAGGAACTTGGTCCAATCAACCTTTCCAACACAGCCCTTAACTTCTGAGTCAGGTAAAAATTGAAACCAATGAATTGCATCAAGAAGTGAAATTTATATATTTTAGAATTTATAGTGTGAGCTGAAAACATTATTGGAAATGGTTTTCACTTCCATGGCAAAAAGTGAAATGCCATGGAAGTGAAATTAGGTTGTTCCTTATAATGTAATGATGTTAGAATAGGTAGTGGAGAAAATCAACAATTCCATGGCCAAAGAAAATTAACAAACTCCAGGTCAATTGTAAACTGTATATTCTGTGCCCTTTATTTTCAGATTTGTGCAGACAAAATTTCTCTCTATCGCAAACTAACAGTTACAAATGCATTGGTGGTCACCGCACAGGCTGAATGTCCATATGCAACTGCTTCTGACACTTTTCTGGTTGATGACAAGATTATTTTACCTTTGTGTAAGTAGGGAATATATTCATCATTAGAGATGTTAAAATTTTCACAATCACTGCTATTTTCCTAACTGGCTAACAATTATCTGGATCATCGCTACTTCCCACTACCGAAATAGCTTGAAATCTTATAAAGGCTTACATGATGTGGGCTGTTACAGATCAGGCCAGCACACAAAACATTTCAAGAAGTTAGCCCAGACCCTAACTTTGCTAGCTGTTTTAAGTAGTGTAAAGTGGATATTCCAGGAAAGAATCAATTGGTCAAACCACTTAGTCACAGTGTCATGGAGATATACAGCATGGAAACAGACTCTTAGGTTCAACTCATCCATGCCAACCAGACATTACAACCTAATCTAATCCCACTTGCTTGCACCCGGCCCATATCCCTCCAAACCCTTCCTGTTCATATATCCATCCTGATGCCTTTTAAATGTTGCAATTGTACTAGCCTTCACCACTTCCACTGGTAGCTCATTTCATACACGGACCACCCTCTGCATGGAAAAAGTGCCCCTTAGGTCTCTTTTATATCTTTCCCCTCTCACCCTAAACCTATGCCCTCTAAATTTGGATTCCCTTAACCCCACCAGGGAAAAGACCTTATCTATTTACCCTCTCCCTTCATGATTTTATATACCTCTATAAGGTCACCCTTCAGCCTCCAACGTTCCAGGGAAAATAGCCCTAGCCTTTTCGACCTCTCCCTATAGCTCAAATCCTCCCACCCTGGCAACTACCTTGTAAATCTTTTCTGAATCCTTTAAAGTCTCACAACATTCTTCCAATAGGAAGGAGACCAGAGTTGCACGCAATATTTCAAAAGTGGCCTAACCAATGTCCTGTACAGCTGCAACATGACTTCCCAACTCCTATACTCAGTACTCTGGCCAATAAAGGAAAACATATCAAATGTCTTCTTCACTATGCTGTCTAACTGCAACTCTACTTTTAAGGAGCTGTGAATCTACACTCCAAGGTTGGGTTAGTTTTGAACAAGCCTGAATTTATTTATAAGATTACTGAATGAAACACAAACAACAGAAAACAGAGAATACCAAAATACTTATCCTTGCTGAAAACCCAACAGACTATACCAACTTAATGATGTTGTTTCAAATACTTGCAACAATCCCCATAAACACTCCTTGGCACAAAAGGTAAAATCAAACACAGGTTCTTACAGGATAGGAGTCAGAGAGAGAGTACCAAACTGGACCCGCTTCGGGGTCCAGCAGCTTTTCCACTACTAAAAAAAAAGTGAAAAGCTGAGCTGGGATAACTGGCCACACCAGTTTCATTGTACAAGTACTTTTTTAAACTTGAAAACCTTCGCCTGACGTAGTCTCTGTTATCTATTATCAATTTGGCCCTAAAACCCTTCACCTCCAGGCTTTTTGGAGTCTGCGTCATTTATGACCTCTCTGGAAAAAAAAGCCTAGGGCAGTATAACCTTGTTAAAGGAGCAGCTTCATCACAGGGCTCCAGCAGGAAATGTGGAAGAATTGCATCAGAAGTCAGGCAAAGTTTTTCTTGATGACGGGAGCAACTTGTTGCATTTTCCACAGAGTTCCAGACGTCAAGATGAGTTTCTTAATTAGGAATGCTGAAATGCCTATTAAGGGGTATTATTGCTTTGTAAAAACCTTACTCATAACAAATCTCATCTCATTAACACAGAGATTGCTATTCCACGACACTCTGCAGAGAATAACTGTTATAATGTCGACATGAAAATCAGAATGGGTACCTGGTGACTTCAGTTAACTGCTTGCGTCTCTGGGACAATATCTTGAATATCCATTAACAACATCTTAGGGCAGGTTCCAGGGCACCAACCACATGCACACTGCATTCACAAACCTTGACATCTGACAGCCTATCTGAACCATCATGGTATCTTTCTGATCCACTTTCAGGATGCTTCTACATTTTAAAACTGAACTTTGGGTGCTGTCCATCAGTTCAATGCTTCTGCAAGGAAACCTTGTGCACGTGGTCACGCACTGAGTTCATAATTGTACCAGGCTGCATTTCAACTGTTCTACAGCTATCACTCACTTAGCACTGATCTGTATGCTCACAGCATCACTGCCTTACTTTGCCTCTTAGCCATAAATATAAGAGTTCCAATATTCTGAAGGCCAACAGAAACAGAATCAATATTCGCATCTCATGTTTTTTCATGTTTTATCAATTCAAATCCTGCAGTACCACAGAAGATCAATGCTATTTTTAAAAGGTTACTGCAACTGTATCTCATTAATTTATTTCTTTTGACTTATCCCTTGACTGTGTCTGTTTATTTGTCTGTCTTTGTGTGTGTGGGAGCAAGAATCAAAGGAGGTTAGGTTTAGATCATAGGCCTTACTTAGACTACCTGTTTGCTTTGCTCTGCTGAAGCTAATGTACTATTAATAAATTGTTAATTAACTTGGTGTCTGGTATTATTGATTCACAAAGTTTGGTACTAGTTATTGAAAAGGTCTGCTTAGGAACCACTGGGGTCAATTTTAAGGGTCACTGATGTTTTAATTTTACTGTGGTACAGATAAAGGAATAGACAGTCTGATTTGATTTGACTTCGAGGGTACAGAGGGTACAGCTCTACGTAGTGTTCCACATAGACTTGAGGTCTTAGCGGATGCCTGTCTTTCTTGTACAATCCTGTACATCCTTTGATATTCAGGGTTTTCAGGGATAGTTGGTCCTTCACATCTACAGGAACATATTTTCCCTGCATTCTCACTATTATCCTATGAGCACCATAGAAAATAGGAATAGGAATAGGAATAGGCCATTTGGCCATTGAAGTTTGCATGCCATTTAATATGATCATGGTTGATCATCCAATTCAACACACTGTTCCTGCTTTTTCCTCACATTCTTTGATCCCTTTAGCCTTAAGGACTATATCAAACACCTTCCTGAAAATATTCAATATTTTGGCCTCAACTACTTTCCATTTCTACAGAATTCAACAGATTCACCACTAAAAAAGGTAAAGAAATTCCTCATCTCAGTCCTAAACAGTCAACCCCACAGCCTTAGACTGTAATCTCTTGTCCTGGACTCCCCCATCATCCAGAATATCTTCCCTGATTTTTACTCTATCTGATTTTCTTCTAACATTATTGGTTTCTATTAGATTCTCTGCCACACATCCCCCCCCCAATAACCTTCCTCCTAAACTCCAGCGAATATAGTCTTAACCAATATAGTCTATCTTCATATGCCAGGCCTGTAAGCCTAGGAATCAGTGTGCTAAACTCCCTTGATAGCCAGAACATTCTTTCTCAGATAAGGAGACCAAAATTGCATACAATATTTGAGTTGTGGGATCACTAAGGCCCTATACAATTGTAGCAAGATATCCTTCTTTTGTCCTCGAATCCTCTTGCTATGAAGGTCCAAATACATTGTATACTTCAATACCTGCTGTGCCTGCATGTTTACTTTCAGTGACTGGTGTAAAAGGACATCCAGGTGTCATTGCGTTTCTCACTTTTCAATCTATTGTCATTCAGATAATAACCTGCCTTCCTCTTTTTGCTGGCAAAGTGGAGATAATCTCACATTTATCAATGTTATGCTTCAGCTGCCATGCATTTACCCACTCATTAATTTTGTTGAAATCATATTGGAGCATCCTTGCTTTCCCTTCTATTTTTCACCCTCCCACTCAGTTTTGTGTCATCTTCAAACTTAAAGACATCACATTTAGCTCCCTCATCCAAATCATTAATATATATTGTGAAGTTGGGGTCCAAGTGCTGTTCCCTGCAGTTCCCCACTAGTTACTGGTTACTTGAAAAAGTCACTTGGAAAATGACCCATTTATTCCTACACTTTGTTTCCTGTCAGCAACCAGTTCTCTATCCATGACAGGATATTACCCTTACTCGAATGTGCTTTAATTTTACATCTCTTGTGTGATGATGTAACGGAAACTTCATAACTTTAATAACTGTTCATGGATTGGAAAAATCAACAAAGATAAAGTGTTACACATGGATTGAAAGAAGCAGCAATAAAATTTTTTTTGGGAATAAGCTGTTTCTTGAGATGAAATGAACAATGAGAAACTATTATAAAACAAGTTACAGCAACATATGAATTAACCATCCCCTAGGAAAAAATAACATATAGAAGCTGCTTCCTGGGAGACAGCATATAACTCTGTTTGATAATCTACTGCCTCATGATAATGTTCTGTAGTAAAGAGGTTAATTACAGGAAAAAGCTGTGTTTTAAACAGATAGCTAACCCCAAACGTAACAAGGAACAAATAAGTAATTTTTGTATGAGAGGGCAAGCTACAGACTTGAATCTCCAAAAGAATAATCAATAATGAAGGTGAAAGAATCTAAAGGTTTTCAATAATGCCACACCACAACTTGTAAGAGAGGAACCTGTATAAGCATCCAACATCAGAACAGCTCAACAGCAGAACTCCAAAGAACAACACTGCACAAGGACTGAACCCTGGAAATTTCCAGAGACAGGTCACTTTTGGTTGAAATCCTGACCAGATTTCACCATTAATTTGGTAATAACTAAGTTAGGTCGCAGGTTTATACTTGCTTACATGAGTCGAATGATTTATTGTCACTTTCATTTTTACCATGAATAACATAATAAAATACAATGAAAAGCTTTAATTGTCACAATACAACAATACTTTGGACAGTTTAAGAATACAAAGATATAATCTATCTTCATTCCACTGCCTCCACCATGAGTCCTGTGCCCTGAGCCAACTCACCAAGACACCTGTGCAGCCATCCATCGTCCACTGCACTGGATTCACCAAAGTAGAAGTCGCCATTCTTCAGACACCATTTCTTCACTGTTGGGCCCACCTCGCCGACGTTCTGCTGATGCCAGGTCCCGTGCTGGACCCTCACTTGCCATGCGACCAGGAACCCCTGGTTTTGCTGCCACCACTGTCTCACCAATAACCAGGAGTCCCCGGTTACTCTTAATAAATTTTAATTTATTGTTTCAGAATTTGATTGTCTTTGCAATTTCTTGATAAGTAACCAAATTAAATATAGGTTGTGATGATTTACCCACAATAGTGGGACCTTATCAAAAGCCTTCCAAAAATCTGATTAGGTCGATAAGATCGAGCCACTCATTGCAATCTCAAAAAATTTCAGAGGCTTTGTCAATCCATGGTGAGTGTTCAATTCTGTTACTGTTTCTAAGTGTTTTACTATTAACTTTTTATAATGGACATTTGCATTTTCCACAATACCAATGTTACCCTCACCAGTCTATAATTCTGTGTTTCTCTCCATTTCCTTTTTCAAATAGTGGGGTTCTATTATCTACCTCCAAGGTCATCGGGCCCTAGGATTTACTGGCTTTTAGTCCCCAACACCATTTCTTTACTATATTGGTTTCCTTCAGTTCCTCGCTCTTACCAGACCTTGTGTTCCCAACATTGTTGGGACATTATTTGCATCCTCCTTTGTGAAGACAGACAAAATATGTATTTAATTAATCTTCCATTTCTTTGTTTCCTGTTATAACTTCCCTGTTTCTAATTGTAAGAGACTTACAATTTTTACTCGTCTTTTCTCTTCACATACCAATAAAAACTTTTATAATCACTTTGCATGTTCCTTGTAAGCTTACTCATGTACTCTATTTTCCACTTCTAAATCCTCCTTTGCTGAAAACTAAACTGCTCCCAATCCTCAGATTTGCTGCTTTTTGGGCCAATTTGTATGCTTCTTCATTAGATCTAATACTAGCCCTAATTTCTCTTATTAGCCATGGTCAGGCCACTTTTCCCATTTCATTTATCTGCCAGACAGTTCCACTATGCACTCTTTAAATGTTCACTTTTATCTATCTACTGTCATCTCTTTACTAATATTCCTCCATTTAACATAGCCAGCATGTGTAACATAATTGGAGTTTCCCTTATTTAAATCCAGGACAGCTTTGAATGTCTTTGACTGCTGTGATGTGGATTATTCTGCAAGTAGGTGCTTCCAGATCCTGTCTTATCTATATCTATAATTACCAAAAGTCTTCCTGAATTATGGTCACTAAAAGTCAAAACCTCCTCCACTGCCACATCTAACAATTACTTGGCTTTGTTTCATAGAATTAAGCCCTGCACCATCCCTTTTTATTGGTCTTTCTATATTCTTGATTAAAAAGCTCTCCTGAACAGATTTTAAAAATCTCACCCTCTCTTTCACTCTTGTCTGCCACAGTTAAGACTGGGGAAATTGAAAGTATAAATAATAGGGTTATATGCAGCTACTACCCTATTATTTTTACACTTTTGAGATTTGCTAACGTATTTGTCTTTCTGTCTCTCCCAGACCTTCAGCAAAGTTATTGTTTCCATTTTAAGTTCAACCCTTAGGGCCTCATTTGAGGAGCTTTTGAAGGTATCATCCCTTCTCACTGAAGAAATTGTTTCTTTGATCAAGATTTTAACACCACTTCCTCTTTTATAACCCCACCCCTAATTTTGCCTAAAGAGTCTATGCATTGGAATACTGAGCTGCTAATCCTATCCCTCCCTCATCTGCGATTCCATGATAATCATGATATTACACCTATTTCTATACTGACTAGCACATGGCACCAGAAGTAATCAAGAGATTACAACCTTTGAGGTCCTAATTTTTCAACCTAGATCCTAGATTAAATCCTAGATGCTACCTGGATCCCTATATTCTTGACGTGTTAATCAGTACTCTCCACTCATCTGTCTTACTTGCAAAACCATTTCATTAAAATAAGTGCCAACCAGCATTATTGTGTTTCCTTGAGTCTTGGCTAATTTGCACTGCCTTCTAGACTGACTTGGTTCTTCTTCTTTACACATCTGAGCATCAGCCCCCTTCCCCTATATATCCCACCTCCCCACCAAATTATTTTAAACCTACACCAACCAGAGTAGGAAATGTCTCTGCAAGGAAGTTGGCCCTATTATGGTTCAGGTGTAACCCATCAGACTGAAGCACCTACTTGCAGAAGAATTCACTTCACGGCAGTCTCACCTTCACCAGAAATGAACCCAATAATCCAGGAACCTAAAGCCCTCTCTTGTGCTCAAGCCTTCAGACACACTTGTTTTCATCTGTTCTATCCACCTATTTCTATACTGACTAGCACATGGCACCAGAAGTAATCAAGAGATTACAACCTTTGAGGTCCTAATTTTTCAACCTCGATCCTAGATACTACCTGGATCCCTATATTCTTGATGCAGGACTTCAGGCTTGGAGGGACGAAGGGCCTGTTCCTGGGCTGTAAATTTTCTTTGTTCTCATCCCTCTTTTTAACCTATGTTCTTGGCCCCAATGTCAACCACAATCTCTGAGTGCTTCCCCCCGATTTCAGAATACACTGCAGACGCTCGTGACATCCTTAATCCTGACCCCAAAATCATGTTGGAATCACTTCTGTGGCAGAAGAGATGCCTGTCTGTACTCCTCAATATTGAATTACCTATCATTATTGTTCTTCATTTGTTCCTACTCTTCTCTTGTGCAGCTCATCTCTGACTGCACTCTCTAGAGGAACCATCACTCTACATGGAAAATCTGCTTGAGTGAGATGTGCTTGGGACTTTCCTATTTGTCTGCCACTCTTCTTCTGACTGACGGTCATCCCATTTCCTTTTGAATGCACTTGCTTAAACTGCAGCGTGTCTATGACTATCCATGTAATTCCTAGCCTCAAACATACACTGTAGTCCGTCAGCCAATGCTCAAGCTGATCAAAACATTGGCACTTCGTGCAGAAGTGTTCATGCAGATTGTCAGCAGTGCCTCAGATTTTCCACATTCTACAGGTCATGTAAGACGTGTGACAGAGTTCCCTACTATACCCTAGTCTTAGTCTTAAACTGACTTCACTTACGTTAATTTTACTCTCCTTCCATTATCTTAATTTTACTCTCCTTCCCTTACCCTAGTTTGGCTTACTTATATTACTTCATTATATTGATCCTGACTTTCATTTATTTTTTCATTTTATAGCAATTTCCAAAATAGTCCCTAGCAGGAGTTTGTTACCAGCAAACGAACTTAACACATTTTTTGCAATAACATGTTTTTTTCATCAAAAACTGATCACAAGATACTTTGTTAAACCTGGTGAGATGGTCTATGACCAATTCCTGAAGAACAGAATCCAGGTTGCAATCAGAATTAGACATCTACCATCAGTTTACAGCTGTCATTGATTCGTGAGGGTTTACAGCTTGGAAACAGGCCCTTCGGTCCAACTTATCCATGCACTCAATTTTCACAATAAATCTTGTCCCATTTGCCTACATTTGGTCCATACACCTCCATGCCTATCCCATCGATGTAACTGTCCAAATGTTTCTTAAATTACAAAATTGTACTCACCTCCAAGTCTTCCTCTACCATTCTCTGTATGAATTCATATCTCTCCCTTTTCATCTATCCCCTCTAGGTTTAGACTCCCCTACCATGGGGAAAAGCTGTTGGCTATCAACCTTATCTATGCCTTTCTTGATTTTATAGATTTTATAAGGTCACTCCATAGTCTCTTATCCTTCAGGGAAAAAAGTCACAGCCTAGATGGGTGACAGTGAGGGGGAGTGGGAGGAAGCAGCCAGTGCAGGGACCCCCTGCGGTCATTCCTCTCAAGAACAAGTATACCGTATTGGATATTTGTGGGGGGGATGACTTACCAGGGGTAAGCAACGAGGTTCAGGCCTCTGGCACGGAGCCTGGCCCCGTTGCTCAGAAGGGAAGGGTGGAGAAAGGTAGAGCGATAGTTCTTGGGGACTCAATAGTGAGGGGCACAGATAGGCGGTTTTGTGGGGGCGACAGAGACTCACGATTGGTATGTTGCCTCCCAGGTGCAAGGGTATGTGATGTCTCTGATCGTGTTTTCCGGGTCCTTAAGGGGGAGGGGGAGCAGCCCCAGATCGTGGTCCACGTTGGCACCAACGACATAGGTAGGAAGAGGGGTAAGGATGTCAGGCAGGCTTTCAGGGAGCTAGGTTGGAAGCTCAGAGCTAGAACGAACAGAGTTGTTGTCTCTGGTTTGTTACCCGTGCCACGTGATAGAGAGTCGAGGAATAGGGAGAGAGAACAGTTAAATGCGTGGCTACAGGGATGGTGCCGGAGGGAGGGTTTCCGGTTTCTGGACAACTGGGGTTCTTTCTGGGGAAGGTGGGACCTCTATAAACAGGATGGTCTACACCTGAACCTGAGGGGCACCAGTATCCATGGGGGGAGGTTCGCTAGTGCTCTTTGGGAGGGTTTAAACTAACTCTGCAGGGGCATGGGAACCTGGACTGTAGCTTTATGGTACAAGACCTTGAGTGTAGGGAGGTTAGGAACAAGGCATCGATCTCGAAGGAGGGTGCCTGTAAACAGAAAGGTGGCTTGAAGTGTGTATACTTCAATGCCAGAAGTATAAGAAATAAGGTAGGTGAACTTGCAGCGTGGGTTGGTACCTGGGACTTCGATGTTGTGGCCATTACAGAGACGTGGGTTGAACAGGGGCAGGAATGGCTGTTGCAGGTTCCAGGGTTTAAATGTTTTAGCAGGGTCAGAGATGGGGGTAAAAGAGGGGGTGGTGTGGCATTGCTTGTCAAGGATAGTATTACAGCAGTGGAAAGGACGATGGAGGAAGACTTGCCATGTGAGGTAGTTTGGGCTGAGGTTAGAAATAGGAAAGGTGAGATCACCCTGTTAGGAGTTTTCTACAGGCCTCCCAATAGTCCGAGAGAAGTACAGGAAAGTATTGCGAGGATGATTCAGGAGAAGAGTGAAGTAGCAGGGTGGTTGTTATGGGGGACTTTAACTTCCCAGATATTGACTGGGAAAGCTATAGCTTGAGTTCGTTAGATGGGTCGGTGTTTGTCCAATGTGTGCAGGAGGGTTTCCTGACACAATATGTAGACAGGCCAACAAGAGGTGAGGCTATATTGGATTTGCTTCTAGGTAATGAACCAGGCCAGGTGTTAGACTTGGATGTAGGTGAGCACTTCGGGGACAGTGACCACAACTCGGTGACTTTTACTTTAGTGATGGAGAGGGATAAGTGTGCACTGCAGGGCAAGAGTTATAGCTGGGTCAGGCAAATTATGATGTGGTGAGGCATGACTTAGCATGCGTGGATTGGAAAAATAGGCTTCAAGGGAAGAACACAAATGATATGTGGAGATTGTTCAAGGAACAGCTATTGGGTGTCCTTGATAAGTATGTACCAGTCAGGCAGGGAGTAAAGGGTCTTGTGAGGGAGCCGTGGTTTAATAAGGAATTGGAATCCCTTGTGAAAGGGAAGAGGGCGGCCTATGTAAAGATGAGGCGTGAAGGTTCAGTTGGGGCGATTGAGAGTTATAAGGTAGCCAGGAAGGATCTAAAGAGAGAGCTGAGAGCTAAGAGCAGCGAGAAGGGGACATGAAAAGTCCTTAGTTGGTAGGATTAGGGAAAACCCAAAGGCTTTCTATAGGTATGTCAGGAATGAAAGGATGACTAGGGTAGGTATCGGTCCAGTCAAGGATAGTAGTGGGAAGTTGTGCGTGGAGGCGGAGGAGATTGGAGAGACACTAAATCAATACTTTTCGTCAGTATTCACTCAGGAACAGGACACTATTGCTGATGTGAATATTGAGTCACAAGTGATTAGAATGGATGGCCTTGAGGTATGTTGGGAAGAGGTCTGGGGAATACTGGAAAGGATGAAAATAGATAAGTCCCCTGGGCCTGATGGCATTTATCCTAGGATCCTCTGGGAAGCTAGGGAGGAGATTGCAGAGCCATTGGCCTTGATTTTTATGTCGTCATTGTCTACGGGAATAGTGCCAGAAGACTGGAGGATAGCGAATGTGGTCCCCTTGTTCAAGAAGGGGAGTAGGGATAGCCTGAGTAACTATAGGCCAGTGAGTCTCACTTCTGTTGTGGGCAAAGTCTTAGAGAGAATTGTAAGGGATAGGATTTATGAACATCTGGATAGGAATAATGTGATCAAGGACAGTCAGCATGGTTTTGTGAAGGGCAGGTCGTGCCTCACAAACCTTATTGAGTTCTTTGAGAAGGTGACTAAGGAGGTGGACGAGGGAAAAGCAGTAGATGTGGTGTATATGGATTTTAGCAAGGCGTTCGATAAGGTACCCCATGGTAGGCTAATGCAAAAACTACGGAGGTATGGCATTGAGGGTGCATTAGAGGTTTGGATTACGAATTGGCTGGCTGGAAGGAGACAGAGGGTAGTAGTTGATGGAATAGGTTCATCTTGGAGTGCAGTTACTAGCGGTGTACCACAAGGATCTGTTTTGGGACCATTGCTGTTTGTCATCTTTATAAATGATCTTGAGGAGGGGCTTGAAAGCTGGGTGAGCAAGTTTGCGGATGACACGAAAGTCGGTGGAGTTGTGGACAGCGAAGAAGGATGTGGCAGGTTACAGCAGGATATAGATAAGTTGCAGAGCTGGGCAGAAAGGTGGCAAATGGAGTTCAATGTAGCTAAGTGTGAAGTTATTCACTTTGGTAGGAGTAACAAGAAGATGGATTACTGGGCTAATGGTAGGCTACTTGGTAGTGTGGATGAGCAGAGGGATCTTGGTGTCCATGTACACAGATCTCTGAAAGTTGCCACCCAGGTAAATAGTGCTGTGAAGAAGGCATATGATGTACTGTGCTTTATTGGTAGAGGAATTTGAGTTCCAGAGTCCTGAGGTTATGTTGCAGTTGTATAAGACTCTGGTGCGGCCTCATCTGGAGTATTGTGTGCAGTTTTGGTCACCACACTATAGAAAGGATGTGGAGGCATTGGAACGAGTGCAGAGGAGGTTTTACCAGGATGTTGCCTGGCATGGTAGGAAGATTGTATGAGGAAAGGCTGAGGCACTTGGGGCTGTTCTCATTGGAGAAAAGAAGGTTTAGGGGAGATTTGATAGAGGTGTACAAGATGATTAGGAGTTTAGATAGGGTAGACACTGAGAACCTTTTTCTGTTAATGGAGTCAGCTGTTACTAGGGGGCACAGCTTTAAATTAAGGGGTGGTAGGTATAGGACAGATGTTAGGGGTAGATTCTTTACTCAGCGGGTTGTGAGTTCATGGAATGCCCTGCCAGTAGCAGTGGTGAACTCTCCCTCTTTATGGTCATTTAAGCGGGCATTGGATAAGCATATGGAGGTCATTGGGCTAGTGTAGGTTAGGTAGACTTAGGTCGGCGCAACATCGAGGGCCAAAGGGCCTGTACTGCGCTGTATTTTTCTATGTTCTATTTCTATTCAGTCTCTCCTTAAAGCTCAAACTGTCCAGACCAGCTAGCAACCCAGCAAGCCTTTTCTATGCTCTTGCTACTTTAACAATATTCTTTCTATAGTACAGCAACCAGATCTGTATGCAGTACTCCAAATATGGCTTTATCAACATCTTGTACAGCTACAACAAACTGTTCCAACTCCCATACTCAGTGTTCTGACTGATGAAGTCAAGCATGCTGAAAGTCATCTTCACCACCCCGTCTACCCGTGACTCCACTTTCAAGGAGCTCTGAACCTGTATTCCTAGATGCCTTTGTTCTATAACACTCCCCAGAGCCCTACCATTGACTGTCTAAGTCCTGCTCTAGTCTGACCAACCAAAATGCAATACCTTGCATTTACCTAAATTAAACTCCAGAAATTTATTAACCTTACCTCCTAAATTCTCATTCAAATCACCTGCATATATGATAAATAATGTGCACCCCAGCACTAATTTAATCCTCCTTTGCTGAAATCTGTACTGCTGCTAATCCTCAGGTCTGCTAGTATTTTTGGTCAATTTATATGCTCCTTCATTGTATCTAATATTAGCCCTAATTTCCCTTGTTAGCCATGATCAGGCCACCTTTCCCATGGCATGTATGTGTCAGACAGGAATGAAAAATTGTTGCAGATCCTCCATGCATTCTTTCAGTGTTTGCCTTTGTCATCCCTTTACTAACATTCTTCAGTTGTCCAAAATTTGATTTCATTGTCAGGAAATTCATTGGATGTGAGAAGTCATCACCTTTAATCCTCACTTCCAGAAGGCCAACAGGAATTGTTTTTGCTCTTTGTTTTAATTATCTCGTAGAGACTTGCCTTTTCATATAGTGTTAAGTATCTTCGTACTTGAGATTGAAGCAATAGTTGTTCAGGGTGCTTGTAACTTGCTTTGAAAATAAATTGAATTTATAATGGTCTAGATTTTCTGATGGACAGATTTGTTACTGCAGCCTAGAGAGGAAATAGACGTGAGAGTTCTGAGGAATCTGCACCATAGCACACTGCAAAGTCCAATCACCATAACTGAAGAAATGATATGAGATAAACCATTGGGACTAAAGACAGATAGTCCCCTGGGGCTGACAGCTTGCATCCTAGGCTTCTAACAGAAGTAGCTACAAAGATAATGGATGCATCGTTGTAATTTTCAAAAATCGTTGGATATATAGCATGTAGAAATCCTTCTTCACCACCCTGTCAACCTGTGACATAAATATGTCACCAATTATTGCCAGATATGCCATATATGTCAGGTAGTGGAGCAACCTCAATCCTCAATTTATTCCAAAAGCAGCTTTTGCAGAACCATATAGTGGGGCCTTAATAGATTATTTAAAGCCCCTATCTAAAACTAGGAATTGAAATCAATATCTTTTCATGAAAATATATGCCTCTACAAGATTCTGGAAAATTACTGTAAAAGTAGTGGGATAAAGTAGTATGAAAAAATTAGTTTTTTTTAGGTGACATGGAAGACCCAAAGTAATGCAATCAGATCAAAGCTCAATTCTATGTAACAAAATGATGGCTAGTTTGGAAATCAAACAATCCACACCTGCTTATTATAGAATCCTGACAGTGTGAAAGCAGGCCATTTAGCCTATCGTGTCCACATTGATATTCTGAAGAGCATCCCAACTGCACCTGCGCTCCCCCCTGTCCTATCCTGCATTTCCCATGACTAATCTATCTAACCTACACATCCTTACACATGATGGACAATTTACCATTGTCAATTTACCTAGTCTTCACATGTTTGGACTGTGGGAGGAAACCAGAGCACGTGCAGGAAACCCACGTAGACATGGGGAGAATGTTCAAACTCAACACAGTTGCCTGAGGGTGGAAAGTAACCCTCAATGCATCCCTGGCACTGTGAGGCAGCAGTGCTAAACACTGAGCCACCGTTTAGTTTTGGCACTGAAATTATACACCATTGGATTGTGGTTAAGCAAGGGCCCTGGAAAAAATCTGAAAATTTGATGTGTACAGAGACAATACCATACATTCAGCATATCTGTCAGCAATTGTAACATCCAGTTTAGCAGACAGTCTTGAAGGCTGCTGTCATTCATTATAGATTAATTACAAATTGTAACTGACTCTGAAATGAAGCACTTTCACTTGCTGCTAATTGAAACAACACCTGAAATATCCACTTTGTTTTGTGATAATAAAAAAGATGTTTAAGGCTGCATAGAAAAAGCCAAAAAGCACACAGGGTGCAACCTGCAGATGATTACCAGGGAATTAATTATCAAGTGCATATTATTCTACATCAAATAGATTATTTCATTACATCAAACCTCATAAAATAAGTAGGATTGCAATTTTGTTTTATTCATAAAGAATCCTGTCTATAAAAAAAAACTCACCTTTCAAATCCTATCTGCCGGAAGCTCTTTTCCCAATCTGTGCCTAGAAAAAGTGAAGCATGAATTAATTAATTACGACAGTCATTGCTTAGTAGAATTCAAAGACTTGAACAGATACAAAGTATAAATAGTAATTCACAAATTTCCAATTGATCCTAGATTCAATTATCCTAGGCCCAATCATCATCAGCTATTTTACCAAAAACTTTCCCTCCATTGTAAGATCAGAAATGGGGGTGTTCACGGGTGTTTGCACAATGTTCAACATCATTTGAAACTCCTTTGATAATAAAGCAATTCATGTTCACTGGAAGACTTGAATAACATCAGAATTTGACAAGTCATATTTGTGACATATAAGCGCCAGACAATGACCATTTCCAATAATAGACAATCTAACCATCATCCCTTAACTTTCGATGAATTCGATAGATTCGGGATCGGTACCTGAGGATTGGAGAGTGGCTAATGTTATACCACTTTTTAAGAAGGGTGGGGGAGAGAAAGCAGGAAATTATAGACCAGTTAGTCTGACCTCAGTGGTGGGAAAGATGCTGGAGTCTATTATAAAGGATGAGATAACGGCACATCTGGATAGTAGTAACAGGATAGGACAGAGTCAGCATGGATTTATGAAGGGGAAATCATGCTTGACTAATCCTCTGGAGTTTTTTGAGGATGTAACTCTGAAGATGGACGAGGGAGATCCAGTAGATGCAGTGTACCTGGACTTTCAGAAAGCTTTTGATAAAGTCTCACATAGGAGGTTAGTGAGTAAACTTAGGGTGCATGGTATTGGGGGCAAAGTACTAGATTGGATTGAAAATTGGTTGGCTGATAGGAAATAAAGGGTAGTGATAAACGGCTCCATTTCGGAATGGCAGGCAGTGACCAGTGGGGCACCGAAAGGATCCGTGCTGGGACCGCAGCATTTTACAATATATGTTAATGATATAGAAGATGGTATCAGCAATAACATTAGCAAATTTGCTGATGATACAAAGCTAGGTGGCAGGGTGAAATGTGATGAGGATGTTAGGAGATTACAGGGTGACCTGGACAAGTTAGGTGAGTGGGCAGATGCATGGCAGATGCAGTTTAATGTGGATAAATGTATGGTTATCCACTTTGGTGGCAAAAACAGGAAGGCAGATTACTACCTCAATGGAATTAATTTAGGTAAAGGGGCAGTACAGAGAGATCTGGGTGTTCTTGTACACCAGTCAATGAAGGCAAGCATGCAGGTACAGCAGGTAGTGAAGAAGGCTAATAGCATGCTGGCCTTCATAACAAGAGGGATTGAGTATAGAAGCAAAGAGGTGCTTCTGCAGCTGTACAGGGCCATGGTGAGACCACACTGGAGTACTGTGTGCAGTTCTGGTCGCCAAATTTGAGGAAAGACATTCTGGCTATTGAGGGAGTACAGCGTAGGTTCACGAAGTCAATTCCTGGAATGGAGGGATTACCTTACACTGATAGACTGAAGCGACTGGGCTTGTATACCCTTGAGTTTAGAAGACTGAGAGGGGATATGATTGAGACACATAAGATTATGAAAGGATTGGACACTCTGACAGGAGGAAACATGTTTCCGCTGATGGGTGAGTGCCGAACCAGAGGACGCAGCTTAAAAATACGGGGTAGACCATTTAGGACAGAGATGAGGATTAACTTCTTCACCCTGAGAGTGGTGGCTGTGTGGAATGCTCTGCCCAGAGGGCAGTGGAGGCCCAGTCTCTGGATTCATTTAAGAAAGAGTTGGATAGAGCTCTCAAAGATAGTGGAATCAAGGGTTATGGAGATAAGGTAGGAAGCGGATACT
The DNA here is from genome assembly GCF_020745735.1 of Hemiscyllium ocellatum. NCBI lineage: Eukaryota > Metazoa > Chordata > Chondrichthyes > Orectolobiformes > Hemiscylliidae > Hemiscyllium > Hemiscyllium ocellatum. Next base: position 127,934,672 of record NC_083404.1, read on the forward strand.
GATTAGGAATGATCAGCCATGATCATATTGAATGGCGGTGCAGGCTGGAAGGGCTGAATGGCCTACTCCTGCACCTATTGTCTATTGTCTATTACTACCACTGAATCCCTCACTATCAACATGCTAGGGGTTTCCGTTGACTGGAAATTGAACTGGATTTGCCACATTAATATTGTGGTTACAAGAGCAAGTCAGAGGCCAAGAATCCTGCAGCAAGTAACCCACCTCTTAACTCCCCAAAACCTGTTCACCATTACAAGGCTCAAATCAGGAATATAATGGAATATTCCCCAATTGCCTGGATGGCCACAGCTCCAAAAATATGCAAGAAGTTTGACACTATCCACAACAAAGCAACCCACTCGTTCAATACCATATCCACAAACATTCACACCCCACTGACACTCAGAAGATATAGAGTGCATCACAAACTTACAAAGGCTCCTGAGACATCACCCTTTAAATCCATGACCACTAGCATCTAGAAGAAACAGGGCAGTAGATTTTTGGAAACAAACCAGATGTCAGTTTCCCTCCAAGCACAGGTCGGCAGAAATTCCCTTCAAGTAAACATTTGGAAGACTGAAACTGTTTTCAGTCCCCACATCTGATGGTGGCAATGTAAGATATTCCAGCCAGAGCTCCTTTGCTCTGTCTGTTCTTTTTCTTTTTTCTCTTTTTTTCTCCTTTTCTGAGTTTTTTTTAACTTTTGATTTAAACTTATCTGGAGAGGATTGGAGAAGGTGACTCCAAACTCAAGGCTGCCGCTGGCGAATCCCGGAGGTGAGTTGATGGGGCAGACACTCGTGCAGGTAAGCGAGTGCCGGAACAGAAGCCAGCATGGGAAAGTGAATCCCGGAGCGGGGAAGCTAGTTCCAGAGTGGGAAAGCAAGTTCCGGAGCTGAGGCTGGCTTGGGTAAGTGAGTCCAGGAGTAGTGGCCGGTGGGGGGAGGCAAGTCCTGGAGCAGCGGTCCGTATGGGAATGTGAGTCCCAGAGAGGCAGCCAGCAGAGGGAAGCGAGTCCCAAGTAAACCTACCTAGTAGCAGCTGAGAGCCAGCGCGGAGCAGACTGGAGGCTTGGATTGGAGTGAGGACAGGTTGTTAGACTGGAGTTTGGTGCGGTCAGTCAGACCACATGTGGAAGTCCCTGCCTGAGCTACTGCAATGTAATGCTTATTTGTGACTTGTTTATCTGACTTTAACGTCTATTCTTTTAACAATATCACATTTCTAACTTATGCTGTAAATCACAGTAAAGTAATGCAATTACTTTTATTTTTTTGTTCCTCTTTTGTATCTGAGATTTGTACCTAGGTACTTTGTACCTAAGATTTCACTATACTACAGTACTTCTCTACTTGATTACACCTGATAATAAAAGATATTCCATTCTATTCATTGCCTCATTATATAATCACCCTCTCTCATTCTGGCAACAGTCTCAGATAAACCAGTCTGTTCACAATGCTGGTCTTACAGTTAACCCCAACATGAGCTATAAACCTCACATTTGTGCCATTACTAAGGCCAACTAATTCAATATCACTGTCCCCTCTTACTGGCTATGAAACCTTCACTCATGCCTTTGCTATCTGTAATAAACTTGACTACTTATTCCAACATTCAATGTGATGGACTCCCACATTGTACTCTTGAGGTCCTACAATGGTTTGCTGCTGATACCTTACACAAGATCACATTCTTGTCCGTACTTACCTGCATTCTCATTCTTGTTTTCAACTCCCTCTATAGTTTTGCCACTGAATATCTCTGCAACATCCTCCAGCTCACAACTTTCCAAGATACCTGCTCTCCTCTAATTTTAGTATCTTGAGCATCCATAATTTTAATCACTCTGCTATTGGTATATGTGGCTTCAGATGCTCAGATGCCCAATACTCTGAAATTCCCTCCAAACAGTGTCAGTCCCTTTGCCTTACTTTCCTGCTTCAAGATGCACTTCTTTGACAAGCCTTGTGCTCATTTGACTTACTATCTCCTTATATGGCTGAGCAACATCTTTTATTTTAATGCTCTTGTCAAGCACATGTTTATTATGCTAAAGAGATTATATAAATAAAAGTTATGCTATTGTTGCTCTGATGGCATAAAATTTTTTTAAATCTTAACATTTTCTGGATAAACAGGACATTTGGATTCATTAATGGAGGTACAGTCCCACCATGTAATAGTTTACACTTTTGGTCATGTTATTCTAAGAAGGCATTGATTCTACAAGAAGAAAGGACACGATTATGAGTAGGAAGAACATAAGACAAAGAAACAAGCAGTAGAGGTGATTATTATTTTGAAGGATGGATGCTAGCTTAGTAAAGAGGAACTTAAGAATTAAAGCATAGCAAAATGAGTTAAATTGAACAGTTTTATGGTAGAGAGTAACATAAAAGCTATTAGAGGAAGACAGGGAACCATAAAATACAAAAATTGACATAGAAGTGAGGATGAAAATAAATCGCAAATATTTTGAATGGTTACTTGCTTCAAATATTCAATGCACCACATGTCCTCCACACTCAGAGATGGCTAAGCACAATTGATGCCTATGTTATATCTCAGCTGGACAGAGTGAAATAGCACAAAAACAAATAAATTTTGAGAAACACTTGGCTTTGATTCCAGAGCTGACAGAAACTAACAAGAAGATTCGCAAGAAACTGACAATAACCATATAGGGAATCACTGACCTCTACGAGATGTCAGTAAATTAGAAACAAGTTAATATGGGAACTGCATTCCTTACTAATCTTTAATAGTGCTTGCAAAGGTCCTTTGTGATTGATGATCTGTAGCAACACACCTGCACATAGAAGTCTTAATTTAAATGGATAAAAAATCCTAGCTGTAACCACCCCAGTGAAATCAAATTGTAGTGATCAAAATTATGTAACAGAACAGAACATGATTTTTAAATTAACCACTCTGTAACTATAAACTAAGAAACATGATTTTGTCATGCAAGAAAGAATTGTTAACATTTTCCAACAATAAGGCATATGTGAAGCAGCAAACTATATCATGAAACTTGCTCAACTGTAATTGTAGGAGATATGGAACAAACTAAATCTACAGATAATTTGTTCAAAGATATGAGGTCTTTAGTCTGAGGATACCCTTACACAATCCTAAAAAGGAACAACTCAACTCGTCCAAGCATAAACCAGAAACAACAAAGATGTTCTGAAGGGAAAGTAGGAAGCACTTCACTTCATTATTGAGATTCTCATCAAGCTGTTGAAATATTATGCATAAAAATCAAACTCTCTTTTTCAATATCAAGAATCTTGTTTTTATTCTGACCATATTTTACCAACTGCTTTGCCATTACCCACGTTATTAAGTACCTTTGAAAATTCAGCCATGTGAATGTGAATTCAACAAGTTTGATAAATTATAGGCTGGCATCAGGTAAAATAACACAAAACCAGCTATAAATTATGAAAAAGGGGACTTTTTGTTTTAGCGAATCTAGCCAATACATGTGACTTCTGATACTTTCATTGCAATACCAAACATTTCTCCTTAGACATCTAAAAGCCCTGTTTGCTTTGAGTATTAATCACTGAATACAGCATTTTCACTGGAGATTGTATTTAAGATGAACTCCAGGTACAGCTGTACATCTGCCCAATGTAAAATTTGATTATGGGGCTTAAGGCTACGTGTTAGTTCTATTCTAGTGCTGCATCATTTTTGATAGTAATGGACATGATGCAGCATTTTAAAATATTGAACGCCATCTCCATTTAGTCCCACTGTCTTTGCAAATCCAGAAGATAATCTTGTCTTGGATGATATGATTTTATCTTGACGTGAAACCACACAGTCATCTGTAAATAGTCATACATTTTTTAAGTTTGTTAGGAGAGTTGTTTTTGTATATCAAGAAGAGTAATGGTCCCAACAGAGCACCCTGTGGCACTCCAGAGAATATGTCTCCAGAAAAGGAAAGAATTTCCTCCAATACACACCACATTTTGTCTTCTGCTGATGCAGAAATGCCACATCCATTTTAATAGAGTTGCCCTAATTCCATAGTAGTGAAGCTTGGGTAAGGACTTTTTATCAACAAATTTGCCAAGGACTTTTCGGAAATCCAGTACTGTCATACTGTCCTGTCTTTCAAAACTTCAAGTTTCTTGGAATGTTAAAAATAATTTTCCATTGAATCTTTGCATTTTTCACTTAGTTATTTTCCAATCAACCTGTTGAGAGGTATTACACACCACTGGAGCACGTAAGACACATGTTATTGACTATATCTGTTGCTCCCGATGCGGTCTCCTCTATATTGGGGAGACAGGATGACTACTCGCACAGTGCTTCAGAGAACATCTCCGGGACACACGCACCAATCAATTCCCCCTCCCCCCCCCCGCCCCCCACCCCGCCACCCCCTCCCCCCCCACCACCCCCACCCCCCCGTGGCTGAACACTTCAACTTCCCCTCTCACTCTGCCCTCCTCCCCTCACTCTGCTGAGGACATGCAGGTCCTGGACCTCTTCCGTCGTCACTCCAATACCACCTGACACCTGGAGGAAGAACCCCACATCTTCCACCTCGGGAATCTCCAACCCCGTGGCATCAACATAGATTTCACCAGTTTCCTTATTTTCCTGCCCTCACTTTACCCCAGTTCCAACCTTTCAGCTCAGCACCATCCTCATGACCTGTCCTATCTGTACATCTTCCTTCCCACCTATCCTCTCCACCTTCCCCTCCAACCTATCACCTCTACCCCCACCTCCATCCACCTATTGCATTCTCAACTACCTTCCCGCAAGCATCACCCACCCTCCCATTTATCTCTCCAGCCACCAAAGCTCCCAGCCTCATTTCTGATGAAGGACGTTTGCCGGGTTCTCTGATGCTGCCTAACCTACTGTGCTATTCCAGCAACACACTCTTGACTCTGATAACTCCAGCATCAGCAGTACTCCCTTTCGCCATGTAAGACTTGAACCTGGAACTCCTGGTTCAGAGGTAGGAACACCAGCACTACACTACAAAAGACCCACCAAGCATTTTTCACTTCCTAAGTACCTGCACAAGTCCAACTTTGGTTAATCTTAGTTACCATTTATTAAAATTCAAGTGCTGTGGCTTTCCATGGCCAATTGTAACCCTCAGCCAAATTGCTCATGTGAAACATATAAAGACAAAAATTGGAACAATTATAGAGTCATAGAGTCATACAGCACGGAAACTGGCCCTTCAGCCCAACTCATCTATGCCAACCATGTTTCTTAAAATGAACTAATCCCATTTTCTTGCATTTAGGTCATTTTCCTCTGAAGCTTTCCTATTCATGTAGTGTCCAAATGTCTTTTAAATGTTGTAATCATACCAGAGCATCTACCACTTCAGTTGCTCAGTTGTAGGAACGATATTTTTAAGCTGGAGAGGGTTCAGAAGAGATTTACCATAGTGTTGCTGTGTATGGAAGTTTTGAGGTATAAAGAAAGGCTGGCCCTTCAGGTCCCTTTTAAATATTTCGTCACTCACTTCAAACCTATGCCCTCTAGTTATCCATACCCTCTAGTTTTGGACTCCCCTACCCTTGGTAAAAGACCTTGGCTATTCACCTTATCCATGTCCCGCATTATTTTACAAAGCTCTCTAAGGTCACCCCTCAGCCTCCTATGCTCCAGGGAAAAAAGTCCCAGCATATCCAACCTCTTCTTATAACTCAAAATTGTACATAGTACTTCAAGTGTGGCCTTCCCAATGACTTCTATAGCTGTAACATGATTTCCCAACTCTTGTACTCAATGTTCTGACTGATGAAGGCAAGTATGTCAAATGCCTTCTTTACTGCTCTGTTTACCTGTGATACCACTTTCAAGAAATTATGTATTTGCACCCCTAGGTCTTTTTGTTTGGCAGTACTCCCCAGGGCTCTGCTATTAACAGTATACGATGTGCGCTAATCCAGTAAAACCATCAAAATTTGAAAGCAAAACAACAGGTTCCGTTTCAGATAGAACCTCTTCATTGTATTTTTGTGTCTCTATTTAGGGGCTGACATACATGTATCATTTTCTCTTTCAATCTCAGCTCACTGCATTCAGCATGCGGGACAATTATGCATTAATTAAAATTACAATTGACCATTATATAATGTGATCGCATGATTACAATTTAGTAATTTACCTTTTCTTAAAATTAGTTTGGTCAGCATGAGCATTGGATGTTCTCATGATCCCTTCCAACACCTCTATTGTTGCCAGCCCATCACTGAGACTCTAATGATGACCATGAAACTATTGTTTAATGCTGGAGAAAAACTTATCTAGTTCATTAATGCCCTTTAGGGGAAAAAAACTGTCACACTTACCCCTGATCTGATCTACATGTTACTCTAGACCCACAGTAATATGGACGACTCTTAAATGCCCTCTGGGCAATTAGGAATGGGTAATAAAAGCTGGCCAGGCTCAAAACGAAAATGATTATTTTGTACCAAAGCTTTGAACAATACTCTCAACATGATCATGTCTTTTCAACACATAGATTCCTCCTATTGTGAATTTTTTGTGCATGCATAAATACTTATAAATATTAGAGAGTGCAGATTGTACTGGCATTATATCAAAGAAAATAGTAATTCTATGGAACAGTGAAAGAAACTGTCACTACTATGATTATCATCATCATCACCTTATCATTATTCTGATGACTAGAAAAAACAGGATGGGCTATTCAAGCACTGAGATAAATGTCCTAAACAAACTATAGAATAATGAATGGTTTCCACGCACAAGCAATTAACAAGCAACCAAAAGAAGTGTTGTTTTACAACACAGGAAGCAAATTAGTGTCATATTAGAATCAGAACATTAAATCGGTTTCTATCTCTACAGATGCTGCCAGATTTGTTAAGTTTCTGTAGCGCTTTCTGTTTATATTAGCCGTCTGTTAGAATTGTTTGTTTTTTTTGTTCTCAATGATGAGTTGCACATGCTATGTTTTGTCAACTCTAGTTTTTTAAAATGAGCACTTCGAATCCAGTCAGATTAACATCACTGAGTTGTATTGGAGATAAAATCCATAGATGTTAATGAGTAAGTCTGGCTCTTCCAAGAGATAGATTTTACAGCTCCCATAGGACATGATTTCAGCAGAAGTCACGTAAAACAGGTATATAGCCAACCTTGTTTCTGGCTGTTGTGTATTAATGTTTCATGATCGGTATGTCTGAATGCCTTTCAGAGAAATGCTAATAATATCATCAATATCATAGAATGTGACCTGAGAATATAGATGCTGCAAACTCCATTTTACCAAAGCCAGTTCGTCATTTACAAGGCACAAGTCAGGAATGTAATAGAATACTCCCCATTTGCTTACGAGTGCAGCTCCAACAACATTCAAGAAGCTCAGCACCATCCAGGTAAAAGCAGTCTGCTTGATTGGCACCACCAATCTACCACCAATATTCAGTAGCAGCAGTGTGTACTATGTACCGCAGAAATTCACCAAAGATCCTTGGATCCTTCTAAACCCCCAACTACTTTTATCTAGAAGTACAAGGGCAGCAGATACATGGAAAGATGGCCACTTGAAAGTTCCCATCAATCCACTCACCATCCTGACTTGGAAATATATTGCCATTGCTTTATTGTCACTGAGTCAGAATTCTAGAACTCACTCCCTAACGGCATTATGGTCAACCCACATCACGTGGATTGCAGCTGTTCAAGAAGGCAGTTCACCACCATCTTCTTAAGGGCAACTCAGGTCAGGCAATAAATGCTGGCTGGCCTGCAAACAACACTCATGTATCCCATAAATGGGTAAAAATATAAGATTACTATACTAATATCTGGAATGGGTTATCCTATGAGGAAAGGTTAGATAAATGACCCTTGTATCCACTGGAGTTTAGGAAAGAAACAGGTACCTTTATAAGACATACAAGATCCTGAGGTGGCTTGACAAGGAAGATGTGGAGAAGTTGTTTCTGCTTGTGGAAAATCTAAAACTAGGTGTCACTGTTAAAAATCAGGGGTCATTGATTTAAACCAGACCTGAGGTTCTGAGTCTTTAGAACTCTTTTCCTAAAAAGATGTTAAAGAGTCAAAGTTTTTGCAGCCAGAAATAGGCCATTTGACTTACGTGTAAAAAATGAGGTCTGCAGATGCTGGAGATCAGAGCTGCAAATGTGTTGCTGGTCAAAGCACAGCAGGCCAGGCAGCATCTCAGGAATAGAGAATTCGACGTTTCGAGCATAAGCCCTTTATTTGATTTACGTGTCCATGCAAGTTATTAAATATCTATCTATTTAAATCCAAATTTTCAGCACTTGGCTCATAGCCTTGTATGCCATGGCATTTCAAGTGTTATTTAAATATTAGATTAGATTAGATTACTTACAGTGTGGAAACAGGCCCTTCGGCCCAACAAGTCCACACCGACCCGCCGAAGCGCAACCCACCCATACCCCTACATTTACCCCTTACCTAACACTATGGGCAATTTTAGCATGGCCAATTCATCTGGCCCGCACATCTTTGGACTGTGGGAGGAAACCGGAGCACCCGGAGGAAACCCACGCAGACACGGGGAGAACGTGCAAACTCCACACAGTCAGTCGCCTGAGTCAGGAATTGAACCCGGGTCTCAGGCGCTGTGAGACAGCAGTGCTAACCACTGTGCCACCGTGCCGCCCACACGGATTCCTACCTATACCAATCTTTTAGGCAGTGAAAAACATTTTCTACTGAGGGGAAATAGTGTTTCTCCCGATCAGTTTCCTGAAGAAGGGCTCATGCCCGAAACATCGATTCTCCTGCTCCTTGGATGCTGCCTGACCTGCTGCGCTTTTCCAGCAATACATTTTCAGCTCTGATCTCCAGCATCTGCAGTCCTCACTTTCTCCTTTCTCCCTATCAACCCCACTCATATCCCTCAGAACTTCGCACAGTCAGATCCCACTTCAGCTTTCTCTGCTTGAAGGAAAACAACCCCAGCATGTGTCGTCTCTCTTCAAAGCTGAACTGCTCCAACTCAGGCAACTGGGGATGGAAGGAGCTGTTCCGATCAGATGAGCTCCACCTGAATCTTGTTGGGTCCAATGGTCTTGTGAATCACATAACCGTGGATAGGGCTTTAACCAAAATGGTGGGAGGATGGGTTCAGTTGCATGGAAAAATATGGAAAAAGTAGGGAGAGGGCTCAGTAGAGGTTAAAGTTTCTAGAACAAGTAACAGGACAGAGTATATGAAAAGGGTCAGGAATTTAACTTCAGGCATAGGCGACAACTATGAGAAGGGAGGCAGTCAATGCAGGACTGAAGGTGTTGTAAGTAAATGCATGTAGTATTAAGAATAAATTAGCTTGTAGCGCAGAATGAAATTGGCAGGTATGATCTTGTGGGTACCACAGAGATGTGGTTGCAAAGGGATCAGCGCTGGGAACTTGGTATCCAAGGATACCTGCCCTACCAAAAGGCAGATGGGCACAGGGGATGGTGTTGCCTTGTTTGTAAGAAATTAGATGAATAGCAAGAAGTGGTATGGAATTGGGAGGCATAGAATTTATGTGGGAAGGGTTGAGGAAACGCAAAGGAAAAAGGACCGTGACAAGAATTGTATACAGGCCTCCTAGCAGTAGTCAGGATAAAGGGAAGAAAATGAATCAGAAGACAGTAAAAGCATGTAATAAAGGCACTATGACAATAATCATGGGGGACTTCAGTATGCAGGTGGACTTAGAAAATCAGGTTATCGAGTCATAGAGTCATAAAGCTTGGAAACAGACTCTTCGGGTCCACATTGACCATATTCCGAAACTAAACTAATCCCACCTGCCTATGCTTGGCCCATAGCCCTCCCAACCATTCTATTCATGAACTTATGAAAATGTCTTTTAAATATGGTAACAGTACCTGCATCCATCACTTTCTCTGGAAGTTCATTCAACACGTGAACCACTCTCTATACAAAAAGGAAGAAGCTTGGCATTCACCTTATCTATCCCCTTCATGATTTTATAAATCTCTAGAAGGCCATCTCTCAATCTTCAATATTCCAGTGAAAAAAGTTCCAGCTTTCCAGTCTATTTTTATATGTCAAACCCTCTATTCCAGGTGACATCCTGATAAATCTTCTTGGAACCTTCTCAACTCTAATAATATCCTTATTATATCAGGGCAACCAGAACTGCACACAGTATCCCATACAACCTCAATATGACATGCGAACTCCTATACCCAAAGGTCTGAGCAATAAAGGCAAGCATGTTAAATGCCTTCTTAACCACCTTGTCTACCTGTGACACAAATTTCAAGGAATTATGCATCTAAACCCCTCAGTCTGTATGTTCTACAACACAACCCAGGGCCCTATCATTAATTATGTAAGTCCTGTCCTTGCCTATATTACCAAAATGCAATACCTCACAGAAGTAGGATGTTTGCTGATGATTGCACGATGTTCAGCACCATTTGTGACTCTTCAGATACTGAAGCAATGCATATCTAAATGCAGCAAGACTTGGACAATATCCAAGTTCGGGCTATGAAGTGGCAGGTAACATTCATACCATGCAAGTGCCAGACAATGACCATTTCCAACAAAACAGAATGCAACCATCACCCCTTGATATTCAATGGTGTTATGATCGCTGACTTCACCGACTATCAATGTCCCAGAGTTTACTATTGACCAGAAACTAACCTGGACTTGCCATATTGATGCTGTGGCTACAAAAGCAAGTCAGAGGCTAGGAATCCTACAGTGAGTAATTGACCTGTTGACTCCCCAGTGCCTATCTACTATGTACAAAGCATGACTCAGGAGCATAGTCGTGGTAAAATACTCATTTGCTGAGATGAGCATAGCTGCAAAAACATTTAAGAAGCTTGACATCACCTGGGACAAAACAGCCCACTTGCGTGGCACCACATCTATAAACATGTTGTGCGTCCTCCAATGACATTCAGTAACAGCAGTGAGTACTACCAAAGCACTGCTGAAATTTACCAAGGCTCCTTAAATAGCAACGTTCAACCTGACAATCACAACCACCTAAAGGGCAGGACACCAGATACATGGAAATACAATGACCTTGAAGCTCCCCTCCAAGCCACTCAACATCCTGACTTCTAAATATATTACTATTCATTCACTGTAACTGGGTAAAAGTCCTGGAACTCTCTTCCTAAAGGCATTATGGATATACCTAAACTAAATGGATTATAGCAGTTCAACACAACAGTTCACCATCACCTTCTCAAAGGCAACCAGGCATTGGCTCAGGCAGCAAAGCTAAATTCCTATAATGACAAACAAATGAAGGCAGGTGATGGAAACTGTTTTGAACCATGTTACAGTTGCTTCTTGGGTTAGTTCCTACAGAAAGACTGTAAACCTACAGCAAATATTTAATTTACATGAAAACAAGAATACAACACTACTAAACATGACAATGGTTCTTCATTAAAACAAATAAAATATCATAGGATTCTGCTACAAAGGTGAATAGCTCGGATTGAGAAATTTTTCAATGTCACCTTCGTAAAAGATGCCCTGAACTATATGATACTTGCATAGGAGACAGATGCCAATCCTAGCAGTAGTGATTAGGTGGCCAAAAAGGTACAGGGGTTCTTACTTAGACTGCTTAGATGGCCCAGCTCAGTCCTCTCAGACTTTGTCACAGTTGTTTTAGAAGATATTAGGTCTTCTCATCCTCAGCCAAGAATTCACAATAAAGTCCAGTCATCCATTAATCTGCTAAAATAGCTCCATCCAAGGGGGAAACATTTCTTGATTGACAGTTTCTTTCTCTTAAATCTACTTACCAATTGTATAATGTTTGTTTATATAAGATAAAGAGTTAAAGAGATAAAGAGTTTTTGCTGTTGATTTAATGCGTTACTGGCAGTTTGACACTTAAGTGTCTGTAGTAAATGCAGATTTGTTTTTATGAAAAATATGAATTGACCTTTTGATGCCATTTGTAATATAGGTTTGGTTAGTTTGGTGCAGCATTTGAATCAGCTTAATCAGCATGGAAAAACTATAAGTTGGCATGAAGGTTATGAGAGGACATTTGGGATGGTTGCAAAGGCAATTATTCGTATGGAAGACATGAAGGACCATGTCAGTTGAAATAAGAGGTATAAATTAAAATGTAGAATATGAAGGACCATGAGGATATGAAGCAGCTAGGCTGGCATGGATGGGACATGAGAGGTGATGGGGTCTGAAAGGTGTAGGGTGAGGGCTGTTTTCTGTTCTATTGTTTCATTACACACAGAAACAAAGTCTCTGAGTGCAAGGAAAGCCATTAAAACAGATTGTCTTGGCACTCAGCAGCCCCAGCTGAAAACTCAGTTCAGATTATGCAGTTGGTAATTCTTACAATCCCAGAAGAAAAATCACAATTTTGCAGGAATTTTTTTCCACAAGGTGGGCACATTAAGTTATGAATTTTCCTGTCCCCTCCTGTCTGACTCTAAAATGAAGATCCAGCCCATATGTTGGAAAACTCATTTGTCAGAGATGGTAAAGTTGTTTCACTTCTATATTGTCCAGAAACATAGTGAGAAGTGATAGGTTGTTACTTTTGGGATCTTCTTTCAAATCTAGTTCTTCGCTGTAAGAATACACCACAATATGACTCCGTGGAATCTGAGCACTGAACACTCACAAGAATGACTGAATTCACAGCAAGAATTATCTCCTTATTTGGCATTGTAACTCAGAGGAACGATAAGAGTGGCTTGTTCAGGAGCAGTTTGTGGTTTTCTGATAAAGTAAGGTACACTGTTGAGGCAGTTGAACTATTACTTTCGCATGATGGTCTCCAGCAAATATACTGTGATCATTTTATGTTCTATCAGAAGGATGTTTTGAAATTTGAAAAAGTTCAGAAAAGATTTACAAGGATGTTGACAGGGTTGGAGGATTTGCGCGATAGGGAAAGGCTGAATAGGCTGGAGATGTTTTCCATGTAGTTCGGAGGCTCAGGGATGACCTTAAAGAGGTTTATAAAAGCATGAGGGGCGTGGATAGGATAAATAGACAAAGTATTTTCCCTGGGGTGAGGGAGTCCAGAACTGGAGGGCATAGGTTTAGGGTGAGAGGGGAAAGATATAAAAGGGACTTAAGGGGCAACATTTTCACACAGAGGGTGGTGCATGGATGGAATGAGGTGCCAGAGGAAGCAGTGGAGACAGGTACAATTACAGCATTTAAAAGGCATCTGGATAGGTATACAAATAAGAAAGGTTTAGAGGGATATGGGCTAAGTGCTGGCAAATGGGACTATAACCTGGTGTGTTATTTTTAACTGTGTACACCCCAGTCCAACACCAGCACGTCCAAATTGGGACTAGATTTGGTTAGGCTATCTGATTGGCATGGACGATTTGGACAGAAGGGTCTGTTTCCATGCAATATATCCCTATGACTCTGTGACTGATCAATCACAGAGTTTCTGACAGTCAATGCCACTGTTCACTGACAGTTAATTTCAATGTCTTCCTGTGTTTCCAAGCTGCCCCATGAACTTCTGCTTCCATAAACCATGTGACTATAAAAGATAAAGTGCAAGCTGTTAACAGGCTTTGCCAGCTTGTTGCACCATGTTTCATCTCAGTCCAAATAGACTATTATTGCATGATAAAGTAAGCTTTGTGATGGCAATTCAAAAAATAGGGAAAAAGAAATGGACTAGGAACTGATTAGAATCCTAGGAGGCTATTTGGCCCACAATATCACTGAGGAATCTGCAAGAGCAGCTCACCTACCCTGTTCTCCTGTCTGTCTTCTGCAGATCTTACAGTTTTTTTTCAGTGACTTATCTAACTGGTCCTTGCAGGATAAAGAAACATTATTGGGATTCTTGTCGTGTCCCACACGTTGACTTTACCTGAACTATCTCCTTTTTGAAGATAGCTGTCTCAGCCAGCATGTATTACTCACCTCTGGTCAACCTGGTGATGAAATGCCTTCTTGAAATGCTGCAGATCATAGTGTATAGGGATACCAGTTGGGAATATGATATTGGTATCACCACCGGTTTGTTCATCCAGAGACCCAAGTAATGCTTTGTGGACCTGGGCTCAAATCCTGCCATGGCACAGTAATGTTCAAGAAGACTAATGGGATGCTTTCTTTATTACGAGAGAAATGAACATAAAATTAAAGAAATTCTGCTGGAAATCTGGATCTTACTACCTGTAAGGGTAGAAGGGGAAGAAGTGTTTAGATGTATACGTGTGATAAGGCATACCAGGTTATGGGCCAGGTAGTGGAAAATGGGTTTAGGTGTTAGTTGGTTGTTTTTGACTGGTACAGACATAATGGGCTGAAGGGCCTTTTTCCTGTGCTTTACAATCTCTATGACAGGATATTGGTGAAACCACATCTCAAACATCGTGTACAATTTTGATCCCCTTTTTAAGGAGGAACGTAAATGTGTTAGAGGCAGTTCAAAGATGGTTTATTCGATGATTAAACAGAAAGGGCTGGAGACACACAGCAAGCTGAGCAACATCATAAAGGTAATGTTTTAAGTATGAAATAATTCTTCCTCAAAAATGAAGGCAGGCAGGAAATTAACTTTCTTTATGCCATTGATCTTCTGTCGTAGCAGGATCAGATAGTGAGGTTGCCCAGAGCAAAAGACAAAACATGTGTTCGTGGTGCCACAAAACACTTCTTCACTTCCCCTGCTTTGTCAGCATTTCTCATCCATGCAACATTAATCTCGCATTATCTTTGTTTTTCTATTCACAGTTGCTGCCAGACCAGCTGAATTTCTCCAGCACTTTCTGCTTTTGTTCCATATCTCCAACACCTACAATATTTTATTTTTATATTGCTAGGTTGATAGCTGGAATGAGTGAGTAGATTTGTGAGGTAAGGTTAGACAGGCTAAGCTTGTTTCTACTGAAGTTTAAAAATTTGAAAAGTTGTTTGAAGTATATGTGATTCTGAATGGTTTTGACAAGGTGGGTGTAAAAAGGATGTTTTCGTTTTGTGGATATGTACAGAAATAAGGGGCACTGATTTAACATTGGGGGTCACCATTTCAGGACAGACATGAGGAGAGTATTTTTTTTATCAGAAAGGATTCTGTGACTATGGAACTCTTTGCCTCAGAAAACAGTGGAGGCAGCATCATGAAATATTTTTAAAACTGAAGTGGATAAATTCTTGTTAATCAACAGAATCAGAGGTTAATGGGGCAAGATGGAAATGTGGAATTTGAAATACAAACAGATTGAATGATGGAGAAATGGTTTACTTATGCTCCTAATTCATACATCCATATGTTCATACCTCCAAACTACAAAGTATATGTTGCCACTTCCTTCACTGGTTAAAGTTCTCTACAGCCCTTTATACCCCTTCCAGACAGACCTTAATTCCAACTTAGCTCAGATTCAGCTCTTTTGAGTTGTAAGTCTTATTATTTCTGTTCCAGTAATTGAGTCAGTTTCCCATGAAATGGAACGACTTCTTTCCACAGCAATTGTTCAGTCATGCACTATCCTGATCTTTTTATTCTTAAACTAATTTGTATGTAGCTCGGGTTGTAATTCAGAGATTATTAGCTTCTGATCTTCAGCAGACCTCCTCCCTGTTCTTTCCTATTGTGTTGGTTTTGATACGGATCACAGCAACTGCTCTTTCCAAGTTCCTATACAGTCACATTGAAATTTCATTTATCCTGGCAGTGGATAGGATTGCTTGGATCCCTGAATGTGACTGCAATGGCTAAAAAGAGGCAATAAAAGACTAATGGTTGGTAAAATAAAGGAAAATCCTGCATCATTTCATAAGTGCATTTAGCATAAAAGGATAACTACAGTCAGAGTAGGGCCCAGTAAGGACCACAAAGGCAGTTTGTGTGTGGAGCCAGAAGACATGAATAAAGAGTGTTCTAAATAAATACTTTGTGTTGGTGTTGACTAGTGAGAGGTAAAATGGGGGTATAGAGATCAGGGAGAAGGGCTGTGATATACTTAAGAAATTAGCATAGACAGAAAGGACTGTGATATACTTAAGAAATTAGCATAGACAGAGAGGAGGTTCTGAATAGTCTGGCAGGCATAAAAATAAAAAAATCTCCAGAGCTGGATGACATGTGTCTCAAGTTGTGAGAGAAGGAGGGAGTTAGTAGAGGTGTTGGCAATAATTTTTAATTCCTTCCTGGCAATAGGAGAGGTGCCAGAGTTCTAGAGTTCAGCCAACGCCCATTAATCAAAAAGGGAGCAAGAGATAAAACAAGAACCTACCAGCCGGTCAGTCTAACCTCAGTGTTGGGGAATCTATTGGAAGCAAGTCTGACAGACAAAAATAATTTGCACTTGGAGAGGCAGGGATTAATCAAGAACAGTTAGCCTGGTTTTTATTAAGGGGAGGTCATGCCTGACCAACTTAAAACAAACAAATGTTCACAGAAACAAATCATGATTGTAGACTTGAAAGTAGGCATTATGGCCTCCTGTGCTTCCACACATGAAGGTAGCCAGCTACATTCTGCTGTGCAGATCCAGAAGACACCTGCATTGTGACCAGAGGCAAAGTTACATCATGAACTACAAAGTAAAGTAATGATGTTAAGTGATGTACCTGGACCATATAAAAGGAAACCAAAAATGTACAACTTTCACATGACAGTTGATAACTGTAAAAGAAAAGAGCATTTGCTTTGTACATCATCAAATTTTTGTTTTCATTCTTGGCATGTGGGCATAACTGACTGGACCTGCATTTACTGTCCAATCTTAATTGCCCAGAGAGCAGTTGAGAATCAATCACATTATTGTGGTGTGGAATCATGTAAACTAGGCCAGTTAAGGGAGGCAGATTTCCCTCCCTACAGTACATTAATGAACTGTGTTTTTTCCCAACAATTGACAATGTCTTCATTATCATCATTAAATCCTTCATTCCAAATTATTATTGAATTCAAATTCCACCATCTGACATGGTGGGATTCAAACTCAGGTTGCCCAGAACATTAGCTGGGTCTCTGCATTATAACTCTGTGGCTAATGCCACAAGGCCATTACCTCACCAAATCAAATATTTAAAAAGGGAATTTGGAAAGACATCACACAATGATGCACAGTCAACTCAAGAAGAGCTGTCGCTTTAACAGCATGATTTAGACAAAGAAAATTAACGAGTTGAAGCTCATTTTAAAAGCTCAACAATCATTTTTTCTAAATCAACTGTAAAAGCTAACATCCATATTGAAGCATCATTTTGTGTTTGCCATTTTTTTAGAAAAACAAAATAAATCATTCAGAGATGGCAAATTAATTAAAGAAAAAAAATGATTATGGCTGCTGACTCCTTATTTTGAACCTTTAAGAACAAAGAAGAAATAATTATGGCAATCCTAAACATGTCACTTGGTGCTTCCATAGTAGCAAGACAAGTAGAATCTTTCTCTAAAAACATCTTTCAGTATGTACAGTAAATTCTGAAGGACTGAGAATGCTTCTCACTGCATTTCAATGAACCACCGGCATGACTAACACAGCCCAGCTTTTTTGCATGTGGCCGTTCAGGACATGATAACTAAAGAGGATTTTCTCATCCTTTAGCCTCTTAAACACATAATAAGAAATGACAATAATGAGGGATGAAGTAGGGCACATTAATCAAGGAATTGAATCATGGTGGTCAGCAGCACCCATGTTGGTCAAAAAAAATCCCTATCTATTTAATCCAAATTTCCACTACTTCGTCAATATTCTAGTATGCCTTTGCACCACAAGTGCACATCTAAATTCTTATTAAATGTCATGACAGTTTCTACCTTTGTCACCCTTACAGGCAGTGAGTTCTAAATTCCTAACGCCTTTGGGTGAAATTGTTTTTTTCTCATCTCTCCTAAATCTTTTACACCTTACATTAAATCTATGCTCCCTCATCATTTATCCCATCATTAAACTGAAAGGTTTCTTCCTGTCTGGCATGTGTATGCTCCTCATAATTTTATACATCTCAATTATGTCCCCTCTCAATTTCCTCTGCTATAAGGAAACCAATGCCAATGTGTCCAATCTCTCTTCACAAATGAAATAATCCAGCTCATGCAACTTCCTGGCAAATCTCTGTACCATCTCCAGTGCTATCACATCCCTCCTGCAATATGGATTCCAGAACTGCACACAATACTCTAGCAGTAGCCTAACGAATGTTTTATACAGTTCCTGTCTATTGTCCTTGGTATGATGCATCAAGAAATAAAGGGAAGTGTACCAAATGCTTTTAGACCACCTTTTTCACCTGTCCTGTTACCTTCAGGGACTTGGGTATATACACATCAAGGTCCATCTGGTACTCAATGCTTTCCAGGGTCCTATCTGTTCATCGTATATTCCCTGTCTTGTTTTCCTGCCCAAGTACATCACTTCACAATTAATGCAATTGAGTTCCATTTGCCACGGATCAGCCCTTCTGACAACCCTTTATATCTTCCTATAATTTAAAGATATCCTCCTCACTACTTATCACTGACGTTATCCCTGATTTATATACCAATATTGTCCATCTTACGAGTGAACACCGACACAAAGTATTAATTTAGAACTCTGTCTACTTCTTTTGGCTCTGCATACAAATTACCACTGTAGCCGTGAATCTGCCCTATTTTATCCCCGTTATTCTTTTAAATAACTTAGGATTTTCTTTTATTTTACCTACCAAAATTCATTCATGTCCCTTTTCAATTATCTTAATGTCCTTTTCAAGTTCCCTTTTGCACATTCTATATTCCTCTTGGGCTTTTGTTCTTTGGGCCTATCAGTATCTGCCAAAAATCTCCCTTTTTATTTTAATCCGATGCTGCATATCCCTCAATATCCAGAGTTCATAGGATTTGGTAGTCTCACCCTTTATGAAATATGTTGGCCCTATACTATCCATATTTTCTTTTTAACTGCATCCCAACCTTCTAAGACAAATTTACTTGAAAGCATATGTTCCCAGCCCACTCTCATCAAATCATATCTGACCTATTAAAATAAGCCATCTCCCAGTTTAGAACTTTGATTTCAGACACATTCTTGTCCTTTTCTTTGTCTTTGATTTTTTTTCTAGTACGGTCCATGGGGTGGCATGGTGACTCAGTGGCTAGCACTGCTACCTCACAGTGCTAGGGAGCCGGGTGTGATTCATGCCTCAGGCGACTGTCTGTGTGGAGATTTCGTGTTCTCCCTGTGTCTGTGTGGGTTCCTTCTGGGTGCTCTGTGTTCCTCCCGCAATCCAAAGATGTATAGGCCAGGTGAATTGGGTTTGCTAAATTGTTAGGTGTATTAGTCAGGGGATAATAGGGTAGGGGAATGGGTCTGGGTGGGTTACTCTTTGGAGGGTCAGCGCAGACTTGTCAGGCCAAATGGCTTGTTTCCACACTATAGGGATTCTATGATCTTTTCTATAACAATTTTGATAATGGGCTTATGATCGCTGTCTGCAAAATATTTCCCCACTAATACTTCAATCACTTGTCCAGCTTTGTTATATAAAAATAAATCCATCACCACCCACAATGAATCCAAAAAATATATGTTGAGAAAAACATTCCAGTCAAAAAACTGGTTTCCATCACAAATGACAGTGCATCAGCCACGATTGATGCAAATGCCATTTTCTTTTGTATATGGCAGAAATTCGCTTAATTCCCCCTTCTTCATGAACTAGTACTGTGTGAAGCAGCATCCATTATCAAGTAAAATTATGGACTATACAAAATGTAATAAAAGTTCTTGCGCAAATCTTTATTCAATAAGCTTGATGCTACCTAATGTGAACTATTCCTCCATGCTGACATAATTAAGCTGAGAGAAGGTCCTGCAAAAGTTAGATCTGATGCCTGAAATTGTCACTTTTTGTAAATCAAGGAATAGGGTATGCAACGAACTGACAACAATCCATGGTTGCATAATTTTGGATTCCTTACAAACATAATATCAAAACTGAAAGAGCTGAATTATGAACTGCATGAAAAGTAGACAGACTTAGCACATAAGATCAGTCTTGTAAATGCATTCTGATCGAAACTGTGTCTATGGTGCTCCCCACTAAAAAAAAATTAAATACTGCAACACTTCCCAAGTCTGTGAAACATGCTAGAAAAAAATCAAAGACAAAGAAAAATTATTCCACCCAGAGAACCTCTGTCCATGCCTGAAGAAGTTATCAGAGGAACTCAATAAGAGCTTTCACAAATTAAGTGTAATGGTATAAATAATCTGTTTGCCTCAAATCAATTCGTTCAAGTAAATGTTGTTGGTTCGCAACCAAACTCCATCAGATTCACAGAGGAGTGACGTTGATAAAGAGATAATTTCTACGCAAAATGATATTGAGATGAAAAAGCACACAATTACTACGCAAAATGATATTGAAGTGAAAATCAGATCAAGGAACAGTCATTTTTCAGACTTGTAAATACCCATTTCTATCATCCTGTGCTTTTAAACTGCAAGCTTACTTTGATTTTGGTGGCCCAGGGTTTAGCACTGCTGCCTCACAGCACCAGGGATCCGTGTACAATTCCAGCCTTGAGCGACTGTCTGTGTGGAGTTTTGCACATTCTTCCTATATCTGCATGGATTTCCTGCAGGTGTTCCAGTTTCCTCCCACAGTCCAAAGGTGTGCAGGCTAGGGGGAATTGGTCATGCTAAATTGCCCATAGCGTGCAGGCTAGATGGGATAGCCATGGGAAGTACAGGGTAACCAGGATAGTGAAGGGGGTACAGTCTGGGTGAGATGGTCTTTAGTGGGTCAGTTTGGATATGATGAGCCAAATGGCCTGCTTGCACACTGTAGGGCCTATAACTTCACAGCGATCAGTAAAAACACATTGGAGACATGTAATTGAATCATAAGCTAAGTATTACATATAAGGAGTTTGCACATTCTACCTGGGTCTGCGTGGGTTTCCTTCAAAAGTTCTAGCTTCCACCCACAGTCCAAAAATGTGCAGGTTAGTGGGATTGGCCTAAGTTGCCTTATGTGTCCAGGGATGTGTAGGTTAGGTAGATTAGCCATGGCAAATATGGGGTTACAGGGATAGGACAGGTGCATGAATCTGGGTGGGAGCAAGACAATCTTTGCTGGTGAGAAATGAGGAGGTATGTACTTGGGGAAAGAGTATTGCCAGAAAAGGTGGAATTCATGGTGAGGAGAGTAGTGTTCTATTGTATAAGATAAAGTTGGAGAATCTAGTCAAAAGTATGGAAGTAGTGGCAATTGGGAAATTCTCTATTCCAGAGGTACAGTTTATCCTCAGGAATGATATAATTGGATCACAAGTGGGAGTGATGCCTACTGTGGTTGAAAGGCCAGTGGAAAATTGGGCCACTGCTACAGGAGGTATTTCTTGAGATTTTTCCTGATTGTGTCACAAAGGTTGAAATAGGAAGAGAAATAAAAGAATAAAGATAAGGAAGTTTAACCACTATTATCAGAAGCTCTGTTTGATCAAATGGTTGAGAAAAAAAGTAAGAATAGATTGATAACAAAGTGGATTTTTTAGTTCAGAGAGGTTAGCTGAGAAGTACAACAAAAAGGTGGAAAAATAAGGCAGTTGCATGAAAAGGTATACATAGATGAAGAATGTGAGTGTATCCCACTATCTTAAAAATGGAGACTTGATGAGGAAATGGAGAACATTACAATGGCAGATGAAAAATGAGCAGAAGTTCATCAATTTGTATTTCAGCAGGTTATAGAAAGGAGGTGCTGTGGGTAGCACATGAATTATTATTAGGAGGTTATTTGAGAGTAAGACAAACTCAAGCCAAAATACAAAAACATTTTTACTGGCCTGGACCACATAAAGATGTGGTTGAATTTCACGAGACATATCAGACCTATCAGATAATAAGAAAGCCTCAGGCAGTGATAAAACCACTGTCATCCACTACAAAGCCACTAACTCCCATAGCTACCTTCTCTACAGCTCACACACTCCACATCCTGTCAGGATTCCATCCCATTCTCTCAATTCTTTCGCTTACATCCATATATATTCAGATGATGCCACCTTCCAAAATAGCACTGCTGGCATGGCTTTCTTGTTCCATAACTGTAGTTTCCCACCCATTGTGATTGACACAGACCTCAATCGCAACCAACCTATCACCTGCATTTCCACCCTTGCACTTCCCATTACTCTCAACAGTGTGTTTGAGTCCTAATTATCCTCACTTTTCATTCCATCAGCCTCTGCATTCAAAGGATCATCCTCCGCCATTTCAGACAACTCCAGCAGAATGCCACCACAAACACACCTGCACCACACTCCCCCTATTTGCATTTCACAGGGACCATTCCTGCTGAGACACCTTAGTCCATTCCTTGCTGACCACCAACACTACCTAAACTTCCTATGGCATCTTTCCATGTAACCGCAGAAGGTGCAATAACTGCCCCTTCACCTCTTCCTTGCTCATGGTCTAAGAACCTAAACAGTCTTTCCAGGTGAAGCAGCATTTCCTTGTATTTCCTCCAATCAGTAAATGATCCATAAGACTAAACTCTTTTGTTCCATCACCCTTATAAATTGACAGCCATTATTGGTGTCTGTCCAGCAACTGAAATCCTCTGGTCTTCAACATGGCTTCTTATTCAGAAAGTAATGCGTGTTTTAATAAAGGAAGAAGCTCTCAAACTCCTGACAATAGGAATTGAAATAACCAAATAAGGTAAATCTATAGATGTGATAAGGAAGCAAATTTTCTATGGTGCTTTAGTTCTATAAATTGATGGTTTTGGGGTAGACAGGATTGTATTTTACTGTGTGTTTCAAAATCTTTTGAATTATGTTATTTGTGAATAGCTTGGTTTCTTCTATTTTTTTTCATTTTTTTGCAAAATAAACTTCTGTTTTATTGGTAAAATCAAATCTGCAGCATTGTTTTGACATTAAAATTGAATAAACACCATACAAAATGTCTCCAAAGACACAGGAAGGGAAGAAAGAGTATAAATTGTCGAGGTTCTGGGTCTTCCATGATTTCCAGAAACAACTACAGAAAATGATAGAGAAACTCATCAGGTCTGGCAGCAACTGTGGAGACAAAAAGAGTTAACGTTTCAAGTCCAGTGTGACCTTTCTTCAGAAAGGAAAGGCATAAGGAAATTGAGGTTTTTCTAATTTCATTAGAGGTAGAGGTGGAGCATGTGAAGACCCAGTGCAAAAGGCAAATGGATTGGTAATTGTGGTGAAAGAGAAAAAGAAATAAAATGGATGTAAGTGACATAGTGTGCAAAGGAGAAAATGGGTCCACTCTACTGAGAGCAAACTAAACTAGATTGAATGAGATCCTTCTGCAGCTGTACAGGGCCATGGTGAGACTGCAACTGGAATATTGTGCGAAGTCTTGGTCTCCAAATTTGAGGAATTCTGGCTATTGAGGGAGTGCAGCGTAGGTTCACGAGGTCAATTCCTGGAATGGCGGGATTATCTTATGCTGAATGATTGGAGCGACTGGGCTTGTATACGCTTGAGTTTAGAAGGCTGAGAGGGGATATGACTGAGACGTATAAGATTATTAAAGGATTGGACAGTCTGGAGGCAGGAAGCATGTTTCCGCTGATGGGTGAGTCCTGAACCAGGGGACACAGTTTAAAAATAAGAGTAAGCCACTTAGAACAGAGTTGAGGAGTAACTTCTTCACCCAGAGAGTGGTGGGTGTATGGAATGCTCTGCCCCAGAGGGCTGTGGAGGCAAAGTCTCTGGATACTTTCTAGAAAGAGTTGGATAGAGCTCTTAAGGATAGTGGAATCAAGGGTTATGGGGATAAGGCAGGAACGGGATACTGATTGAGGATAATCAGCCATGATCATAATGAATGGCGATGCTGGCTCGAAGGGCAGAATGGCCTATTCCTGCACCTATTGTCTATTGTCTATAGTTAGGCCATTCACCTAATGGTGGCACAGTGGCTCAGCAGTATGTACTGCTGCCTCACAGCACCAGGGACCACGGTTCCATTCCATCCTCAAGTGACTGCATGGAGTTTGCACAGTCTCCCTGTGTCTGCGTGGGTTTCCCCTGGGTGCTCCAGTTTCCTTCCACAGTCCAAAGATGTGCATGTCAGGTGAAGTGACCATGCTATATTGCCCATATTGTTCGGTGCATTAGTCAGAGGGAAATGGGTCTGGGTGGGTTACTCCTCATAAAGTCGGTGTGGTCTTGTTGGGCCAAATGGCCTGTTTCCACACTATAGGGTATCTAATCTAATTACTCATGGTGTCTGCTCCACCATTCAATCATGGCTGATAATGTTTCTCAATCTTTCTCTCTGCGACCCTTGATCCTCTTACCAATTCCATTATCAATCAGGATCTAATCCATCTCTGTCTTAAATACATTAAACGACTTGTGTTCACAAGTCTCTACAGCAAGGAGTTCCACAGATTAACTATCCTCTGGCTTAAGAAATTCCTCCTCATCTCAGTTCTAAAGGGTTGTCCCTTCACTCCGAGGTTGCACCCTCAAGTCCTGGTCTCTCCCACAAATGAAAACATCTCCTCCATATACACACTATCCAGACCTCTGAGTATTCTATAAATTTCAATCAGATCCACCCTCATCCTTCTAAACTTTATACAGTACAGATCTAGAGTCATCAATCACTCCTCATATAACAAGGCCTTCATTCCGGAGTCAATCTTATAAACCTCTTCTGGACTCCAGGCAACACCAGCACATCCCTCTGTCCTAGACTCCGCTGCAAGGGGAAACAAACGTTTGATATCCATTCAGTCAAGTCATGTAAAAAATGTTAGAGGTGATTATAAAAGAAAGGATTTACATTTAGAGAGCCAAAATTGGTTAGGGATAGTCAGCATGGTTTTGAGCAAGGAAACTCGTGTCTCACAAACTTGATTGAATTTTTTAAGGAAGTTACCAAAAAAAATTGAAAATGGCAGAGCAGTAGACATTTTTAATTTGGATTTTAGTAAAGCCTTTGACAAGGCTCCAGATGACAAGGCTCCTAATTAGCAAAGTTAGGTCATATGGGATTCAGGGCAAGTTTACCAACTGGATACATAATTGGCGTAATGGCAAGAGACAGAGAGTGGTGGGGGAAGGTTGCTTTTCAGACTGGAGGCCTGTCACCAGCAGTGTTCCACTGGGATCAATTCTGGGTCACCTTTTGTTGCTATTTATATAAATGATTTAGATGAAAATATAGAACACATGGTTAGTAAGTCTGTAAATGACACCAAATTTGGTAAAGAAGGTTTTCTAAGATTACAAAGGGATCTTGATTAAATGAGTCAATGGGCTGAAAAATGAGAGATGAAGTTCAATCTGGACAGATGCAAGGTATTGCATTTTGGTACAACAAACAAGGGTAGGGCTTATATAATCAATGGTAGTGCCTTGGATAGTGTTGTAGAAAAGGGGGACCTAGGGTGCCGATATAATTCTTTTATGTTACATACGGAGAGGGTTGTTCAAAAAAGCATTTGGCATACTTGCCTTCATTGCTCAGACCTTTGAGTATAGGAGTCGGGAAGTCATGTTGAGGTTATACAGAAATGGGCGAGGCCTCTTCTGGGACACAAAGTTCAGTTCCAGTTGCTCAGTTATAGGAGGGATATTATTAAGCTGGAGAGGGTTCAGAAGAGATTTACTGGGGTGCTATCAGGTATGGAAGTTTTGAGTTATAAAGAGAAGCTGAATGAGCTGGGGCTTTTTCTCACTAAAATAGGTAGAGTTAATGGTAGTTGTCTTTTCCCTAGGATGGGACATTTCAAGACTAGGGGTTACATATTTAAGGTGAGAGAAGAGCGATTTAAAAAAGACATGAGAATCTAATTAATTACACAGATGGTGGTTTACGTTTGGAATGAACTTCTTGAGGAAGTGATAGATGCAGGTACAATTACAATGGTTAAAAGACAAATAGAGATAAATATATAAATAGGAATGGTGCAGAGGGATATGGGCCAGAGGCAGGGAAGTGGGACTAGTTCAGCTATGTTTGGCATGGCCCCGTGGCAGGCTAATGCAAAAACTACGGCAGTATGGCATTGAGGGTGTATTAGAGGTTTGGATTAGGAGTTGGCTGGCTGGAAGGAGACAGAGGGTAGTAGTTGATGGTATAGGTTCATCTTGGAGTGCAGTTACTAGCGGTGTTCCACAAGGATCTGTTTTGGGACCATTGCTGTTTGTCATTTTTATAAATGACCGAGAGGAGGGGCTTGAAGGCTGGGTGAGCAAGTTTGCGGATGACACGAAAGTCGGTGGAGTTGTGGACAGCGAAGAAGGATGTGGCAGGTTACAGCGGGATATAGATAAGCTGCAGAGCTGGGCAGAAAGGTGGCAAATGGAGTTCAATGTAGCTAAGTATGAAGTCATTCACTTTGGTAGTAGTAACAAGAAGATGGATTACTGGGCTAATGGTAGGCTACTTGGTAGTGTGGATGAGCAGAGGGATCTTGGTGTCCATGTACACAGATCTCTGAAAGTTGTCACCCAGGTAAATAGTGCTGTGAAGAAGGCATATGGTGTACTGGGCTTTACTGGTAGAGGAATTGAGTTCCAGAGTCCTGAGGTCATGTTGCAGTTGTATAAGACTCTGGTGCGGCCTCATCTGGAGTATTGTGTGCAGTTTTGGTCGCCATACTATAGGAAGGATGTGGAGGCATTGGAACGAGTGCAGAGGAGGTTTACCAGGATGTTGCCTGGCATAGTAGGAAGATCGTATGAGGAAAGGCTGAGGCACTTGGGGCTGTTCTCATTGGAGAAAAGAAGGTTTAGGGGAGATTTGATAGAGGTGTACAAGATGATTAGGGGTTTAGATAGGGTTGACAGTGAGAACCTTTTTCCGCTAATGGAGTCAGCTGTTACTAGGGGACACAGCTTTAAATTAAGGGGTGGTAGGTATAGGACAGATGTTAGGGGTAGATTCTTTACTCAGCGGGTTGTGAGTTCATGGAATGCCCTGCCAGTAGCAGTGGTGGACTCTCCCTCTTTATGGTCATTTAAGTGGGCATTGGATAAGCATATGGAGGTTATTGGGCTAGTGTAGGTTAGGTAGGCTTCGGTCGGCGCAATATCGAGGGCCGAAGGGCCTGTACTGCGCTGTATTTTTCTATGTTCTATGTTCTATGTTGGACTGAAGGGTCTGTTTCCATGCTTGATGACTCTATGATTCATGCATGTTTCTTGCCCAATCGATTCAATCTCTCTCATAAGACTGTCCTTCCATTGTTGGTATCAGCCTAGTGCCTTCTCTGGACTATCTCCAATACCAGTATATCCTTCATTCAATAAGAAGCCCAAACAGTTCACTATTTTCAAGCTACAGTCTGACTATAGTTTTATAGTTTTAGCAAAATCTCTCTACTTTTATATTCCATTCTCTTTGAAATAAAGGCCAACATTCCATTTGCCTTCCTTATTAGCACTGAACTTGGATATTAGGTTTTTGTGACTCATGGATGAGACTTTTGAATCTCTCTTTTCAGGGGGCTTCTTCCAGTCTTTCTCCATTTAAATAAAATTCAGCCTCTCTAGTCTATCTGCCAAAAGTGCATAACCCCATATTTCGCCTCATTATATTCATCTGCCAAGTTTTTGCCCACTCACTTAACCTTTCTCTAGCTCTCTGTGTCATCCTCACCATTTGCCTTCCCACCTATTCTTGTGCCATTTGCAAACTTGGCTTTAGTACATGTACTTTCCTCATTAAAGTAATTAATATATTATGAATAATTTTCCCAATCTATTGGTACAACATCAGCAGAAAGTCTAGAGAAAAACATAAATAGCCATTTTAGCTATCTAGTTACTTTACCTGTGTTCCAACAAAGTTCAACAAATCCTCCAACAAAATTATGATAGTAGATCAGGAGAACTTCTGCATATTTTTTAGATTACTTACAGTGTGGAAACAGGCCCTTCGGCCCAACAAGTCCACACCGACCCGTCAAAGCGCAACCCACCCATACTCCTACATTTACCCCTTACCTAACACTACGAGCAATTTAGCATGGCCAATTCACCTGACCCGCACATCTTTGGACTGTGGGAGGAAACCGGAGCACCCGGAGGAAACCCACGCAGACACGGGGAGAACGTGCAAACTCCACACAGTCAGTCGCCTGAGTCGGGAATTGAACCCGGGTCTCTGGTGCTGTGAGGCAGCAGTGCTAACCACTGTGCCACCGTGCCGCCTATAGTTATGTTACAACTATAGATAGTTGAGATACAATCCTTATTTTTCTTCAATTCTGTTTATAATTTCTCAAAAACAAAAATTTTAACATTCTCGCTCAATTCCTAATATATAGATACAACCAGAATTTTGTTTCATTTGTTTTGAATAAAGAACTCTATTCTACACATACTAACATTATATTTCCAATTAATTTATTTCAGTCTAAGGTTGCTCACATCCCAAGGTAGACTTTAAATTATTTTTAGAACTCAGTAAGTTCACGTGGTACTTAGATTTAAGTCTTACTTTAGTATACTGGTGACTTGTTTGTTCTTACACTGCATGGCCAGGCAGTTTAACAGCATTAGCTCCAGATAGTTCCGCAGGAGATGAGATCAAAACAACTACTGCTGCAACAATTGCATGCATAAATCCATATGCAGTATCCTCTGTGCTTCTGAATGGGTGGCCTAACATTTCAACTCCCCCTCCCACTCTGCCCAGGACCTGCATGTCCTTGGCCTCCTCCACCGCCGCTCCCTCACCACCCGATGCCTGGAGGAAGAACATCTCATCTTCCGTCTCGGAACACTTCAACCCCATGGCATCAATGTGGATTTCACCAGTTTCCTCATTTCCCTTCCCCCACTCACCCCAGCTCCAATCTTCCAGATCAGCACCGTCCTCATGACCTGTCCTACCTACCTATCTTCCTTTCCACCTATCCACTCCATCCTCCTCTCTGACCTATCACCTTCGTCACCACTCCCATTCACCCATTGTACTCTTTGCAACCTTCCCCCACCCTCCCCTCTGACCTATTACCTCCAATCCCACCCCCATTCACCTATTGTACTCTATGCTACTTTCTCCCCACCCCCACCCTCCTCTCATTTATCTCTCCACTATGCAGGCATCCTGCCTCTATTCCTGATGAAGGGCTTTTGCCTGAAACGTCAATTTTCTTGCTCCTCGAATGCTGCCTGACCTGCTTTGCTTTTCCAGCACCACTCTAATCTAGCTTCTGAATGGGTCAGTTTTCTCAACCTAAATGTTCTGTTTATGGATCCTTACAGTTTCCCATTACTCATAACTTTGCTTTCTCTTTGTTTCAGAGCTTATTGATGTGAGAATGGAAATCTGTAAATATTAACATGCTTCAGTGCCAACAGAATGAAACCACCAAAGATCTTTCTTGTGAGCACTTACAAGTGAAGAAAAAGGATAATATTTTTTAAACAATTAAAATTTTATAAGGAAGAAACAAAGGAGAATTTCAAAAATGCAACAAATTATGGAAAACAAAGCAATTAGTGTGACAGACAAATGTGTATACTCTCAGGACATTTTGTAATCATACTACTTCACGGTTCATTTTCTGTAATGCACCATTTCCTGATGTCTATCCTCTGTTTACAGTAAATGATTTCATCGTAAATTATCTTGTGAAAGTTCACATCGTTCCAAGCAACTGGCACAGCATTCCTGATACAGGCAGACTCTGGGGTGCAAATGGGTTCTGTTTGCAAGTTGATTTGTGTGCAAGTTGTTACACAATGCAGAACAATATAAAGTAGCTATTGGAGAAAGTGCAAAGAAGGTTTACCAAGATGCTGCCTGGACTGGAGGGCTTGCCTTATGAAGAATGGTTGAATAAGCTCAGACTTTTCTCTCTGGAGAGAAGGAGGAAGAGGGGTGACCTGATTGAGGTGTGTAAAATAATGAGAGGAATAGATAGAGTCAATAGCCAGAGACTTCTCCCCAGGGCAGGATTGACTGGAATGAGAAGTCATAGTTTGAAGATACTAGGAGGAAGGTATAAAGGAGATATCAGAGGTAGGTTCTTTACGCAGAGAGTTGTGAATGCATGGAATGCATTGCCAACTAAGGTGGTGGAAGTGAAGTCATTGGGGACATTAAAGGAGACTGCTGGACATGCACATGGATAGCAGTGAGTTGAGGGGTGCGTAGGTTAAGTTACTATATTTTACATTAGGATTATGTCTTGGCACAACATCGTGGGCCAAAGGGCCTGTTCTGTGCTATACCTTTCTATGTTCTCTATAAGTACAAGAATGGTCATACATCGGATCATTAAAATTACATCCCTGTATGGAGTTGCACCAGTAAGTACGAGTGTTCATGAATCATTTGCTTGCAAATCGGAGACCCCTTTATAACAAAATTAACAAATCATCAAAATGTATTGCAAAAATAAAATGGCAGATTGTCTCTTAGTGAAAGACTCCAAATCTGAACATAAATTAGGATTTTAAAGTGTAAGGTAGTCAAGTAATACTAATGTTTCATCTGTACAATTATCCTAAAAGAGTACAGAACAGCTACTGAAACTTAGCACAGAGCTATCACCATGTCTGCAGAAGGACAATTTACTGGAAAACCCCATCATCTACAACTTGTGGAATGTCCTTTAATTTGCTGAGGTTCAGACCCCCTGTCTATCAATTGCACACTTGATCATTGCTACGTGATGAATTAATTTGTGGGCTGGACTTATTTAAATGAAGTTTTGATTCCCAGCACTGCATCAGTTAGTTTGCTGTGTGACATTATGATAATATGGGATATAGCTGTTGCAGCACACATAGTTGCACCCTTCTGCTCATTTACATGTGTAGGCCAAGTAGGTAGTGGTCAGGCTACATCTACGTCATGGAACAATGCAAAATGACACTGCTTTGTAAATTTATAGTCTATTGATTGTGCACAAAGCATGTTTTTGGTAAGACTGAGTTATGGAAGTTTATATGTTTTGATATTGCTGAAGTTATCCGGCTATCATCTCAATTCAATTTTTATGCTTCAATAATTCAAGGTCAAAAATATAAGATTAACTGCACTGTATAAATTATAAAATGTTATAGCTATTAGTTCATCTAAACTTACCTTATTCACCTTCATTTGCAAGCCTAGCACAATTTGGAAACAAATGAGGTAAGGCAATAAATCACTTGTATGATATATATTTGTTGCCAAGCAGCAACTGTGTTCTGAGTAAATTGCTTCTTGATGGTTTATTTACTGTAAAACATGTGGACTCACAGTTGACTGAACATGAGGCATAATAAAAATTAACACTAAATGGATGCTCAAAACATAGGATTGGACTTTCACAGAAATGACAGATTGTTTCATTGAGATTGTAAATAATAAAGTATGGACATCAATGTTAACAACATAATCTCAATTTACTAAGACTAATGATTTTTTTGCTTTTTCCCAATAAATCATTTCGAGTAAGCCATATGGTCAGAGTGAAGGAGATTGCATTGCAGTGGCATTGAGACAGAGTGAGTAATTGCAAATTTGGGATAAAGTTGGAATTCATTTCATGAATCTTGTGAAAGATTAATTATAAAGTAAAAGTCAGAATCAGACCGAGAACCAATAGCATTTAAGGACGCTAAAACAGCCTAGTTTAACAGGCAACTGTCTGATAGAAGCAATTATCTGTCAAACATCTAAATTCCTTGTTTCAATGAGGTATTGATACCGTAGAAGGAGATTAAGTCAAAACAAGTGATACATCACTGTTCTCTGCATGAGAAGGGCTGGTTCAAAGCAAGTGGTCAGATTAAGTTGCATGTTCAGAGTAAGGGGGACTTGATTAGAATAAGACTGAGACAGATGGAAACTGGAAATTTGGGTCAAAGTGATAATTTGGGGCAAAGTCAGGGAAAGGTGCTATTAGTAAGGTTTACTCCAAGACATTAAGTCTGTAGAAGGAGAGGTAAGTGGATAATAAAATAAGGCGTGGATTATGAAGCCTTCCTGCACTAGGACTAATGATGGTGTGACATCACGAGTGTTGGGCAAATAGCTGATTGGTGAGTAGGTTTGGTCAGGATTACCAATCATTAAAATTAAAATTATGTGTTTGGTTTGTGTTTAAGTCTCTAGAATTGGTTGGCTAGAGATTGAAAGGTTTTATTGATGGACCACTAAATCGTAGTGCTGGCATAGTATTAATAAGGAGATGAGAGAAACATGCAGTATGGATGACAGTTATCATTGGTCATTTCAATCTACAGTTAGACTGGGTAAATCAATTGAGTACTAAAGCTGTGGAGGATGAGTTTCTGGAGTGTGTTATATATGTTTTTTTAGAACAGTGCATGGATGAGCCAACATGAGGATATGTCATTTCAGACCTAGTATTATATAATAAAAAAGGCTAATTAACAACCTTCTTGAATGCAAAAGAACTCTTAGAGATGAATGACTACAGTTTTACATTACATTTGAAAGTGAGGTAATTTATTCTGAAGCAAGGGTGTGAAATCTGAATAAGGGAAACTATGAAGGCATGAGGCACAAATTGGCTGATGTGAATAGGGAAAATATATTTAAAGGCATAACTGTACATCAGCAATAGTTAGCCACTAAATATCTATGACATGATTTAAATCATCATGCAATCTTTCAAGTTGCAAAAACTTAAAAATAATCAGTCAACTGTGGCAAACAAAGAAAGTTCAAGATTGCAGAAGCTTAAAAGAAAAGGCTGATAAAGTTGTCAAAAATAGCAGTAAATTCTGGGAATTATTAGGTTTGTAGAAAACAACAAAGAAGAACCAAGAAACTGATAAGGAAAGGGAAATTAGAATCTGAATGTAATCTAGCAAAATAACATAAAAAAAGACTAACATCTTCTATTGGTACACATTTTAAAAATTTATATAGCTGAACCCTCAAGTCTCTTAGGACATCCATTATACTTGATACCATCTAGAAAATACCCTGATCTATTCTTTTTGTGCCCAAAAAGGATGACCTCGTACTTGCTTATATTCAACTTCACCTGCTATAGTTTTGCTAATTCACCTAATCTATCAGCATCCCTTTGTAATTTTATGATATCATCAACATTTTCTACAATGCTGCCTGACTTTGTATCATCAGCAAGTTTGAATATATGACTTTCTATACTATTATCTAAGTCATTAATAAATAATGTAAATAATTGAAGCCTTAACAATTGGTCCTTGTGGGACAACACTGGTCACATCCTGCCAATTCAAATATCACCTTCCCCTACTTTCTGTAGCTTGCCACTCATCCAATTTTCCAGCCATGTCAGTAATTTGCCCTCAATTCCGTGGGCTTCTGTCTCTTATGCGAGACTTAATCAAATGCCTCCTGTAAGTCCAAGGCAATAACATAGATAGATAAAGTTCGGATAGGTGTGATGATCCTAAGCAAGCATGTGGACCATAATAAATCCACAAATTAGCAAACGGTGTTTGAGCAAACATGCCCTGACCCCTTGGAACAGCACAATAGGTTGCCAAAACCCATGCGTTCACCTCTCCATGAAGTTTTGATGAGTCTTAGAATCAGAGATGGAGTTGATGGATGTAGCTGCCTCGACGCCATTGAGGCGTCAACTTGGTGAAGCTACCAAACAGGGCTACTTGCATGCCAAACAGCAGAAGCAGCAAGTAATTCACAGAGCTAGGTAAGCGCACAAGCAATGGATCAGATCTAAGATCTGCAGTGCTGTCACACCCAGTCATGAATGGTGGTGGACAACTAAACAACTCCTGGAAAAGGCTCCACAAATAGCCTTATATTCAATGATGGAAGAGCCCAGCCCATCAATGCAAAAGATAAGGCTGAAGCATTCATAGCAATCTTCAGACAGAAGTGGCGCATGGATAATCTTGCTCAGCTTCCTAAGCATCACAGAACCAGATTTCAGCCAATTCGATTCATTCCACGTGATATCAAAAAATGGATGGAGACACTGGATACTGCAAAGCTATGGGCCCTGACAACATTCCATCAATTGTACTGACAACTTGCCATTACCCTTGTCAAGATCTTCCAATATAGTTACAGCACTGACATTTACCCGACAAAGTTACTCTTGATCATCAGCAAAGTATTATCAATTGTGCTATCAAGCAACACATGCTCAGTGATACCCAGCCTTGATGTCTCAGGCTGTCACTCTTATCTCACCTGTAGGGTTCAGTTTTTTATCCATGTTTGAGCTAACTTTGTACTGAGATCTGGAGCTGAGTGATCCTAGTGGAAAGGACTTTATCATGACATTGGAGTGTTCTACTGTTAATGATTAAGAATCCAGTGGGCAGGTTGCTTAACATGTGAAAACTAAAGCATCAGTTTTAATTCTGAAAGTATAGAATTAGATTAACTTCCAGACCAAGAACATTAGGTGGGAAATCTGAAAATTATTAGAAAGCTATGAAAGTATAAGCTTTCAATCTCATGAAAATGTATGTAAGAATACCTCAGATCACAGACAGAACTAAGTAGAAGAAATTAAGTCAAACCTAAAGATTTGAAATAGATGGCAAATTCTCCTGATTTGAAATATAAAGTGATGCTGCTGGGGAATAAATTAGACTTTGTCTTACTAAGTATTCTAAGATCTTTCAAACTGTGTTCTATATCTAGTTTGTTCTTCTTTTATGTAATGAATTTCTGTGTTTTTATTAAAGAAAATATGCAGCCTTGTGTGCCTATATTTCAGTGAATTACCATCACATTTGATATTTTAAGAAATGATTCATCAATTCAGATTTCAGTCTGGGATCTGATTTGTCCACTAGCAATATCAACTGGGATCTTAACACTTGCTGATTCCATCTAGCAGTCAAGCAAATTCAAAACAATGCAGTCCAATGAATTGGCTGGTGTCACTATTCCCAGCTAACCTAGTTACCTTGTACAACTTGGAATTTCTCCTCACAGCATCTTGTTTGTCTCCCTCTGAAAAACCTGAATTACATTCATTTTCACCATTCATAACAGTAACCACTCAATAGGTCAACACTTCTGCTGAAAGAAATATTTGTTAATCAAATTCTATACTTTCAGAATTGACACTGGCACTGTAGTTTTCACGTGTTAAACAACCTGCCAATTTGATTCTTAATCAGCAACAGTGTAGCACTCCAATTTTCTGTTCTATCTTGATAAATAAGGAACCTTTAATGAGATATCAATGAATTTCCTTCCTCTGAATCTTTTATAAGTGCTGGAGTCTCAGAGGCAATACAAGTTTTAAAGCTATCCCACAACATCCAGTGATGACGCATTCATGAAGAGTCCTCTCACTACACACAGAAACTTCAGCAGAGTCATCTGCAGAGTAAAGTCCTCTGGAGCTTAGAAGAGTCAGATGTAACCTAATTCAAATACATAAGAACCTGAGGGAACTGGACTGGGTGGATGTTGAAAGGATGCTTCCACTTCTCATTTGTGAGAATTTAAAACCATGAGTCATAGTTTAACAATAATGGAGCATCTATTTAAAAGACAGATGTGGAAACATTTTTTTTCTTCTCATAGGGTTGAGTGTCTTTGGAATTCCCTGCCTCAAAAAGCAATAGAATACAGAATCTAGATATTTTTAAGACAAAGTGGGACAATGAAAACTTAGCAACTTTAATAACTTCATGGATTGAAAGAATCAGTGATAACACTTTCTGGAATAAACTATTTCTCAAGATGAAAGGAACAAGGAGAAATTGTTATAAAAGAATGAAAAGCATCCTGTGAATTATCTAACTCTGGGAAGAAACAACATTTACAATATTTCCTAGCAGACAGAAGATAATGATTGCTTGATAGCTACTGCCTCATGACAAATGGACAATTAAGACTGCCTACAGAACAAATGTTTTGAAATAAAAGGGTTAATTGCAGGAAAAGCTATAGATAGCTAACCTTGAATGTAACAAGGAACAAAGAAGCTACTTCTGATAAGAAGGCAACCTGCAGACATGCACAAATTATAGGAATGTACATTCAATGTTAAAATAAGATCAACCATCATTTTATTGAATGGTGGAGCAGGCCTCATAGGTTATTTCTTATTTACATATTTGTAGGATCCGAGGCTGGTTCAATTCTTGTATAACTGCCAGGGTCAGAATCTAAATATTCCGCATTCAATTTCACCTCATGTACATTTCTTTATCTTTTCAAGCCAGTTTAAGTGTATCCGAAGAACTCAACTATGGACTCAAACTGATACAGCACTAGTGCCAGGTTAATATTCACTTAAAAAGGCAGTCTAATTTCCTGTATTGGTTCAATTTATTCCGGATGCACAGATGATATTTAAAGCAAACTAGAATTTATGTTGGTGTTGTTAGGATGGAAGTCATGGTGAAGCTAGTAACAATTAGACAGTTTTATGGCAGTTGGGGATGAGAAATGATCCTTAGCTAATATTTTCTATTTAATCAGAACATAAAATGAATCAATAACATTGAACCTGACAGAATGATTTTCATGAGGCTAATATTGGTTCCTGTAAATGTCAGGTAATGACCATTTAGCTTGATTTTGGCACATCATTTATCACACATGGATCGGAGTTTGTTTAGCAAGTTTGTTTCTTACATAGACCCATGTGGGAGGAGAATGGAACTCTAGAATAATTAGCAGTGACATTATCAAATGACTTTTGTTTTCCAGACAGAAAATCAAGACAATAAAACAGGAAAAGATTTACAAACCCTGGAATTTCTATGCTTTAGATTAGATTACTTACAGTGTGGAAACAGGTCCTTCGGCCCAACAAGTCCACAACGACCCGCCGAAGCGCAACCCACCCAGACCCATTCCCCTACATTTACCCCTTTGCCTAACACTACGGGCAATTGAGCATGGCTAATTCATCTAACCTGCACATTTTTGGACTGTGGGAGGAAACCAGAGCAAACCCACGCAGACACGGGGAGAATGTGCAAACTCCACACAGTCTGTCGCCTGAGGCAGGAAATGAACCCGGGTCTCTGGCACTGTGAGGCAGCAGTGCTAACCACTGTGCCACCGTGCCGCCCACTAGGACAAGATCTTTAAAAAGCAAGAAAGCTAATAATTTCTGGTAGGAGAGCTCAACTTATGAAAAGCCAACAGAAACAAAAACTAAACTTTTTGTCACCTCTGCACAAGAAGATCAGAACATGGGTAAGTAGGGGCTGTGCAGGAACATGCAAATGCATTTTTATGTACAGATAACTTTACGCTTGCATGTGTGAAAATACATGTGTGTGCAAGTGCATGCAAACAATATCACAAAATGTTAATTGATAATAACTCAACCAACAAGAGTACATTTGCTGCATAATGGACAACAGTGATTGCTGGCCAGCAAAGTCAGCATTTTCTCTGCATAAAATTCTCGTGTTATACAACATACCTTTTCATATGTTATACTTGAATTGAAAGATTAAAGGTGTCAACTGGTTTTAATAAACTCATGAGGGGCATAGATAAGGTGAAATTGCCTCGGTCTTTTCCCCAAAATGGGAGGACATAGGTTATAAGTGAGAGGGGCAAGATTCAAAAGGGACTTGAGAGGCAACATTTGCACACAGAGGGTAGTGCATACAGAGGAACCTCGATTATCCAAAGGACATGGGCAGGGAGTATTTCATTCGGTTAACTGAATGCTGGATAATGAAATACTGGATTACATAGTTTAGCTAAGCATCGGACCCTTGTGACCTTGTCCTGATAATCTAAAATCTGGATAGTCCAAAATCCGGATAATCAAATGCCGGATAATCGAGGTTCCCCTACGTATTGAATAAGCTACTGAAGCAAGTGATAGAGGCGATTACAATTACAACATTTAAAAGATGTTTGGACAGGCACACAGATAGGAAAGATTTAGAGGAATATGGATCAAATGCAGGTTTAGGAAACCTGATTGGCATGAACGAGCTGGGCCAAGGGCCTGCTTCGACGCTGTATGACTCTATAACATTTATCAATGCATTGCTAGGAAACATGGATGATTACAGAGAAAAGGTTTTCATAGTTTTCTATCATTTCAGTTCCATTAATTAACATCTGTAAAAATTAAAATGCTGCATCTTGCTTAAATCATGCCAAATGGGCTAACCATATCAAACTCAACATAAATATCACCCAAAGTAACCTGAAACAACCATTATCTTTTCAGCTGATTTGTTAAACAATAAATAATCCAAACCAGGATTTGTATTTGCCTGGGAAGGAGTGAACAGGAGTCAGAATCACTGAGTGGACTGGGAGAAATATGCAGTAAAAAATGAGGTCTGCAGATGCTGGAGATCACAGCTGCAAATGTGTTGCTGGTCAAAGCACAGCAGGCCAGGCAGCATCTCAGGAATAGAGAATTCGACGTTTCGAGCATAAGCCCTTCATCAGGAAGTCAACATCACTGTGAAGTAGACGGAGAGGAGTGTGCAGTGATGCAGTGGTTCAGCATCATTGTGAACTATACTGGGAGGAATATGGTACAAAGCAGTGTGATTAGAGAACGGTAAACACAGTGAGATTGTGTTTGTAGGATTCATTGTTAAATAGCTGTAAATTAGAAATTATCCACAGTAATCAAGTGAATACTTCGGCTTCAATTTTTTTTTTGCTACTTAAAATTCTGTAGTCCATTAGTTTATACAAACTAAGGTTGGGGCTTTGGATTGTTGTGAGATTGAACAACTAATGGATCTAATCTAAAGTGAAGTCATCACAGGCTGAGACCACAACTGTGACTTGCTCCTCCTTTGCTATGTGGGAAGTCATGGACAATTTCGGACTCCCAGTTGATTATGCATGCAGGATCCAAAAGAATCTAGAATCTGTCAACATTTTGGAGCTGGAGCCGCTTGTGGGCTTACATAAGGCTACTGTGATGTTGAGATTATCATAAACAACACATTCAGTGATGTGTTCACACCTCTGGTAAAGACTGAACAGAAAAAAGTACATGCATGAACACCAAGCATAGTAGAAAAAGGCAGCTGGTGCAGGAGACCCTGTGGTCCTGCCTCTCTCCAACAGATATACTGTTTTGGATATTGTCTGGGGACACAATTTCTCAGGGGACAGCAGCAGGAGCAAATTCCATGGCACTACAAATAGCTCTGATGTTAGGAAGCAGAGTGGATGACACACCCCTGTCTGTACCAAAGATGCTGAAGTTGAGGTGGTCAAGAGCTTCAAATTCCTAGAAGTAAATATCACCAATGATCAATCCTCATCTATTTGCATCGTGCTACAGTTAAGAAAGCATACCAATGCCTCTAATTCCTTAGAAGGCTAAGGAAATTTGATTTGACCGCAATGACTCTCATCAATTTTTATAGATGCAGCATAGAAAGCATCAGTTCTGGATGCATCACAGCTCAGTATGGTAGTTATAAGCCTGCAAGAAATGAGAGAGAGTTGTCAACACAGTCCAGATCACTAAAAAAACTAGCCTCCTTCCATTGACTCCGTCTACACATCCGATGCCTCAGGAAATTAGCCAACTTAATCAAGGACTTCTCCCACTCTGGCTATACTCTCTTCCATCCTCTTCCATTGGGCAGAAGATATGACAGTTTGAAAACATGTACAAACATGTACAAACATGTACAAGAATGGTCCTCTCATATATTACAGGAGAAAGTGAGGACTGTAGATGCTAGAGATCAGAGTCGAGATTGTGGTGCTGGAAAAGCACAGCCGGTCAGGCAGCATCTGAGGAACAGGGAAATCGACTTTTTGGGCATACACCCTTCAGCAGGAGTGAGGCTTGTGAGCCCAAGGGGGTAGAGAGATAAATGGGAGGGGGGGTGGGGCTGGGGGGGAAGATAGCTGAGACTGCAATAGGTAGATGAAGGTGGAGGTGATGGTGATAGGTCAGGGAGGAGGGTGGAGCAGATAGGTGGGAAGGAAAATGGACAAGTAGGACAGGTCATGAGGGTGGTGCTGAGTCAAATTATACCCATGGTGGGTATATAAACATAGTGTGTTGAAAATTAGAGGGAGAGCAACTGTCGTACAGCTATCGAGCTAACTGCCAGTATAACATCTTGCTCTCAAAGAAATTAGAAAAACACTCTCTATCAAAGGTACCTTTTCATGTGAAACATACCCATAGTAAAAAAAAAGATGACAACCCAGGGAGATCACTAACTGGAAACGTGAAGATACAGAAGGCAGAGATTGTATAGTTTTCAGATTAAATTAATGTAATTTTAGTAAGTATCTTATTGAAACAGCATATTATTTATATGGAGTTGGAGTCAGATAATAAGCAGTTAAGAGAAAGGGGGGCATAGGTTTGTGATTAGTTTTTGTTTAATGTTCACTTTTTGAATTAGAAAATACATTGATGTTATTTTCTTTAAACAGTGGAATTTGGGAGTTCTCTAAACTGATGGTGAGATGAGCTTTTTCTGGGTGTTTGGTTTAATTAACAGAGGGGTTCAACCACTGCTTTGTAACACGATGGACATAATTTTACCCTTCCTGTCGAGGAAGGTAACAAGGAAAACAAATAATTTGGTAAGTTGACCCCAGAGAGATATTTGCCCCTTTCTTGCCACTTCAACAATTAAGTTCTGGGAAAGAAGTTCACAACTAATTAAGGCCTTTAAATGATCAATCTTAAATGGTCACCATCAGCATTATTACCTGCCTCCTTGGCAAAAAAAAGGTTCGTTTTCCAGCAGAGAAACTTGCACTAGCTGCCTGTTAGCTTAGAGGAGGGCCTTGATTTTCTCCAGTCTGGAGA
Source organism: Hemiscyllium ocellatum (assembly GCF_020745735.1). Classification (NCBI taxonomy): domain Eukaryota; kingdom Metazoa; phylum Chordata; class Chondrichthyes; order Orectolobiformes; family Hemiscylliidae; genus Hemiscyllium; species Hemiscyllium ocellatum. The sequence goes on from NC_083404.1 coordinate 127,975,406, forward strand.
CATTTAGAACCAAGTTTTGGCTTGGGAACATAGGAACAGAAGTAGATCATTGAATCCATCATGATTGCCCAACTTTCAGGACAATCACAGCTGATCAATGCCTTTTACCGACTTCAGCCCATAACCTTGTACACTACTGGTATTCAGAAATTTATCAATTTCTATCTCAAACAGATATAGTTCTTTGTGGTACAGAATGCCAAACGTTCACAACCCACTGAGTAAAAGAAGTTCTCCTGCCCTCGGAGTAAGAGTCATACAGCACAGAAACAGCCCCTTCAGTCAAACTCATATATAGTTCCATTTGCCTGCATTTGGCCCATACTTCTTTCAACGTTTCTGATTCATGTACCTGCCTAAATATCTTTTAAGCATCTAACTGTCCCTGCATCTACCACTTCCTCTGGCAGTTCATTCCCCCCTCTATGTGAAAAGGTTGCCCTCAGTACCCTTATTTTAAAGCTGTGTTCCCTGGTTCTCAACTCCTCAACCTTCATTACACTCTCTCAATGGCAATAATATCTTTGCTAAGAAAAGGAGACCAAAACTGCACACAGTATTCCAGGTGCGGCCTAATAAACCTCTTACACAATTTTTTGCAAGACGTCACTACTCCTGTATTCAAATTGTCTTGTAATAAAAGCTAACATTCTATTAGTGTTTCTAAAAGCTTACTGTTCTGTATGTTGGTCTTCAGTGACTTATCAATAAGGTCACCCGGGTTCCTTCTACTTTTTTCAACCTTTTACCATTTAGTACACTGTCTTCTATCACAATGGATAAACTTCCAATTTTCCACATTATATTCCAGCTGCCACGTTCTTGCCCATTCACTGAACTTGTCTAAATCCTCCTGAAGTCACTTTATATCTTCCACCCAACACACATTCCTACTTAGTTTTATATCATATGCAAATTTGGGAAAAAGTAACATTTGGCTCCCCGCTCAAAATCATTAATACTGTGAACAACTGAGCCCCAAGTACTAATCCTTGTGGTACCCAATTTGTCACCGCCTGCCAATAGAGAATGACCTATTTATTCCTAATCTCTGTTTTCTATCCATTAGTCAATAATTAGTTGATGCCAGGTTATTACCTCCAATCCAATGTGTTTTAATTTTTCTAATGAGCCTCATGTAGGGGACTTTATCAAAAACTTACTGAGATTCTAAGTATACTATGTCCATTAACCTTTCTTTGTCAATTTTGATAGTAACATCTTCAAAAAGCCCTAACAAGTTTGTCAAATGTAATTTCCCATTCACAAATACATGCTGAATCTGCCCAATGAGATCATTATCATCCAAATGTCTATTTATCTCATCCTTTATAACAGATTCTAGCATTTTTTCTGTTACTGATAAGGCTAAGTCTGTAGTTCCCTCTATTCTGTAGTTTTCTCTCTTACTCCCTTATCAAAAAATGCGGTGACATTTACTACTTCAATCTGTAGGAACCCTTACCACAACCTACAGAATTTTGGAAAGAAAACATTGCATCAACAATTCTATAACAAGGACTCTTCAACTAGCTGTGGGTGTTTGCTGAAAACCATCCTTCCTATCTTTGCTTCCAATCTGTCGACACCCACTCTCCCTGCAAGCCCCTTTCATCTCCACCAAAATTCAAAACAAAACTCACTCACTTACTGTTTCAGCCCCTTGTGCCTTCAAAATTTGAGCCTCCAATGAAGATCTTAGTGTCCCAGAACTGCCAGTTTTGAATAAGCTAGCAGCTTCAGGCGGCACAGGACTTCTGACTAAGCATCATACCAGACTTGAACATGAACTCTGTTTCTCCCGCCAGAGATGCTGTCAGACCTGCTGGGTTTATTCTGCACTCTGTGTTTTTATTCAGATTTCCAGCAGTCACAGTATTTTGCCTTTAAACAAAATCTTATATTTTTTTTCTCCCTTACGTGTTTATCAGGTTTCCTCTTAAATACATCTGTGATACATTTAAATATTTCTCAGCTAGTCTTCATGAATCTCAACTAATGTTAATTCTTTATGCTTTGCCAGAGCTATACAAATGAATGTACCTTTTAAATAAGTGCAATGAATCACAATGTGCATTTAATAGCTTTTTCCTTAGACATGTGGTAAAGTCAAGTCAAGAAACATAGCTATGAAATAAACTCTTTACCAACTGTAAAAAAAATGGTGTTGTCATAACATATGAAAAGGAACAGAAAGGGATGTACTTACAATTGAAGCCTGGTTTGATTTTTTCATTAGCTTGGAGGCTGTAAATTGTAATTTGAAACAAGGCATGCAGTAGGAGAAATGTGAGGCTTGTAAAACACAAGGTTTTCAGTAAGCGGCCTGTATGTCCTGGAATAAAACAAAATTCAATAATAATGTCCCAGTAAAGCATTCTAATTAAATCAAATGATCAGTTAACTGTAATATTGACAATCAATATATTTTAGAAGTGTTATACTTTACATGTCATATCTTTCCCGTTCTGGCATCCTCATGGACTGCTTTTTTTCCTTATGAATAATATTCACCAACAGTATTCCCATCTCAATTTGTATATATGAAAATAATGTATTTGCATTTTTTTGTAAACCAATTTTAAGAGCACAGTTATACCAATAGACTTACTCAATGTAATTTCAGGGTACAAAGAATGGTAGGAGGAGATTTAATTGAGATATTTAAAATCATGAGGAATTCTGATAAAATAAGTAAGGCAAATCATTTTATTGGCAGAAGGATCTGTAACCAGACATCAGCAATTTTAGTTAATTTCCAAAGAGCCTGACTGCAGGTAAAGTGAAATTATCTTGGGCAGCATGATACTATGATCTGAATGCATGGATTGAAAGAATAGTGAAAGAATAATGGCAAATTTTATAAGCCAATAGGACATACAGAGGAACCTCAATTATCCAAAGGACATGGGTGGGAAGTATTTCATTCGGTTAATCAAATTCCGGATAATCGAATGCCGGATAACGTAGTTTAGCTGAGCATCGGGACCTTGCAATTTTGCCAGATAATCCGATATTCGCATAACTGAATGCCAGATAATCGAGGTTCCTTCGTATAGAATCAGAGTTATTGAGTTATGGAGTCATACAATATGGAAACAGACCCTTCAGACCAACTCGTCCAGGCCAACCAAGTTTCCCAAACCAAACTAGTTCCGATTGCCTCTAAACCTACACGCCAAAGAACCATTTCTAACAATATAATGGGGAGAATTTGAATACTCCCATTCAGCCAACATAAGAAGGTAGTATCTTCAAAATAGTGAGAAGCTAGTTATTGGCATTAGTCTGGACATTGCAAGCATCTACCAAGTCTAACACTAAACAAGTGACAGTTATATGCTGTACATATCCTATACGAAGATCTATTTGCCCTTATACTTGAAAACAAGAAAAATGCATGGCCATAGGAGGGAGCAGGGCAATAGAACTAAGTGGCTAGCTCTTTCAATGAAACAGCACAGTCATAATTGACTGAATAACTGCCTTCTGCATAGTAAGATTCAAATCCAGAGCCCCAAAACTTTACCTGTGTCTTTAGATTACTAAACAATACCACAAGGTAAACTCCTCCACCAATTAATTTCATTAATTGTTGGCCACTGAGGTGCTATATAAATGAAGTATTTTTTAAACAAGTTAAATAATATCTGGTTATTGGCTATTTAAAAGGGAAATATTAGTCTGGGAATCAAGACAGCATTATTCTTTTCAGTTAAAATGTACTGTGAAAAGCAGTAGCTCAGTTGCCGTTGTGCTAATTAGAGGTGATTTATTTTAAAGCAGCTCAATTTTTGTTAGGCCATTTAATATTATCTCCCTTACTTTATTCTACCCCTTTGCTTCTTTTCCTATTTTACCCAATCTGACAAAGATGTCTGCTGATTTTCAGCATTCTATTCGGATGCAAAGCCCAGGAAGACAGGAGCAGGAATAGGTTAATGGGCCTGTCAAGCTTGCTTTTCTATGCAATTAGGTCATGGCTTTGAATGGCAGTATGCTATCTCCATATTCCTTGATGTCATTAGTATCCAAGAATGTATTAATTTCTGTCTTGAATATCCTCAATGATTAAGCTTCCACAATTCTCTGGGCAGAGAATTCAAAGATATAGCATCTTCTGAGTGAGGAAATTTCTCCCCATTTCAGTCTTGAATGGCCTAGTCAATTCCTCTTCTTAATACTTATAAAATCTTTTTGGTTAAATGTATGATTGGCTCTTGTGCAGCATAAACATTGGCTTAAATCAAACTAAGGCTGTGTTAGCCAAAATTTACAATATTATTGAGCAATTTATTAAAAGGTTTTTCAAGATTGAGTAGAATTGTTGGGATGGATATAACTTAAACACCATAAAATAAACCATGCCAAGTTTAAATTGTTCAGAAATGCTACAAGCCTTGTAAATCATATGATTTTGATAGAGCTGTTTTTTTTGTGTGTGTTGGTTATTAACCAGGGCAGATAGAGAGAAACTATTTCCACTACTTGACACAAGGAGAAATACCCTAACATTTACTGAATGGTGTGAGAAACACCTCTACATACAAGGAGTGATAAAAGTTTGAAACTCTTTTTACACAAACAGGAATTAATGTTGGGTAAGTTGTAACTATATCTACTCAAGAATCAATTGCACATAAGTCAACATGGACTTTTGGTCCCTAAACCGTTAGCATTTAGTAAAACATTCATACACTGACCCCAAATTTTGACTCAACAAGCTTGGTCTTTCATAAGCTGTTGATCATTTTGTGAGTTTGATTAGTGGAAAGAGTTTATTGAGTCTTTTTCACAATTAGTCTATTCTCATTTAAATAGCAGAAATACCATTAGATTGCCTGGGACAGCTGGTCCCTGCTCAATTCAGAACTATGGCCAGCAACCGGTGTCAGTTTCATTATTGATAGCTCAGCAATTTCAAAGGTCTGGCATTCCTCTTCAGCATACATTACTCATGTAAAAGTCGACTCCTACATTTTACTGGAACATTTGTTTACAAAACCACACATATATATGGTAGTTATAAATCTGAGATTGATAGTTTATCGAATACTGCTTAAACACAAGTCATTTTGTCAAAACATTTTGTGATCTTTATCAACTGAAGCATTCTCAATAGCGATATTTCTACCAGAGTCTACCTGCCAATAAATCTATGCTCTCCTTTCAGGCAGTTGTATTTGTCAGTTTTCACTTTAAATGTATATTTTTTTAAATTATCCTAATAAGTGCAAGATGAAAAGCCTCAATAAAACGTGTTTTTTTCCAGCAATACTTGTGTTGTACCATCAAAAGTCTATTTGCAATGCATTTGTTAATCAAAGATGCTAAAATATATAGAATAAAGGCAAGAACTAGGTCACAGATGAGCCACAATCTTACTGAATGGAAGGAAAGGCTCAAAGGATTAAATTACTTACTCCTGTTTTCATCAACTTGTTGAGCTGAATGGCTCTTTACTGTGCTTAAAATATTTTACAAAGTGTTCAAGCTCTATTGTAAATAAGTAGGAATGTGATTTAGTAATGAGAATACTGGTCTGGTAGTGTTTGTTTTGCAACAGAATTTGTTTCAACATCACAATATATGAACTACAAATTTAAAAAGGAAATTGTAGAATATCACCATCTGGAACATCCTTAGTTTTGTTGCCAGTTGAAAGGTTATTAGCTAATTTTGAATAATCAATTTATAAAACATGATTGATATATGAGAATTGAAACATACTTTGCCTGAAGGATTTAACAATATTCGAGTTTAATAAGCAATGTCAACATTTAGCATCTGTCAGTAATTTTATCATTCTATATTGACAAATATTCAATTAAAGTAAGCTTAGTGTGCATATTTATTTTACTGGAGTTACAATATAAGTGCTAGTTTGGGGCTAGTACCTGCTCAAAGCCATATGAATTTGGCAATCTTGAGCTTGACAGCTGGGTTCACAACCAAGTAAATCATAGATGGGCACACAAGTACTTACACAAAGCTCCTGTCATCACGATACAATTGACAATTTCTAAGATTAGAGAAGAGCAAACAAAACAGCCAGCTCTGCCAAAATCATACCATTTATGAAGCTTGTAGCATTTTCAAACATGGCAAACTTGGCATGGTTTATGCCATGATGCTTGCAGTTATATCACAATCAGTGATAAGAGAAAGCTGGATTCACCTTTGAGATAGTGTCATACTGTACGCCAAACTTCACTTTTACTGAGTTATGATCCATTATGTTAATTGCCACAATAACATAACTTCACTGGCATGCCTGATGCAAAGACATCAGTGAAGTAAAATAATGAACAACTATTTCATCTGCAATGAATCACAAAAAATGTTGCCAGTGGCAAAAAAAATCAATTCTGTAAGAAATAATAAATTAAAAGATGGGATTTTTTGAGTTGTGTGGCTTTTGATGTCAGAAAAGCTATGATTGAAGTAGTTACTAAAGATTTAAGTACTGTAGTAGCTATTTGATTCCAATAATGTACTCCTCCTAGTGAAAAGAATTTTTTCTACATATGTAGCATAATTAATGCATTACATTGGTGTAAGTTTGGGGTAACATTGCTGTCTTTTCAACATTACAAAATTTCAGTTTTAAGTGAGCTTATTTTTCTTTCAATAGTGCATAATGTATTCTATTTAAAATACATCCCTTTAATTCCAACTTCTCAAAACTGAGCCATAAAATGAAACTTCTTTTAATTTATTAATTTTCTATTTGTGGCAAGGCTGACACTTTTAGCCTATCCCTAGTTGTCTTCAAGAAAATGATCATGGACTTTCTTCTAGCAGTCCATTTGGTAGCCCCAGCATTTATCGTTTTCGTCCACTTAAGTTTTCAGCATTCTCAAAACAATCCAAACTTGCACTTCCAGTTAAAGCCGTCAATAATAAATGCAGTAATCTCTGTGGGGGATGTTCCCTGTGAGAAATCATGTCTCAGTAACTTGATTGAGTTTTTTGAAGAAATATCAAAGAGGATTGATGAAGGCAGACCAGTGGATGTGATCTCTATGGACTTCAATAAGGTTTTCAACAAGGTTCCTCATGAGACACTGGTTCGCAAGGTTAGATCACATAGAATAATGGGAGAACTAGCCATTTGGTTCCAGAACTGGCTTGAAGGTAGAAAGTAGAGGGTGGTGATGGAGGATTGCTTTTCAGACTGGAGGCTTGTGACTATGCTGTGCCACAAGGATTGGTGCTCTACTACTTATATGAATGATCTGGATGTGAATATAGGAGATATGTTAGTAAGTTTGCAGATGACACCAAATTGGAGGTGATCAGTGGAAAAACTTACCTCAGAGTACAGTGGGATCTTGATCAGATGGACTGAGAAGTGGCAGATGGAGTTTACTTTAAATTAATGTGAGGGTGTATTTTGGAGAGGCAAATCAGAGCAAGACTTATCCGCTTAATGGTAAGGATCTGGAGAGTACTGCTGAACAAAGAGACTTTAGAGTGCAGGTTCATAGTTCCTTCAAAGTGGAGTCACAGGCAGATAGGATCGTGAAGGTGGGAGTATGATGCTGAAAAAGCACAGCAGGTCAGGCAGCATACACGGTGCAGCAGAATTGATGTTCCGGGCAAAAGCCCTTCATCTCCAGCATCTGCAGTCCTCACTTTCGCCAGGATAGTGAAGGCAGTGTTTGGTATGCTTGCCTTTACTGGTCAGTCATTGAGCATAAGAGTTGGAAGGGCATGCTGCGGCTGTACAGGACATTGGTAAGGCCACTTTTGGAATATTGTGTGCAATTCTGGTTTCCCTCCTATAGGAAGGATGTTGTTAAACTTGAAAGGGTTCAGAAAATATTTACAAGGATGTTGCCTAGGTTGGAGGGGTTGAGCTATATGGCAAGGCTAAATAGGTTGGGGTTATTTTCCTGCAGCGTCGGAAGCTGAGGGATGACCTTATAGAAGTTTATAAAATCATAAGGAGCATGGATAGGGTAGGTAGACACGGTCTTTTCCCTGTGGTGGGGAAGTTCAGAACTAGAGGGCATAGGTGTTGGGTGAGAAAGGAAAAGTTTAAAAGGGACCTAATTTTTTTTTAGATTAGACTTACAGTGTGGAAACAGGCCCTTCGGCCCAACAAGTCCACACCGACCCGCCGAAGCGCAACCCACCCATACCCCTACATTTACCCCTTACCTAACACTACGGGCAATTTAGCTTGGCCAATTCACCTGACCCGCACATCTTTGGACTGTGGGAGGAAACCGGAGCACCCGGAGGAAACCCACGCAGACACGGGGAGAACGTGCAAACTCCACACAGTCAGTCGCCTGAGTCGGGAATTGAACCCGGGTCTACAGGCGCTGTGAGGCAGCAGTGCTAACCACTGTGCCACCGTGCTGCCCACATGTGCAACGTTTTCACACAGAGGGTGGTGCGTGTATGGAATGAGCTGCCAAAGGAAGTGGTGGAGGCTGGTACAATTACAACATTTGAAAGACATCTAAATGGATATATGAATAGGAAGGGTTTACGGGATATGGGCCAAGTGCTGGTAAATGGGACTAGATTAATTCAGAATATCTGGTTGGCATGGACAAGTTGGACCGAAGGGTCTGTTTCCACGCTGTACATTGCTATGATTCTATGACTCTATGTTGGCATAATGGTAACCTCTCTAGACAAATAATCCAAAAGCCCAGACTAATGCAGCTGATGGAATTTAAATTCAACTAATAAATCTGATACGTTAAAAAAAGCTTGTCACAGTCATGGTTACTATGAAGGTATCAACTGTCCTAAAGTTCAGTCTCTATCACTCGTCCTTTAGAGAAAGAAACCTGCCAACCTTATCTGGTCTGGCCTACAAGTAATTCCAGACTTGCACTCAGCAGCTATGCAAAATGGCCGAGCTTGTGGGCTAATGGGCCTTCAATGGGGGCAGGGGTAACAATTGCCGTTCCTCTGACCTAGGTATTCTTCCGTGAGGAGGCAACTTCACCATCTCCAAACTTAAGGAGGTGATGGGTTGGCTCCTCCTTGTAGCAAGTGTGATGTACAGAAATGTCCCCCTGAGATTAATTAACTTGTAGCCCCCCAGTGGTAAAGAGTGAGTGGCTGGCCATCCTTCAGCAGCTCGCACTGCTGCTAGCAACGTCCAGGCCAGTCATTCTGGCTAGCGACTGCAACTGCACCAGCAATGCAAATGGACAAGTCAGAGGGCTGACAGTAAACCACGTGCCACATCCAGATTCTTGATGGAAATAGATAAAGTCGTCAAGCTACATGATTTCAGCACCCCTGCAGACAGAACACAGAGTGGATATACTTGGAAAAGGCCAGATGGTCTACCTCTTCAACGCTAGATTTCCTGTTTGTGTCCTGGATGTTCTTGGTCAGATCCACTGATGTCAAGCCATTGCTTTTCTCTGACTACTGCTTCTTGCTGGCTGATTGTCACACACAGGATGACCAGCCGACTGGCAAGGGAATATGGAAGCAGAATGTGAAATTGTTGACATCAGAACACATTGAGGAGTCTAAAAGGGATTATACAAATTGGAGAACCATGCAGTCCCTCTTCAAGTTTCCAGTTGCAAGGCAGAAACAGTCAAGGGTAACTTTAAGTGGTTCTTTATCCTCAAAGGTGTTCAAAATGCAAGTGAGGCACAGGGGAAACTGCCCAAACTCCAGAAAAGTACGCAGAACCTACCCCTGCTGAATATGATGAAGGTTGATGTCAAGGAAACTTTCCAGGAGGTGAACAGCCAGCAAGCCTCACTCTTTGCCTCAAAGGCCTCCAAGATAGTCTTCCAATCCAGGGTCCACACCATATAGCAAGATGACACTTGCTTGCATATCTTCTTCCAGAAGTTGAAGGTAACGTCATTTCAGTCTGACATCCTGAGACTAAGCAAATCCTTTTATGTTAGACTGTATGACATGATGTCCACAGATAGTGCAGCCTCCCAATCTTAGTTGTACAGCATGGGAACAGACCCTTCCATCTAGCTTGTCCATGCCAACACATATCCTAATCTCATTTACTATATTCCCCTAAAGACTTCCTATTCATGTACCCATCCATTTGCCTTTTAAATATTGTAATTATGTCAGCCTCCACCACTTCATCTGTACATTCTGTACACATCCCACCTCCTCCACGAAAAACTTGCGCCTGAGATCCCTTTTAAATCTTTCTACTCTCACCTTAAACTTGTGCCCTCTAGTTTCGGACTCCACCAATCCGGGAAAATAACTTGTCTTTTTACCCTATCCATGCCACACATGATTTTTATAAAACTCTATTTTGCCTATGCCTCCAACGCTCTAGGGAAAATAGCTCCAGTCTATTCAGCCTCTCCAACACTGGCAACATCCTTGTAAATCTTTTCTGCACCCTTTCAAATTTCATGACATCTTTTCAATAGTAGGGAGATCAGAATTGAATGCAGTGTTCCTAATCAATGTCCTGTACAGCCACAATGTAACATGTCAACTTCTATACTCAATGCACTGACCAATAAAGGCAAATGTACCAAACACCTTCTTTACTATCCTGTCTACAGTCACTCCTGTACTCTAACATGGAGGTCTTAGACAAGAAGATGCAGGAGAGGCTGGTTCAGCTATTATCTCTGAATGAGCTGACCTTCGAAAAGAATAAAACTCCTGGAAGCGACAATTTACCGGCCGGGTTTTATTCAGGTCTGTGGGATTTTACTGGCTAGGACCTGCTGCAGTGTACGACAGTGTGGTTCTGGCAGATAGCATGTGCGAATCCGTGAGGAAAGGTATCATCACCTTCAGCGACAAGCAGAAGGGAGAGAGGGAGGAAATGAGAAGTTAGCAATCAATTTCACTGCTGAATACAATCTTCAAAATCCTGTCTAAGAGCATTGCCAACCAGGTTAGGTCTGCTCTGGGATCAATGATTCACCTCAATCAAACCTGTGCTGTTCTGGGCAGAAAGATCTCTGAGACCCTCACGCTGCTCATGCAGAACAGATGTATGGTCACATGGAAACATAGAAAATAGGAACAGTAGGAGGCTATTCAGCCCTTCAAACCTGCTCCCACATTCATCATGATCATGGCTGATCATCCAACTCAATAACCTATTCCTGCTTTCTCCCCATAATCTCTGACTCCATTCTCCCCAAGTGCTATATCTAGTTGTCTCTTGAATACATTCAATGTTTTGTCATCAACTATTTCCTGTGGTAATGAATTCCACAGGCTCACCACTCTTTGGGTGAAGAAATGTCTTGTCTCCGTCCTAAATGGTCTACCCCGAATCCTCAGACTGTGACCCTGACTCTGGACACACCCTCCAGAACATCGTCCCTGCACCTACCCTAACTGGTCCTGTTAGAATTTCATAAGTATCTATGAAACCCCCCCTCACTTGTCTGAACTTCAGCAAAACAATCCTAACCTATTCAATCTCATATGTCATACCACATCCGTGGAGTCAGCTTGGTAAACCTTTGCTACATTCCCTCAAGAGCAAGAGTATCCTTCCTCAGGAAAGGAGACCAAAACTGCACACAATACTCTCAGTTTGGCCTCACCAAGGCTCTGTATAACTGCGACAAAACATCCCTTCTCCTGTACTCAAAACTCTTGCAATGAAGGCCAACATACCATTTGCCTTCTTTAACACCTGCTGCATCTGCATGCTTACCTTCAGCGACTGGTGCACAAGACACCCAGGTCCCGTTACACACTCATCTCTCCCAATTTACAGCCATTCAGGTAGTAATCTGCCTTCTTGTTTTTGCTTCCAAAATGAAGATGTGGGCTAATGGAGGACATGGATCTGATGAGGGAATTGCGGAGGGAATTGTCTCTCCAGAACGCTGATAAGAGTGTGGAGGGAAATACATCCCTGGTTGTGGGGTCTATTTGCAGGTGGGGTAGTGGCAGAAGATGATGCAATGTATACGGAAGTTAGTGGGGTGGAAGGTGAGGCACAGGTTTCTGTCCTTGTCGTGTTGGGAAGGGTGGGGTCCAAGGGCAGAGGTGCATGAAATGGAGGAGATACGCTGGAGGGCATCATCAACCACGTGAGAGGGGAATTTGTGACCTTTGAAGAAGGAGGCCAGCTATGATTTTCTCAGGTCGAATTGGTCATCCTGGGAACAGATGGGGTGGAAGCGGAGGAATTGGGAATAAGGTTTGGTGTTTTTACAGGAGATAGGGTGAGAGGAGGTGTAGGCCAGGTGGCTGTGGGTTTGAAGTCGATGCCCGTGGTTAGTTGGTTGCTGGAGATGAAGAGGTTCAGGAAGGGGAGGAAGATGTCTGAGATGGTCCAGGTGAATTTGAAGTTGGGGTGAAAGTGTTAGTGAAGTTGATAAACTGTTCAAGCTCCTTGTGGGAGCACGAGGTAGCACCAATATTAGGAGACACAAAACCATCTGTATCTCAGAGTTCTACAAATTCTCACCTTAAATACTATGTTGATTTCCTATTCTTCGTGCCAAAGTGGACAAGTTCACATTTTCCCACATTATACACCACTTGTCCAATTGAGGAAGGAGATTTGTATTGAGTCTACAGGCAGAAGTAAGTCATTTCGCCCAGTGAGTTTCCTTAAGCCATTTTTCATCTAACCCTATCAGCATACCTTCCTATTCTGTTCTTCATCATCTGCTATAACCTGTCTTTAGCTGTATTGATGCAGTTTCTTTCAACTCCCAAATGGTAACAAATTCCACTTTCTCATTGAAAAATTGCAGATGTTAAATCTTGAGTCCTGATTTACAGCCAATTCTTTTGCTGCAAGCAATGGATGCTGGTGTGATGTACTTTATGTAATTGCACTACCACACATTGTGCTGATGAGGCATTTTCATTTAGAGATTCAACAGAAAATCCACAAGATGCAAAATGTTAAAATGAGAACGCACTGCATTATAAATTTATTCCGCCATCAGGAGAGGAAGCAGCTGCATCTACAACTGCCCAGACATAGATTCACTCTGAAGTAGCTAGTTTTTTGGAGCATGAGTTGTACTTTTGCTACTGTTAGCAGAGTAATCACTTTAAATCAATTGTCAATGTTGATAAAGAAATCCTAATGTCTGTATTGCTGGGTTGATGTGGATGTTGTGTGCAGGAGGATGCATCTGTTGCAAATGAGTCTACGGAAGAGGCCCATGCAAGTGAATCAAGCAAACAAACAGAAGAAATCAACTCCCACCATGATTGTGGTGTTCATTTATGTCTGAACACTAAGGAAATTATGTAAAGTATGGCAGATTTCTGCATAGAATATTTGTCAGGAGTAATAAGATGTGACAGTTTTCAGGGAATTTTCTGTCGATAAAGCAAATTCTAGTTACCAAGTATTTCACAAAATGGTGAATTTTGCACAGTGCCAAGATTTCACTGGATTTGACAGTTTATGATTTATTATTCATATTTCTGTAATGATGCTGTACTATTCTATTAGTGTTAGTTGATTTCCTCTGCCCCATATTTCCATATTTTACAAGTAAAAGTAGAAAATATACATATCACTGAAATCTTCAATCTTACTTATATGATAACACATCCATTTGTTTCTGAAAATGTATTTGTCATTTTAGATGAGCTAAATTCTCCTATAAAATGCATATATTGTAAACACCAAGTTTCACCTTATGACAGTATGTGGATCCATAGGATAATCAAAGGGAAGAATTTCCCATTTATAGCTGAAGTATTTTATCAGGTGAGATTCATGGTGCCAATGTCTGCTATGGCCTGGAGCAACTTTCCTCACTTAATCTTCCACTCTGCACTTTATTAATTATGTAAACAAGCTCTTGGGTGCCTTTCTCAGGGAATTGTGAAACTAGAAGCATTTGACACTGCTGGGCCCTTCTTACTTTCATGCACCTGATGCTATATTTAAAGACGAGCTGCATGCGACTTAAGATACTGCAAGCTGGAATTAGCCATCACACTCAGTGCTCAATCACTATTACCAAGCACGGGGCCCAGAGAAAAGAAAGTCTCACTCTCTGATTTGTAGACAAGGACCTGGAGAGGTTGGTGAATGGAGGTTGTGAAGAAAAGGGCAGTCATTTCCCAACTGACTACCAGAAGATATCATGGCATTGGGCAAAACCAGCTTGGACACAGATTGAAACCCAGGTCAGTACTGTGTCCCGGGTGGAAATGAATATTCAGCAGTGTCGAAAGAAAGTCAATAATATTCTGCATTCCTTCAGTGTTATGTCATCGTGCGATACCTCATACTCACAAAGCAAGTACTCACACTATTTCTACCACTCCACATGAATCTGACAAAGGCTCATGAACCGCAATTGTCACTGTGACATTTATCACTCAACAGCATTCATCTACAGGTTGTACTTCGATACAACAATGGTTGTGTTTTTGTACAACCCCATGTTATAGAATCACATTTTAGAAACAGTACTTAAAAGGTTGGCGACATAATTGCATTACAGCAAACACACATTTTAAAAGCTCACACTTTAGAAACAGTGTCTGTCCCTAATTCATCAATCACATTACAGTGAATTCGCATTAACAAAATACACATTATAGCAGAAAGACCTGTACTTCATCCTCCCAAATGACTAATCCTTTCTACACTTTGTTCTTCTTCCTCAATCAATGGAGATACCTCACAATCTCTTTTGCTCAATCAATGGTGTAAACAGCACTTACAAGAAGGGTTAGGTAACTTGTTTTTAAAAAGTGCAACAATTGTTTTGACATTTTTTAGTTTTTAAAACACTCCATTTCCCATAGTGGTCCACAATCTGGACTGTGTTCTTGCAGTCTGGGGATTGGACAACACACAGTAATGTTCTCTGTCCACCAGGCTTCACTGAGATTATCCTTTTGACTTGTCAGGACTTGTTTCCACATAGCTGAACAGGTTGTGGTGTGGTCAGGGACCAGAGAGACAACACCATCCTGATGTCTCACTTGCGGCCACAGAAACACCTATCTATGCCCCTCACTAGAAAGTTCCCAATCATAATCAACTGCTTGGACTTTGACATGCCCCCCGTAACAGCAAGGTCAGTCATGGTGCCAAAGACCGGGCTGTTGGTTCTATTTTCCTTGTCAGGCCATCTCTCTAGGATTACTTTTACAAGATCTTGAATAAGAAAGCAATGTGAGCCACAAAGAAGCTTGCAGCTTGTTAGTCAATGCTGAATCAATGAGTGTGCACTCAAAACGTAATGTGAAGTATACAGAGACTAGTAGCCTCCAGATTAATGGTAAAATGGGTGAGCATGAAGATAACAAGAAAACAGCTATAAGATACAGCTTGTGCAAATGCATGAAATGCATGTTTATCCCTGCATAGCCAGTAGATCCACACAAATCATAATTGTCCCTGAGTGCCAAAATAATGTTGAAGAGATGAAACATTATCTGAGAGCAGGCACGATGACGTGATGAGGCCAATGGCTTTCCAATGCTGACTTGCATTGATCAAACGTTAAGAAGAATGATGGCGATGGAGCATGCAGGGATATTTGTTCAGAAGACACAGCTAAATGATGGCCAAGACAAGCATTTGCCAAGAAGAAGCCACTAGGTATCGGCTATGAATTATGTTGAGAATTGGTGAAGGTCAGCAGAATTGGAATCAGTATTTAAACTAGGAGAGATGGATTTTTCATGAAATGAAAATACATGCAAACAATGTGGTTTCTGGTCACTGATGAAATTTTTAATTTGCATTTGAAGGGAATCCAGGATTTGATTTTCCATTCAAAAAAATCAGAGATTTTCATTCTGACTGTATTTCTCAACTTTCTTGTGATTAATCATATCAGGTGATGAAGAGAGATATTCTATTGCTTGCTGCCATTAAGTCAAAAGATTTTGCCAGAATCCAAAACAACAGGTTCCCAGAATCTCAGAATTACAAAACTGTTACAGTAGAAGGAGATCTTCCAACCCATCATGTCTGCACTGGCTCATTATGAACAAAGTAAACACAGGCCCCTTAGAAATGAATCTGGGAAAAAAAAGTTATGGGGAAAAGGAAATGGCAGAGGCCTTAAACAGATATCAATCATGCTTCGAACATTCCATTAATACTAAAGTATGCAGAATTAAGTGTCACCACCTTCATTAGAAAAATGTTATTAGAAAAAACTGATAGGTTAAAGGCATATATAAATTCACTGGCCCTAACCAGCATCTGCAGTCATCACGTTCTCCCTGATGGCTTGCACCCTAGTATCGTAAAAGAAGTAAATACAAAGATAGTGGATGCATTGGTTGTAATTTGGCAACCTATAACAAGTGGAGTGCCACAAGGATTGATGGTGGGATGTGACTGCAATATATATCAATAACTTGGACGAAGGAGGCAAATGTACTGCAACCACATTCGTGGATGACATAAAAATAGGTGGAAAGGCAAGCTGCAAAAGGGATACAAACAGTTTACAGAGAGATATTGATAGGTTAAGTAAGTGGGCAAAAGCTGATTAATGGAACAAAATATGGGAAAATGTGAAAGTGCTCATTTTGGAAGGGAGAGCAAAAGAATAGAGTACTATTTAAAGGGAGAAAAATGCAGAAAGCTGCAATACAAAGAGACTTGGGGATGCTTGTGCAAAAAACACAGAAAGCTAATACACAGGTGCAGTATCAATCAAGAAGGCTTATGGAATGTTGATCTTTATTTCAAGGGGGTTGAAATGTAAGAATTAGGAAGTCTTGCCACAACTGTACTGGTAAGACCAAACCCAGCTACGGTGAACAAGTTTGATTCCCTTACTAATTTCATGGGAGGCAGTTCAGAGAAGGTTCACTTGGATGATCCCCGGGATGAAGTGTTTTTTTTATGAGCAAAGGTTAAACACATCGCTGGAATATAGAAGAATGAGAGATGATCTCATTGAAATATATAGGGTTCTTAAGGGACCTGAAAATGTGTTGCTGGAAAAGCGCAGCAGGTCAGGCAGCATCCAAGGAGCAGGAGATTCGACATTTCGGGCATAAGCCCTTCTTCAGGAAAGAAGGGCTTATGGCCGAAATGTCGAATCTCCTGCTCCTTGGATGCTGCCTGACCCGCTGCGCTTTTCCAACAACACATTTTCAGCTCTGATCTCCAGCATCTGCAGACCTCACTTTCTCCTTCTTAAGGGACCTGACAGGGTAAATGCTGAGAGGATGTCTCCTCTCATGGGAGAGTCTCGGGTGAGAGGGCATAGACTCAGAATAAAGGGATGACAATTTAGGACTGACATGAGGCAAAATTTCTTCTCTCAGAAGATTGAGAGTCTTTTGTACTTCCTGTCACAGAGCTTTGGGAGCTGAGATAGATTCTTGATCAATTGGTGTATCATGGATTAATGGAAAAAGGCAGGAAAATGGACATGAGGAATGTCAGATCAGCTAGGATCTTACTGAATGACAGAGCAGGCTCAAGGGGCCACATGACCTATTTTTGTTCCTGTTCCTTGTGCTCTGAAAATGACTTACTGCCATTCTCCTGCCTTTTTTCTTTAAGGCCTCAACTGAATCAGCCTGCTCCACACTGTCAGGAAATATATTCTAGACCCTAACCACTCCCTGGGTGATAAAGATTTTTCTGACCTCACATTTGATGTGAGGAATGGCAGATGGAGTTTAATTTGAATAAATGCAAGGTGTTGCAATTTGGTAAGACTAACCAGGGCAGAACTTACACAGTTAATGGAAGGGGCCTGGAGAATGTTGTTGAAAGGTAGACCTATGGGTGCAGGTAAATAGTTCCTTGAAAGTGGCATCACAGGTGAAGAAAGCATTTGGTACACTTCACTTCATCAGTCACAGCATTGAGTACAAGAGTTGTGACATTATGTTATGGCTGTACAAAGTACTGGTAACATATATTTGGAGTACTGCATTCAATTCTGGTCGCCTTGCTGTAGAATGTTATTAAACTGGAAAGGCTGCAAAAAAGATTTACAAGGATGTTACCAAGACTGGAGGGTTTGAGTTATAAGGAGAGGCTGAATCAGCTGAAACCTTTTTACCTGAGCATAGGAGTTGACGTTTATAGAGATTTATAAAATCATGAGGGGCATAGATAAGTTGAATAGCCAAGGTCATTTCCCCAGGGTAGGGAAATTCAAAACTAGAAAGCATAAGTTTAAGGGAAAGATTTAAAAGAGACCTGAGGGGCAACTTTTTCCATACAGATGGTTCGTGTGTGGAAGGGGCTGCCACAGGAAGTCGTAGCGCCGGGTACAATTACAACATTTAAAATGAATCTGACTGGATACATGAACTGGAATGGTTTAGAGGGATATGGGCCAAATGCTGGTAAATGGGACTAGTTCAGTTTAGAATATCTGGTCATTGCGGCCAAATTGGACCAAAGGGTCTATTTCCGTGCTGTATAACTCTATGATTGTATGATTGACATAAGGGGATATTTCTTAAGCCAGACAGTGGTTAAAATAAAAACAGTTTGTGTGTTTCAAGGAAATAGATATACTTCTTAAGGCTAAATTGATCAAGGGATGTTGGAGAGGGCTGGATTAGGGTAATGATCTTGTTGATCAACCATGATCATACTCAATGGCAGAGTAGGCTTGAGGGGCTTGAAAGAATATTAACAATGAAACAGTTAAAGTTCAATAAATTATAGGACATTGAAATGTAATCATTAGATTATACAATTGCAAAATTGTGTACAATTGATTAGAGCTGATGCAGTTGAGGTTGAGCTACTAGTTCTAAGATTGGCGATGGGACAGCAGTGTGATTTCTCTTTACCATAATGGGAAGATGGACCTTTGGTGATAAATATATAATGTGGTGCAATTTAATTGTTGCTAGTTGGACACAGGATCCACTTGAAAGAACGTTAGTCATAGTTTCCCAGTAGGAAAACTCAGTAAAACTGGCAAATGACACATATTTCTCCAACTCGAACAATACAATCAGTGCATTAGTTTACAAGTCTTACTGCTTTCTCCTTGAGTTGCGTTAAGAGTTGCTAAAGGGAGGCAAGAACTTGAAACATTTTGTCTTGTACTTTGACTTCTTGTTTCCTTTTATCAATGTTCATGTTCTGCACTACCAAGCAATCATTTGTGTACTTGTCATAAGTTACATGCCAATTCTTTGTGACATTATCAACCCATTCTTTAAATGCTGCAATCGTTGAATTGACACCCTTTTCTCAGATGTCAAGTGCTTAATTTAACTCTGGGATATCAGTCACTATGAAGCTGTATTGGTTGTAATTGTAATTCTTAGCACATTTTGGATTTTTCGGTAAATGCAATTTAAATGAGTATAGGAGTTGGGAGGTCATGTTGTGGCTCTACAGGACATTGGTTAGGCTACTTTTGAAATATTGCGTGCACTTCTGGTCTCCTTCCTATCAGAAGGCTGTTGTGAAACTTGAAAGGGTTCAGAAAAGATTTACAAGGATGTTGCCAGGGTTGGAGGTTTTGAGCTATAGGAAGAGGCTGAATAGGCTGGGGCATTGAAGGCTGAGACGTGACCTCATGGAGGTTTACAAAATCATGAGGGGCACGGATAGGATAAATAGACAAAGTATTTTCCCTAGGGTGGGGCAGTCCAGAACTAGAGGGTATAGGTTTAGGGTGAGAGGGGAAGGATATGAAAGGGAGCTAAGGGGCATCTTTTTCATGCAGTGGTTGCTGTGTAAATGGAATGAGCTGCCAGAGGAAGTGGTGGAGGCTAGTACAATTGCAACATTTAAAAGGCATCTGGATGTAAATAGGAAGGGTTGAGAGGGACGAGATTGTATTGGGTTATTTGGTTGGCAAGACCGAAGTCTGTTTCCATGCTGTACATCTCTATGAGTCTATGACATCATATCCAAATTGATTGTTGGAAAGATTTTCATTGCTTCATAAGCAAATAAGAGCACTCTACCCAAATGCACACTGTATTTGCAGATAGATAATCCAATGACACAAAAGAGAAATTAATGGGAATTTTCTAGTTGCAATTACCGAAACATGGCTTCACGGTGACAAGGACAAAGAAAGGTATATTCAAGGATCTTTGACATTTAAGGACAGATGTGAATGAAAAGGAAGGAGGAGTTGCACTGATAATAAAAAATGGAATCAGTAGTAAGGGAGAATCTGAAGAACAAATTGTGGGACCTGTTTGAGTGGAACTAAGAAACAACAAGGGGCACATTCTTTCGAAGTGCGAAACACAAAAAAAAAGTCAATCATCATTAACAAAACAAGTTCAGGACTATCTAAGGTTATAAGAAAGTTATATAATGTTTCTAGATATAGCTATAAGTTTGAAGATTGGGAAGTTTTCTGCATACAGCAAAGACTACATAGAATATGAATGGAATATCGCAAATGCATAAAAATTGACTGTAAACTCTTGCATAGACATGTAAAAAAGGAACTTTTGGCTGAAATAAAGTAGATCCATTACAGGCAGAGTCATGAAAATTTACAATGGGGAAGAGAGAAATGGCAGATGGGCTAAATGATTCTTTGTGTCTTGTTCACAGGGAAGTAAAAAAAAATCCAGAACTAGAGATCCAAGTGATTGGGAACAATGAGGAGTCGGAGGAAATTAACGTTGGTAAGAATGGCAAAATTAGTGGAGATGAAAGTTGATAAATCCCTATGAACTGATGGTCTTCACTACAGAGTGTTGAATAAAGTGGCTACAGAAATAGCTGATGCATAGTTGATAATCTTCCAAAGTTCTAAAGATTCTCACATGATTTCTGTGAATTGAAAGGTACTGAATAGCACCTCACTATTTATGAAAGGAGTGCGAAACAAGAAAATACAGATCTGTTGGCCTTATATGAGTAGAAGGAAAAGTGCTAGAATCTATTATAATGGATGTGATAAATAGACTCTTGTAAAACAGTGATATGATTGAGCATACTCAACATGAATTTGTGCATGAGAACTTGTGTTTGATGATCTTGTTAGAGTTCTTTAACACATTATGAACAAAATTGATAAAGGAGGGTTGGCAGATCTAGTACTTTGGGTTTTCAAAAGGATTTTAATAAATCCCCCAAAGGAGGATGGTTAGAAAAATTAGAAGTACATAGTACAGGAAATAATGTACCGGCATGGATTAATGATTGGATAATAGATGGAAAGCATAGAATTGGAATAAATGCCAGGCTGTGATTAGTAGGTTACCATAACGATCAGTACTTGACCCCAGCTGTCCACGATATTCATTGATGATTTGGAGTTGGTGACCAGACGTAATACAGCAAACTTTGTTTTAATTGGCATCTTATGAACCAGCACATTTGATAAGCCAGCAAAAACATACCTCAAATCCTGCAAAGTTTATTGTATTATTCCATCCAATTATTACATTTTTAAATTATTTACCTGAATGTAAATATACTTGTTCAATTGAATTACCACAAAAAATATCAACATTCAATTCAATTTCAAGTCAATTTCTCCTCAAACAATGCAATCTACCATGATGTCAGATTAGTCAGGCGAGGGTGGAAGTGAGAAGGCTGTCTATTGGCAAGTTTTATTTAAGGCAGAGTTGCATCATTTTTAAGTGATTTATGCCATAAATGAAGTATAACAGTATGTGCATATCCCCATATTACATTTCTATTACTTACTGTGTGTTATTACATTGTTTATTTGGACCTCTTGATTATCCAGAATATGTGAACAATCGGCACAGTCCTGGTCCCATAGGTACTGGATGATAAAACATTTACTTTATTGTAAAAATTGCAGTTGATAACAAGTTAATAAGGAATGTGTATTGTGAAGAAGCTGGAATGTGGCTGCAGGACGATTTGGGACAGGCTTAATGAATAGGCTAGGACATGGCAAATGGAATATAATATGCAAAAATGTGAGGTTAATACACTTTGGTAGAAGAAACAGATGTACATTTTTTTTAAATGGTAATAGGTCGGAAAGTGTAGGTATACAAAGGAACCTAGACATCCTTGTCATTAAATCATTGAAGGCTAACATGTAGATGCAGCAAGCTACTGGGAAGGCAAACAGAATGTTAGCCGTTATCAAAAGTGGATTTGAATACAGTAACAGTGAAGAGAGAGTGCAACAAAAGTTCACCAGATTTGTTCCCAGATGACAGGACTACTCCAGGAAGACAAAGTGGGCAAACTAGGCCTGTTTTCTTTAGAGGAATGAGAGTTGATGTAATTGAAACTGACAAAATATTTAAATGTAGATGCAGGTAAGATACTTCCCATGGATAGGGAGTCTAGAAGCAGGAGACACATTTTAAAAATAAGAGGCAATGCCACGTAGGATCGCGATGAGAAATTTTATTTTATTGAGAGGGTCATGAATCTTGGAATTCTCTATAGCAGAAAGCTGCAGAAGCCTTTGAGTGTAAAGTATACTCAAAGTACACTTTGAAAGTAAATAAAGTAAATTTGAGTATAAAGTAGAAATTGAAAGATTTCTGATTGCCAATAATGCATTATGAAAATTGTGTGGGAAAAGGCAATTAAGTGTTCAATCAACTATGATTGTACTAAATGGCAGCGCCGACTCAACTCAAATGTTTACTCATGTTCTTATGTCATTAAAGTCTAATAAATGCAGGTAGACAATGTCACCTGTGCCAACTGATATTTTCTTGATGGAATCTTAAATAAGTTGTCCTGACAGTCCTGACAGCAGCTCTCTATTTTATTAGACTGTTGAGAATCTAATTTACTCTTACTACATTGTCATCTCCTACTACATTCCTTTTTATTCCCCCACTGAATGGCCCCTGTACCCTGTTGCTCTGGTCAGTTTGCTCATTTCTTCTGCAGTCCCTGCTTTTGTTTGCACAGGCTGCAAGAACACTTAATCCACTTCCTTCACATAAACTATTGTAAAGAACTGTGATCCCTGTGACATTCCACTAGTGACAGGCTGTTATCCTGAAAATGCCCCCTTTATCCCAACTCTTAGTTAACCATTCCTCTATCTATGCTAATATTCAATCCCAAAACCATGGGCTTTTAACTATTTAAGTAAACCTTTGTGCAGCACTTTGTCAAAGCCTTGTGGAAATCTAAATGTATTACATCTACTGATTCCTGTTAATCAATTCCGCATGTTACTACTTCAAAGATCTGTAATAAATCTGTCACTCGTGATTTCACCTTCACGAAGCCTTGTTGTCTCTGCTTAATGTTACGTGTTTCAAAATGTTCTATCATTACATCCTTAATAATGGACTCTTAGTGTTTTCTGAAAAACAGATGTTAAGCCAAATGACCTGTGCCTGTTTTCCCTCCTTTTTAACTAAACATGCTACATTGGCCCGAAATATCAATGTTCCTGCTCCTCAGATGCTGGCTGACCTGCTGTGCTTTTCTCGCACCACACTGTCAACTCTGATCTCCAGCATCTGCAGACCTTACTGTCTCCATTCTACATTGGTAGTTTTCCAGTCCTCTGGCCTTATTCCAAAGCTAAGAACTCTTGGATGATTACTATCAGTGCTTTCACTATTTCTGTAGCTACTTTCATTAAAATCCTAGGATGCAACTTATCCAGTCAGGAGACTTATTGACTATTAGCCCCATATACAAATTTTTCAAATGAAACTTATTGTGTTTCATAGAATCCCTACATGTGTGGAACAGGTCATTTCATCCATTGAGTCCTCACCAAAGAGCATCTCACCCAGATCAACCCCTCTATCCTATACCTGTAACCCTGCATTTTCATGGCTAATCCACCTAGCCACTGCATTCCTGGACAATATAGGCAATTTAGCATGGCCAATCCATCTAACTTGCATATGTTTGACTGTGGGAGGAAACAAAAGCACCTGAACAAAACCTACACAGACATGGTGTAGTGATTGGAACAAAGTGGATCTTGTTGACTATGAGATCCTTTATTGGAGTCATTAACCAATCAGTAAAGTCTTGGCTGACCAATATAAACTGAAGGTCAAACTGGCCATAAACAGGTCCAGGCAGCGGGCCGTGGAGGGGGTCGTTAGGGCCGACTGCCTGCCCCTCTTCCGCGGTTACGTTAGGGCCCGGGTGTCCTTGGAGAAGGAGCACGCGGTGTCCACCAACACCCTGGAGTTGTTCAGGGAGAGGTGGGCTCCGCAGGGAGTGGAGTGCATCATTTCCCCCTCCAACTCTATTTTGATTTAGTCCCTGCCCTCCCCTTCACTGTTTTGATCACACAGCATTGCCCTTTGATGTGAAGGGCACTGCTCGTCACAGGCCACTCGGGTGTTTTCTTACTTTTCCTGGTGGTGGAAATTAAATAAAGATTTGTGCACTTTATGTCTCTCACTGTGTCTCACAACTACACACACACACACACACCATGGGTGCTGGGAAAAAAATAAGCACTACCGCAGTTAGGCGGTAGTGTGGGGGTTAATAAAGAAGAAAAAAATATATAAACTGAAGGTTTGTCACTGGCCACTCAGGTGTTTTCCTATTTTTTCCTGGTGGTGGAAATTAAATAAAGATTTGTGCAATTTGTGTCTCTCACTGTGTCTCACACCTGTGCACACACACCATGGGTGCTGGGGTTAAAAATAATAAGCACTACCGCAGTTAGGCGGTAGTGTGGGGGTTAAGAAAAAAAAGAAACAAAAAAAGAAAGAAAAAAAGAAGAGAAAAAAAAAGAACAGGAGTGTCACCCCCGCCTCCCGACTCTATTTCAATTTAGTCCCTGCCCTCCCCTTCACTTTTTTGATCACGCAGCATTGCCGTTTGATGTGAAGGGCATTGCTTGTCACAGGTCACTCGGGTGTTTTCGAGAGTAAGAAAAGAACAGGAGTGTCAGACATTCTAACACTCTGTCAGTGGCTCAGAGGAAGCTGAAAAAAAAAGAGAAAAAAAGAAAAAGAAAAAAAAATATATAAACTGAAGGTTTGTCACTGGCCACTCAGGTGTTTTCCTATTTTTTCCTGGTGGTGGAAATTAAATAAAGATTTGTGCAATTTGTGTCTCTCACTGTGTCTCACACCTGCTCACACACACCATGGGTGCTGGGGTTAAAAATAATAAGCACTACCGCAGTTAGGTGGTAGTGTGGGGGTTAATAAAAAAAAAACAGAAAAAAAAGAAAAAAATATATAAACTGAAGGTTTGGCCAAACTGGCCATAAACAGGTCCAAGGCAGCGGGCCGTGGAGGGGGTCGTGAGGGCCGACTGCCTGCCCCTTTTCCGCGGTTATGTTAGAGCCCGGGTGTCCTTGGAGAAGGAGCACGCGGTGTCCACCAACACCCTGGAGTTGTTCAGGGAGAGGTGGGCGCCGCAGGGAGTGGAGTGCATCATTTCCCCCTCCAACTCTATTTTGTTTTAGTCCCTGCCCTCCCCTTCACTGTTTTGATCACACAGCATTGCCCTTTGATGTGAAGGGCACTGCTCGTCACAGGCCACTCGGGTGTTTTCCTACTTTTCCTGGTGGTGGAAATTAAATAAAGATTTGTGCACTTTATGTCTCTCACTGTGTCTCACAGCTGCACACACACACCATGGGTGCTGGGGTTAAAAATAATAAGCACTACCGCAGTTAGGCGGTAGTGTGGGGGTTAATAAAATAAAAGAAAAAAAAAAGGAAAAAAAAAGAAAAAAAAAGAAGAAAAATAGAAAAAAAATATATATAAACTGAAGGTTTGTCACTGGCCACTCAGGTGTTTTCCTATTTTTTCCTGGTGGTGGAAATTAAATAAAGATTTGTGCAATTTGTGTCTCTCACTGTGTCTCACACCTGCTCACACACACCATGGGTGCTGGGGTTAAAAATAATAAGCACTACCGCAGTTAGGTGGTAGTGTGGGGGTTAATAAAAAAAAACCAGAAAAAAAAGAATAAAATATATAAACTGAAGGTTTGGCCAAACTGGCCATAAACAGGTCCAAGGCAGCGGGCCGTGGAGGGGGTCGTGAGGGCCGACTGCCTGCCCCTTTTCCGCGGTTATGTTAGAGCCCGGGTGTCCTTGGAGAGGGAGCACGCGGTGTCCACCAACAACCTGGAGTTGTTTAGGGAGAGGTGGGTGCCGCAGGGAGTGGAGTGCATCATTTCCCCGTCCAACTCTATTTTGATTTAGTCCCGGCCCTCCCCTTCGCTGTTTTGATCACACAGCATTGCCCTTTGATGTGAAGGGCACTGCTTGTCAGAGGCCACCTGGGTGTTTTCCTATT
The DNA here is from genome assembly GCF_020745735.1 of Hemiscyllium ocellatum. Taxonomy (NCBI): domain Eukaryota; kingdom Metazoa; phylum Chordata; class Chondrichthyes; order Orectolobiformes; family Hemiscylliidae; genus Hemiscyllium; species Hemiscyllium ocellatum. Next base: position 128,001,518 of record NC_083404.1, read on the forward strand.
TTTCTGGTGGTGAAAATTAAATAAAGATTTGTGCATTTTGTGTCTCTCACTGCGTCTCACACCTGCACACACACCATGGGTGCTGGGGAAAAAATAAGCACTACCGCAGTTAGGCGGTAGTGTGGGGGTGAAAAAAAAAAGAAAGAAAGAAACAAGAGAAAAAAATATAAACTGAAGGTTTGGCCATGGAGGGGGTCGTAAGAACCAATTGCCTGCCCCTCTTCCACGGTTATGTTAGAGCCTGGGTGTCCCTGGAGAAGGAGCACATGGTATCCACCAACATCCTCGAGATTTTCAGGGAAACGTGGGCACCGCAGGGAGTAGAGTACATTATTTCCTCCTCCAACTCTATGTTGATTTAATCCCTGCTCTCCCCTTCACTGTTTGATCACGCAGCATTGCCCTCTGAGAAGGACACTGCTTGTCACTGGCCACTTGGGTGTCTCCTTTCTTCCTGGTGGTGGAAATTGAATAAAGATTTGTACTCCTGTTGTCTTTCACTGTGTCTCACACCTGTGTAAACATAACATCATGGGTGCTGGGGAAAATATAAGCACTACCGCAGTTAGTGCGGTAACTAATCCTGAGCTGGCTGGCCATAGCCAGTGTACTGTGTACAAGTAAATATAGGGTGACTTGGTGACAAGATATCAGCGTCTGTGCGGGTTATTTCAGTGGCAACAAGAGTGGGATAGTACGTGCCTGAAGCACATTGTTTGCACCAGTTATCTTGGAGTTGGGATAAGCATCCAAGAGTTGATAGAGTTAGTTCAAGAATATTATGACTGCAAACCTCCTCTAATTCTGAGATGCTATTGGTTTTATTCAGCTGTTAGAGAACCAGCGGAATCCGCATCAGGATTTTTGACAAATTTGAGACAACTGGCAGAGGCATGCAATTTTGGGTTAACCTCTGAATGAGATGCTGACAGACCAATAGAAGTGGATTCTCTCACTTGTCTGAAAAGGTTGGGGAACACCACTTGGGTATAGGCAATTGCAGAGCCTATCCTAAGCAGAGGGACCTTGGGCCAGCCCACAGCAGAACCCCATAACAAAGCCAAGCTTCTGCCAAGTGGCTAAAATGTTCTTCGGGATCTAGGCTGGCAAGCTGTTGTAGTTGCTGTAGGGCATGCAGACTCGAGGCAGCAAAAAAAGCCCTACAAGTCCCGACTTGAGTAAGAAAACTCATAGGCTGATACCCTGGAAAGTACACACCCTACATGTGGGTTGGAACAATTAAATTGCTTCACGACATCCAAATCAGAACTGATTAAAATTAGTGTTTGGTTAAATGGTTACCCAGTTCTCATGGAGGTCAATACCAATGCAGCTGTATCTGTGGTTGTAGAGTCTGTCTTGCTCGGAACTCCAACCCTTAAGTTTGCGCAATACCTCAGCCAGACTGAGAATATACACTGGGGAACCATTGCAGATGAAGGTCACAACTTCAATTCTGCTCTCTTATGAGAAGCAGTTGGTGCAGTCATCACTGATGATCGTAAAAGTCTTGGGCCCAAGCCTGTTGGGGTGGAATTGATTGAGAAAGATTCACTGAGATTGGCTCAATGTGCTTCGATTACAAAATGACTACCTCAGTGAAGTCTTAGGAAATACCCAGGAGATTTTCAGGAAGGGCTTGGGACTATCAAAGGAATCAAAACCACTTTACATGTTGACCAGGAATCAATTCTGGGATTTTGTAAGGCCAGCCCTGTTCCACTAGCTTTGTGGGCAAAAGCAGGGGTGGAAATCAGGAGGCTGGGGAGCAAACGAATCATTAGACCACTGCAGTTTGCAGAATGGGCAGCACCAGTCATTCAGATTGTGAGGCCTGATGGCACAGTTCATCTTTGTGAGGATTTTAAGCAAACAGTAAACCATATCTTGCAGCTGGATAAATACCCAATCCCTCACATAGTGGGCTTGTACGCAAAGTTGGCAATGAGGCTGTCTTTTACGAAGCTAGATATGAGCTATGCCTGCCTGCAATTCCGATTGGATGAGAAGTCCCAGAAATATGCTACATTTAATACCCAGGATGGTTTATACTAATATACAAGACTGCCATTTGAGGTATCATCAACCTGCGCCCTTTTCCAGCTGACCATGGAGAACAGTTTACAAGGGCTACTCCAGGTTGCCATTTATCTGGATGACATACCAATAACAGGAAAACCATGATGTGGAGGTGTTGGTGTTGGGCTGGACAAAGTTAAAAATCATCAACATCAGATTATAGTCCAACCAGTTTATTTGGAAGCACAAGCTTTCAGAGCGCTGCTCCTTCATCAGGTAGCTTGTGAGTCAGGATCATAGGACACAGAATTTACAGTAAAAGATCAAAGTGTCATATAACAGATGTGATGTATTGAACAAACCTAAATTGATGTTAAGCCTTTAATCACTTAGAATGGGTTGCAGGTTTCGATTCATTAATATGTAAATCCTTTGCTTCTGGAGCCATGACTCACCTTCTCTCAGCCTAGTATAAATACCTCCCTATTTCTCTCTTTTTTTAGCTTTGACAAAGGGTCAGTTAGACTCGAAACATCAGTTCTTTTCTCTCCTTACAGATGCTGCCAGACCTGCTGAGATTTTCCAGCATTTTCTCTTTTGGTTACAGATACATTGTTTTGTTCAAAAAGCAAATGTAGGCAGTCAGTCCATGTGACATTTTATAAATTCCTACTTTGGAAATAGGACCAGTCTGACTCAAGAATTGGTATACAGACAGACTCTAACCTCATACCTTTAATACATTGTCTGAGCTGACATGTCACCTTTTTTTAAATACAACCTTAAGTTATCTCAGGAATGTGACTTGAAAGAAGTTCTGCGATTTACATATTAGTGAATCTAAACCTGCAACCCATTCTAAGTGATTAGAGACTTAACAGTAATCTGGGTATGTTCAATACATTGCATCAATTATATGACACAATTTTTTATTATAAATTCTGCATCTTATGATCCTGCCCCATTAGATACCTAACGAAGGAGCAGCACTACAAAAGCTTGTACTTCCAAATAAATCTGTTGGACTATAACCTGGTGTAGTGTAACTAATAACAGGGAAGACCAATAAAGAGAATTTGGACTAGTGCTTAAATGCTTCTCCCAGGCTGGCATTCACGTTAGAAGGGAAAAATATGTACTCTAGGCAGCCCAAGTGAGTTATTGAGTTACAGAGTCAATAAAATCGGCTTAAACATAATCTAAGGTGTTGGCCCACTACGTTCTGAGCAGAAAGTTGGAGCTGACATACGATGGCTCCCTGATGATGTACAGCATCAGGGCAGTGTTGGCTCATCGGTGGCCCAACGGAGAGGAATGCAAGATAGCATATGGTTCCCAGACTTTGGCTGATGCCAAATGCAAATATGCCCAAATAGAGAAGGAAGGTTTTGGTGGTCACCTTTGGTGTGAGGGAATGCCATCAGTACCATTGCAGAATTTGTCATAGTAACAGATCACAAATCCCTCTTAGAAAGACCAGCCCCCCCATAGCTTCCAGTGAAATTCAGCATTGGGCCCTTATCGTCAGCACGTACAAGTTAGAATACCATGCAGGAAGCCAAGTGGCTAATGCAGATGATTTTAGCTGCCTCCCACTGGCAGATACTCCACCGGTGTAAAATAGGTACTAAGCTATCCTAGAGCAATGTTTTAGAGAAGCAAAACTGCACTATTTTCTGGATCTGTCGATTGTTAAGGTGCAAAGATGGTTTTTAGTAGAGTGATGTGCTCTTCCTGTGGGTGTGGGAGATTAGGGAGAATTTCAAAGTTCTTGTTGATTATGTCTGCAGGAAGTTTATTTACAAATCTATCAAATTGGACGGATTGATTAGAGCTGCAATTAGCAGCAATAAGGAATTTACAGGAGCCAGGGGTATCATGAATGGCAGGTCAGGAAGGTAGAAATACCATAGATAATGTCTGGTAAATAGGATATCTTAGGAGAATGTAGCACTGACAACCAGGGGGTTCTGTAATGAGGGGGACATCAGGTTCCAAGCAATCAATTGTGATAGAGAACTCTCTAGTAAAAGGCACAGACAGACACTTCTACAGCTAACAGCGAGACATCAGAATGGTGTGCTGCCTCTCTGGTATCAGGGTCAAGGATATCTTGGACAGGATGCAGAATATTCTCAAAGGGGAGAGTGATTAGCAGGAAGTCATTGTACACATTTCTACCAATGACACAGGAAGAGACATGGATGAGGCTCTGAAGAGAGAATATTGAAGGTTAAAAAGTAAACCTCAAGGATAGTAATATATGGATTAGCTCTGGTGCCATGTTCTGATGAGAATAGGAGAGGGGCATAGAACAGACGAATGCATGATCGAGGAGCTGGTACAGAGAAAACGATATATAGTTTTGGATCATTTGAACCTCTTAGAGTCATAGAGATTACAGCATGAAAACAGGCCTTTCGGTCCAACCCGTCCATATCGCAACCCGATCTAGTCCCACCTGCAGCTCCTGGCCCATATCCCTCCAAACCCTTCCTATTCATATACCCATCCAAATGCCTTTTAAATATTGCAATTGTACCAGCCTCCACCACTTCCTCTGGCAGCTCATTCCATACATGTACCACCCTCTGTATGAAGATGTTGCCCTGTAGTTCTCTTTTAAATCTTTCCCTCTCACCCTAAACCTATGCCCGCTAGTTCTGGACTTCCCCACCCCAGGGAAAATACTTTGTCTATTATCCTATTCAGGCCCCTCGTGATTTTGTAAACCTCTATGAGGTCACCCCTCAGCCTCCGACGCTTCAGGGAAAACAGCCCCAACCTGTTCAGCCTCTCCCTATAGCTCAAATCCTCCAACCCTGGCAACATACTTGTAAATCTTTTCTGAACACTTTCAAGTTTCACAACATCTTTCCAATAGGAAGGAGACCAGAATTTCACACAATATTCCAACAGTGGCCTAACCAATGTCCTGTACAGCCGCAACATGACATCCCAACTCCTGTGCTCAATACTCTGACCAATAAAAGAAAGCATACCAAATGTCTTCTTCACTATCCTATCTAGCTGCAACTCCACTTTCAACGAGCTATGAACCTGCACAAGAAGGGTGGGTTGCATCTGAATTGCAAGTGGACTAATATACTTGAGGGGAGATTTGCTAGCGGTACTCGGTAGGAATTTAAAGTTACACATGTGGGGGGGGGGGGGGGGGGGGGGGGGCGGGGGTAGGGAATGGGGGGGACCCTCGGAGGTACTGAGAAAGGAGGTCAGTCTGAGGCTGGTGCAGTTCAAAAAAGATCCAAGACAAACAGTCAAGGCAGGCAGGAGCAAGGCAGAGAACGAGCTTGTACTGATAAATTAAAATTATAGCCATTTAAATGCAACAGGTCTGACAGGGAATGAAGATGAACTCAGGGCATGTTTGGGAACATGGTACTTAGATAACATAACTATTACAGATATGTGGATCAGGGATGGACAGGATGAGCATCTTAATATTCCAGTGAATAGATGCTATAGGAAGGACAGAAAAAGGGGCAAAAGAAGAGTGGGAGTGACATTTAAGGATATTCCAGGGAGTACATCCAGTGAAGTCATTTGGGTGGAACTGATAAATAATAAAGGAATGATTACCTTATTGGGATTGTGCTATAGACCCCTCAATAGTCAGTGGAAAATTGAGAAGCAAATTTGAAAGGAGATCTCAGTTATCCACAAGACGAACAGAGTCATAATGGTAGGGGATTTTAACTTTCTATAGATTGGGACTACCTTACTGTGAAGGGCTTGAAGAAGTGTAATTTGTTAAGCGTCCACAAGAAAATATTCCTATTCACTATGTATATGTACCTACCAGAGAACGAGCAAAACTTGACTTTTTCTTGGGAAATAAGGTAGGGCAGATGACTGTGGTGTCAGTGGGCTGGCACTTCAGGGTCAGAAGTCATAATTCTATCAGTTTTAAAATAGTTATGAAAAAGGATAGATCTGATATAAAAGTTAAAGTTCTGAATTTGAGAAAGGCCATTTTTGACGGCATTAAGCTAGAAGCTGATTTGGGACAGATATTTGCAGGTAAATGGGTGTCTGAAAGTGGGAAGCCTTCAAAAAGTGAGATGACAATAGTCTAGAAACAGTATGTTTTTGTTAATGTGAAGGGGGTGTGGGGAATACTGGATGACTAGTGAAATTGAGGCTCTTGTCAAGAAAAAGAAGGAAATGAATCCCTAAAAGACTATACGGTCAATCAGTGTATACTTAAGAGGGAAATCAGGAGGATGAAAAGGGAACATGAGATAGTTTTGACAGACAGGAGATCCAAAGGGATTCTACAAGCAACTTAAGAACAAAAGAATAACAAGGGAGAGAATGCGGCTCCTTAAAGATCAGCATGGCCACCTATGTGTGGAATCGCAGGAGGTGGATGAAATATTAAATGAGTATTCCACTTCAGTTTTTACTGTAGAGAAGGATAAGGAAGCTAGAGAACTTGCGGAAATAAATAGTGATACTTGAAAGTGTCCACATTACAGAGGTGGTGATACTGGATGACTTAGAATGTATATAGATGGATAAATCTCCAGGACCTGATCAGGTGTATATCAAGAACTTTGTGGGAAGCTGAGGAAGTGATTACTGGTCCCCTTGCTGAGATACTTGCATCATCACTAACCTCAGGCGAGATGCCAGAAGACAGGAGGTTGGCTAACTAGGTAAAAACAATGACTGCAGATGCTGGAAACCAGATTCTGGTTTAGTGATGCTGGAAGAGCACAGCAGTTCAGACAGCATCCAACGAGCAGTAAAATCGACATTTCAGGCAAAGCCCTGTATTCCTGAAGAAGGGCTTTTGCCCAAAACATTGATTTTACTGGTCCTCGGATGCTGCCTGAACTGCTGTGCTCTTCCAACACCACTAATCCAGAAGGAGGTTGGCTAACGTCCAGTGAAGACATTTGGGTGGAACTGAGAAATAAGAAAGAAATGATTACCTTATTGGGATTCATTTCCTTCTTTTTCTTGACAAGAGCCTCAATTTCACTAGTCATCCAGTATTCACAAAACCTAAACCCTTCACACTAACGGAAACATACTGTTTCTAGACTCTTATTATCTCACTTTTTGAAGGCCTTCCACTTTCCAGACACCCCTTTACCTTGTCCCCATTTAATGAGAAAGGTGGTCAGGAAAAGACAAGGAACTATAGACCGGTGAACCTGATGTCAGTGTAGTTAAGTTATTGGAGGGGATTCTGAGGGGCATGATTTACATGTTTTTGGAAAGGCAAGGGCTGATTAGGGATAGTCAACATAGCTTTGTGAATGGGAAATTGAGTCTTACTAACTTGTTTGAGTTTTTTGAAGAATTGACAAAGAAGATTGATCAAGGCAAAGTGATGGATATTGTCTGTATGAACTTCAGTAAGGTGATCATCAAGGTTCTACATGGTTGACCGGTTAGCAAAGTTAGAGCATATGGAATACAGGAAGAACTAGCCATTTGGATACTAGATTGGCTAAAAAGTAGGAAACAGAGAGTGGTGATTATGGGTTGCTTTTCAGACTGGAGGCCTGTGACCAGCGGTGTGCCACTGCTGGGTCCACTATTTTTTGTCATTTATATAATTAATTTGGATGTAAATATACAAGGTATGGATAGTAGGTTTACAGATGACATCAAAATTAGTGGTACAGTGGACAGCAAAGAAGTACGATGGGACCTTGCTCAGATAAGTTAATGGGCCAAGGAATGGCAGGTGGAGTTTAATTTCAATGAATGTGAGGCTGAATAGGCTGAGACTACTTTTTCTAGAGGCTGACGGGTTGTTTAGCAAATCATAAGGAGCTTGGATAGGATGAACAGTCAAAGTCTTTTCCCCAAAGTAGGAGAGTCCAAATCCAGAGGGCATATGTTCGGGTGAGAGGGGTTAAGAGTTAAAAGGGATCTATGGGGCAAGTTCTTCACACAGAGGGTGGTGCTTATATGGAATGAGCTGCCAGAGAAAGTGGAGGAGGTACAATGACAACATTTAAATGAATATTAAAAGCTTTAAAGGGAAATGGGCCAAATGCTGGCAAATGGACTAGATTAATTTAGGATATCTGGTTTGCATGGATGAGTTGACTGAAGGGTCCGTTTCCATGCTGTACATGTATGACTCTATAATTCTCAAGCTTCTGGTTTACCACTAATCCTTGCTACATTGTATGATTTTTTTCCTTTCAATTTGATTTTACCCTTAATGCCCTTGGTTAATGATGGTCATTTTATCCCAACTAAATCTCCAAACCTTAAACAAATCCATTCTGGACTACCTAATTAATCTTTTTTGTCCGAGTAATTGATAATTCTTTCCTAGATTATTGTCTCTAAAGGATCTTCCAGTACCTCTTGTTAAATGGACTGCTCTGTCATTGGCTGCATTTATCATTACACTATGTTTTTTCAACAAAGATTTGGCAGTGGCATGTTTTCATCTACGTAAGTTGATAGACAAACAGCAAATTCTTTGGGAATGGATGAACTGCATACTGCTGATGGCTGAAGAAATCAATCGAGAAGAGGCAGGCCCTTTCACATGGTTATCAGGTATCATTGTGAGTTTTGTTTTTGTGCTTTTGTGCCGATTCCAAGTCACAGTGGCTACTGATTGACATGGACCTGTGATGATTTTCTTTGAACATAACATAAGAAAAAGGACCAGATGACCCTACTCCAGCTCCTTCGAGCTTGCTCCGCCATTCAATAACATTATGGCTGATCTTTTCATGGACTCAGGTCCAATTACCTACCCTCTCACCACAACCCTTAATTCCTTTACTGTTCAAAAAATTTTCTAATTTAGCCTTAAAATCATTTACTGAAGAAACCTCAACCACTTCACTGGGCAGGGAATTCCAGAGATTTACAACCCTCTGGGTGAAGATGTTCCTTCTCAATTCAATCCTAAATCTACTCAGTCTCCTCATAAGCCAACTTCAGAATCAACCTAATGAACCTCCTCTACACCCTCTCTAGTGCCAGCAAATCCTTTCTCAAGCAAGGAGACCAAAACTACACGCACCAGGTGTGGCCTCATCAGCACCATATATAGTTGCAACATAACCTTCCTGCTTTTCAACTCAATCCCTTTATCAATGAAGACAAAATTTCATTTTCTATCGCTTGTTGCACCTGCAGATTTGATATATACACAATGACACCCAGGTCCCCCTATACAGCAGCATGTTGCAATTTTTCACCTTTTGAGTAATAGTGGTTTTGACCGTTCTTTCTATCAAAATGGATGACTTCACATTTACTAACATTGTACTGCATCTGCCATACCTTTGCCCACTCACTTAAACTATCTATGTGCCTATGCAAAGTCTCACAGTCCTCCGCACACTTTGCTCTACCACTCATCTTAGTGTCTTCCGTAAACTTTGACACACTACAGGTGGTCCCCAACTTCAAGTCATCTATGTAAATTATAAGTAATTCCGGTCCCAACACTGATCCACCATGCAGGCCAGTAGTCACTGATTGCCAACCAGAAAAGCACTCTTTTAGCTCCACTCTTTTCTTTCTGTTTTATCCATATAAAGTAATGTATTTTCTCTCTTATTGGTTTGTAGGTGTTGTAAATATTTTTTGTAATTTTAAAAAACTCTTTTTTTCAATAAAAATATCAATAAAATAAAAATATTACAAGAAGGCTTTAAAAGTTAACTTTCACAGCTCTGAGACAGAAGGCACTAGGGTAGTCACTGGGACTATCCATGCTAATACATTGCCCGCAACGCCTTGCATCTTTATCCTGTGCAGCAACCTTTTGCGCGGCACCTTGCTGAATGTCTTTTGGCTGACCTGGTTCGACCAATTGACATATAGATTAAAATCCCCCATGATAACTGCCATACCATTTTTACAGGCATTAGCTATTTCTCTGTTCATTGCTCATCCCAATGTGATATTATTATTCGGTGGCCTATAGACTACACCTATCAGTGACCTTTTCTTCTTAGAATTTCTAGTTTTCACCCAAATGAATTCAACCTTTTTCTCCCTAAAAACTAAATCATCTCTCACCACTGCCCTGATGTCCTCCTCAAATATCAGAGCTACACCACCTCCCTCACTTTCCTGTCTGTCCTTCCAAATAGTCTGATACCCCTGGATACATACAGTCATGACCATCCTGCAACCGTGTCTCCATAATGGCTGCTAAATCATTCGCGATGATTTGTGCAACACTAAGACAATTCAGGTAAAGTGCCCCATTCTAGTTTTTGTACTCTCTTTATGAATTCCAATACCTTCAATAATATCTCCTGAGTTACTTCTTTCATAGTCTGCCAAGTAGTTAAACCATCCTGCACACATACTAACCTGCTGTTCGCCTTTTTATTTACCATTATACTTCCTGTCATTTTCCCCTTTCCTTCCCCCGATTGACTAGTTTAAAGTCCCAGTAACTACCCTAGTGCCTTCTGTCTCAGAGCTGTGAAAGTTAACTTTTAAAGCCTTCTTGTAATCTTTTTATTTTATAGATATTTTTATTGAAAGAACGATTTTTTTGTAAAATTACAAAATAAAAATTACAACACCTACAAACCACCAAGAGAGAAAACACATTACTTGATATGGATATAACAGAAAAAAAATACGACACAAACAAAATACAACTCTACTCATGTGCAAAATAGACAGATCAATAGAGGTAATTAATATATCAATAAATAAAACAGCTCAGTACAGCACCAAAAAAAAATTAGCTCCTGACCTCCAAGAACCTTAAGTATTACATAGAAATGTATTTAAACTTCTTCCTCCAGAACATCATGTACACTAGGTGAAACATTAGGTGATTACACAAAAGTCCTAGTAAAGATGGTAGATAAATCTCCATCCAAATGGTCCAGAAAGGGCTGCCATATCCTTACTAAACTTTTCAGTTTTCTGGTGTACTATATTTGTCAAAAAGTCCAAAGGAATATTTTGCACGATGAGCCCATGCTAACCCAACAGAGATCCATCAAATGAGAATATTTTTCCTTGCACAGAAAGTAAGAATATTAGAAAGGTTTTTTTTTACCCCATGAGCATCCAGAGAAGATATATTGGGTAGACCCAGGAGAAGAGAGATGGTGCCCATTGGAACATCTGCCCCAAGACCCTCTCTTTAACTCCTGCCACAGCACTCCAATATATACGGAGTCTGCAGCAAGACCATAAACAGTGAGTGAGAGTGCCAATGCTTGTTTTACACTTAGGACACAATGAAGATACTCCTACCTTAAATTTTGAGAGATGCTCTGGGGCCAGTTGGACCCTGTGCAAAATTTTCAGCTGCATGGCATGGATCCTATTGCAGATCGTAATCTTCCTCGCATTCTCACAGATGTCTCCCCATGTCTCCGTAGAGATCTCGACCCCTAATTCTATCTTCCCAGACCACACAAAGCCACTCAATGTCTTCTGAAACATCACCTCCTAATATATGATAAAGAGTACTAATAGAGTACTTTTAGTAATAGGGGAAAGTGAGGACTGCAGATGCTGGAGATCAGAGCTGAAAATGTGTTGCTGGAAAAGCGCAGCAGGTCAGGCAGCGTCCAAGGAGCAGGAGAGTCGACGTTTTGGGCATGAGACCTTCTTCAGGAATGAGGAAAGTCATTCCTGAAGAAGGGCTCATGCCCGAAATGTCGACTCTCCTGCTCCTTGGATGCAGCCTGACCTACTGCGCTTTTCCAGCAACACATTTTCAGCTACTTTTAGTAATAGTATAATACTTTTACAACAGTAATAATACTTCTACTAATAGTACTTTAAGCATGAAGCAGTCTCTTCTCTAGAACAAATTTGCAGGGATCAGTCAAAAGCCCGGCATATCAGCTATAGGGGTAAGAAAGGGTGTTTGGATGTACCACCCTCCTTCTGCCACATTGCCCTCCATGCCTTGACAGTATTAATAATTATCGGATTACGGCAATATTCCGTGACCATCTTCAATTTATCTAAAAGCAGCAGGCTAATGAGGGGGCATTTTGCCTGGGAGGCCTCAATATCCAGCCATATACAGCCCAGTCACTAACAAATTGATATCTTGTAATATCCGGAAAATCCACTCCCCCCACACCTGACGCAACTGTAGTTTAGACAGCTTGATAAGAGGTGGCCTCTAGTGCCAAATAAAGGAGTTAAACCATCCATTAAGTCTCTGGAATGTTTGCCTAGAAAAAATTAAGTGGAGCATTCATATAGGATACAACAAACGGGGAAGAACATTCATTTTGATAAGAGCTAACCAGCCGAGCCAGGATATTGGAAGCACCTCCCATTTCTGAAAATCTTGCTTAATCCTGTTGAACAAATGGGCAAAAATTGGCCTTAAACAACCAAAGACAGGAGTAAGAAAGATGCCGAAATATAGAAAACCCTCCTGGGACCTTTTGAAGGGGAACCGTGATTCACCCTCCACCTCAGATACTCTCCTAAGACTCCCCATAGGCAGAGCCTCCGATTTTGAGAAATTTTGAGAAATTATTACATTGTATCAAATGGGACACTGAGATCACTGGAACAAGAACATCATCTGCGTATAATGAGACCTTATGTGGTTTAGATCCCACTTTTGGGGCAGCAATGTTAGGACCTCCACAGACCGCCTCTGCCAGCAGCTCAATCACCAACAGAAAAATTAACAGCAAGAGGGGATAGCCTTCAAAGTTTGTGAGAAGATTTGTAGCTCGGCTGTTCGTTGTTGTGGTTCTGTTCGCCGAGCTGGGAGTTTTTGTTGCAAACGTTTCGTCCCCTCTCTAGGTGACATCCTCAGTGCTAGGGAGCCTCCTGTGAAGCACTTGTATGCTGATTACTCCGGCATTTGTACTGGTTTGAATCTGCCGCTTCCGGTTGTCAGTTGCTGTCTGCTGCAGTGTCCGGTATATAGGGTTTAGGTCGATGTGTCTGTTGATAGAATTTGTGGATGAGTCCCATGCCTCTAGGAATTCTCTGGCTGTTCTCTGTTTGGCCTGCCCTATAATAGTGGTGTTGTCCCAATCGAATTCGTGTTGTTTGTCATCTGAGTGTATGGCTACTAGGGATAGCTGGTCGTGTCGTTTCGTGGCTAGTCGGTGTTCATGGATGCGGGTTGTTAGCTGTCTTCCTGTTTGTCCTATGTAGTGTTTTGTGCAGTCCTTGCATGGGATTTTGTACACTACGTTAGTTTTGCTCATGCTGGGTATCGGGTCCCAGCCACACACAAACCAACAGCCACCCTCAGACAACAACTCACCAGGACAAAGGACCCGATACCCAGCAGGAGCAAAACTAACGTGGTGTACAAAATCCCATGCAAGGACTGCACAAAACACTACATAGGACAAACAGGAAGACAGCTAAAAACCCGCATCCATGAACACCGACTAGCCACGAAACGACACGACCAGCTATCCCTAGTAGCCATACACTCAGATGACAAACAACACAAATTCGATTGGGACAACACCACTATTATAGGGCAGGCAAAACAGAGAACAGCCAGGGAATTCCTAGAGGCATGGCACTCATCCACAAATTCTATCAACAGACACATCGACGTAGACCCTATATACTGCCACTGCACTGGACAGCAACTGACAACCGGAAGCGGGAGAATCAAACCCGTATAAATGCCGGAGGAATCAGCACAGAAGCGCTTCACAGGAGGCTCCCAAGCACTGAAGATGTCACCTAGAAAGGGGACGAAACGTTTGCAACAAAAACTCCCAGCTCGACGAACAGAACCACAACAAGGGGATAGCCTTGCTAACTGTCCCTACAGATAATAAAATTAGTAGACCTCACACCATTGGTAAGAACCGCCGCCAGAGGATCAGTATAAAGGGCCTCACCCACCTAATAAAAACCCCTCCAATCCAAATCGCTAAAGGGGATAAAAAAGATATAGCCACTCAACCCGATCAAATGCCTTTTATGCATCTAAGGAGACCACTAATCCTTGAACTGACTGCTACTGAGAAGCTTGAGTCATATTCAGCAACCTCCTGACATTATTAGGGGATCTACGGCCTGTTATAAAACCAGTCTGATCGTCCTTCACAATAGAAGTTCGCACAGTTTCCAACCTTAACTCAAAAACCTTAGAGAAAATTTTAAAATCAGAGTTCAAAAGGAGGACCTATATGAGGCATATTCTTCTGGAGTCTTCCCTTTCTTGAAAATAAAAGAAATATTCTCTCAGGGATGGTGGGAGACAATCTTGACTATATGAGTAATTATATATGTTTAACATTGGTACCAACAGTATACCTAAAGATTCCTCGTGAAAATCGCTAGGAGACTGTCAGGGCCAGGCCCCTTCTCACTCTGCACTTGTTTCACAGTCTTCAGCACTTTTTTGTACTGTTAAAAGGGCATTAAGGAAGGACATCTGTTCAGAAATAACACTTGGAAAATCCAGGTTCTTAAAGAAAGATTCCATCTTAGCCCTTCCACCTTCACAATGCTCAGACTTGTATAAAATGCTACATTGAGCTTTTAGAGTCACAAGTGACTATCCCAGTCCCATCTCTGATTGAGGTACTAAATTGGGAGGCATTCTTTCTCCTGGCATTCTTTCTCCCACCTTGTTAAAAACGATCTTTGTTTTGCAAAGGAAATTTCCTTCCTTGTTGCCTGTGTAAGCACGGAATTCAAGGTGAACTGAAGAGCAGTAACCTGCTGAAGCTTAACCACAGATGGTTTGTCAAAATACAACTTTTCAGCGGTCTTTAACTGAGCCTTGAGCAGGCATTGTTGCTCCCCCTTCTGTCATTTCTGACTGGCAAAGTAAGAAATAATTATCCCCTTGGCATAAGCCATAGCTGTCTCCCTAAGAATAGACAGGTCACTCACCATATCCAAATTAATGGATGAGAATACCTTAAATTCATTGAGGAAATATTTAATGAACTTACTGTCCCTGAGAATAAAGAGATCCATTTGCCAGTGTTGAGCGCCCGTAACATTGCCCTGAACCTCTGTCTCTAAATATACAGTAGCATGATCCGCAATAGCGATATTTGATGTAGTGATATAAACCACCCATAATCATTTTTAATCTGTTCTAGTAACTTAAATAAAAGATTCTTCTTCATGAGTATGGCTACCCCCCTGCTCCTAGTATCAAAGGAAGACAAGTACACCCAATCAAATTCACCCTGTTGTAGTTTCAAATGTTTTTTATCATTGAGATGAGTCTCCTGTAAAATGGCAATGTCCACTCTCTCTAAGACTAAAGAGCACTTTTCTCCTTTTAACTGGTGAATG
Source organism: Hemiscyllium ocellatum (assembly GCF_020745735.1). Taxonomy (NCBI): domain Eukaryota; kingdom Metazoa; phylum Chordata; class Chondrichthyes; order Orectolobiformes; family Hemiscylliidae; genus Hemiscyllium; species Hemiscyllium ocellatum. The sequence continues at coordinate 128,016,794 of NC_083404.1, forward strand.
GACTCCTGTAATATTCCAGGACACAATTAGCCATGACTCTCTATAACATCATTTATCTCCAAAAAGGAAGAATTTGACTTATCAACTGCTGAGCATATGCAAAAAAAATTTAAGAAACCAAAAAAATACATAAGCTAAAACTACTACAACTAGCATTCTAATAACTACATATACCAAAAAAACAGACGAAACCAAATACAAAACACTGAACAAGTGGGTCTACCCGCTGCCCACAGAGGGCACTTACATATCCGAAAAACACCCTTATATCTTCTTCCAGCTTGAGCCGCATCCCAGACTCAGGCCAAAAAAAAGGAGAAAGAAAAGAATTTTTAAAAATCTTAACAAGGAAATTAAAAGTATACACTCGACCCATCCCCAAATATATATTATCACTCATTAATATCAGGAACAAAAATTTCAGCAACATCTTCTTAAAAAAAAAGGTGTAAGAGGAAATGGAAAAAAGAAACACTATTGTCCACATCCTTTAAGTTATCCAATCTATTTTAAAATGTCCAAAACAATTTTCACTTTTTTTGAAGAATCAAAAGAATGCATCACATGTAAAGCAAAGCACTGCCAGGTACCTTAGGGAATACTGGATACCAAGGTCTCTCAATCTTCTCTTAGCTTCATTAAAGGTCCTTCTTTTATGAATTATAGTTGGAAAGAAGGCCAAGAAGAACTTAAACTTGGAGCCTGGGTAGATTAAGGCCTGTGGACCCAGTCCCTTTATTCTGGAGGCCTCCATAACTTAAATTTTGTCCCTGTAGCTGTGGAGTTGCACTAGGACCAGACGAGGGCACTGGCCCTTTCAACTTTCACTCGGTCCAACGCAGGCCTAAAAGCATGGCAGCCAGCTTTCAAAGAAGCTCGCTGGCTGGTGGCCTACTACTTCCTCTGGCAGCACCACAACACGAACGTTCTTCTACCTACCTGTGTTTTCCAGGTCATAGACTTGTTCCTGTAAGGTAAGAACCTGCTTTTCCAGTACTCGGATTTGTTTTTTTGGTAGAATCAATCTCGGTTTCCAAAGTCGCGTTCCTCCTCTCAACTTCTTCCATTCCGTGCCCTAGGCTTTCCAGCTGCTCCTCATGCTTGTGGAGCTTGGTCGTGACCAGGTCCAGTCTGACGCGGAACATATCTTCAATCGATGACTCGATCCTATCTCGACTGTTCACAAACTCCGTAGCCAGGGCCTGGTGAATGAACAACTCCAGTGGGTCTGTAGAGGGAGCTGCAGGTACGGCCGGGAAAGTAACCGACTTCTCAGGTGAGTGCCCAGTGTGTTAGGACTTGCTGGAGCCTTTTGTTGTGTTTCTTTGATCAAGTAGACTTTATAACAGAATTTGTATAAGTTCTATAAGTTCAGAAGCTCTGTAAATACTGAATTTTTGTAGAAATAATTTAACTGGGGAGGTGAGAGTGCTACTTTGCCTGAGCTGAGAAGCAGACCTCAGCAAAGCAGACGTCTCAGATCGCCGCCATCTTACAACCCCCTCGTCATCTTTTTAAAGCCTCTTGTCAGCTTGAAGAAGAGCAGCATCATATTAGACTCCTGTCTTTGGCTACCTTATTACATAAAAAGTTTTGGTTATCCTTCTCTCTTCCATCCTGAAAATGTGCCTGAATCAGCAACATTGCCTCTGCTTAATAAATGCCAACAAACTTGAAATATATGCCTTCGAAAGAAATGCTATTTTAAGACACGTGAACTAGGATCAATGATAGAATATTTGGCTCCTTGAGCTTGTCTTTAGCTTAACCTCTCTGAAAACTGATTATTGGAAGAAACCCTACATTTGCCTGAAAAGTAGAACTGTTAAGATTCCAACAACTTCAAAAAATTGCCATAATTCTGCAAAATCAGTCTATGGAAAAGTAGCTTAAATGGTCACGGACTTTCTGAATTCAGTCAAAATTCAGGTAAATTGATGTTCATCACTTTGAGTTTTAAATTATTCATCATTAAACTTTATTTATTATTTTTCTGTCCTTGCTTATTCTTTTGAATGAATGATTGCTTTGTTTTCATCATAAAGAGAGTTAAATATGGGTCACTTTGAAAATTGGACTTTACAAACAGCAAGTTTTCAGGGGAATGCTGAACATTAATTGCAAAAGAACAAAAAATAATAAAAACTATAAGCATCTCTGCTTGCAAAGAGAAGACAAATGTTTTATTTTTCATTTTCATTTCATTTTATGCTTCTGTAGAAAATAAATTACACTGACTGAGACATCTGCAAGATCGCTCTGTGACAATAAAACAGAGGGCACTGGTGAGAAGCAACTGAAGAGGATTCTAACAGAAGTCAGTTTAGTAACCATGATTGAGAAGGGGATCACAAAGGATCCAGTGGTCATCAGGAAGAACAGCACCCAACAGACAGTGTTCTGACAGGAGGATTCTGAGAGACATCGGTTCGGTCACTGCAAGTGAGAAGAGGATCAGGGACATAAGTATGGCTGCTCAAGACCAGTTTTGCGACTGATTGAGTAATGTCTGGAGAGAGATAAAGTACTTTTTGTAGTTGTAGTCCTTCTGAAAAGTGTCTTGGCAAAGGAAGTCTGGACAGAGATGATTGGCTCTTGTCGATGTTTGTCCCGAGCAGCTCCGTCTGCTCTATGGTCTGTTCCCAAGAATGTACCTTGAGACGACTATCAACTGCATCTGGAAGACCATCAACTAAGTGAAAGGTGCTCTTTGTTCTGCTTGAAACCTCTTGGTCTTCCAGCACAAGGAGTTGGCCTTGGTCAAATGTTGCAGACTAACACATTCTTACATTCCAAGATCCAGGGTTATGTGTTCTGGGCTGCATTAAAACCTGGGGCAGTTGCTTCTAAGGCACAGTGGGAAAGACCAACATCTAAGATCTTTCTGCTGAAGTTAAATGGGGGTCTATTCAGTTATCAGATCCATCCAGTGCCTCAAATGTACGTAAATATTGTTTTATATAAGCAAGAAATGTCTTGGGTTTGTTTGTTCTACATATTATGAAACTGAAGAGGGTTCAGAAGAGATTTACCAGGATGTTGATGGGTATGGAAGATTTGAGTTATATAGAAAGGCTGCATAGGCTGGAACATTTTTCACTGGAGTATAGGAGATTGAGAGGCGATCTGATAGAAGTTTATAAAGTAATAAGAGATATAGACAAAGCTAATGGTGGTTGGATTTTCCCTAGGATGGGGATTTCAAAATTATGGAGCACATTTATAAGGTGAGAACAGAGAGATTTAAAAAAGATATAAGAGGCAAATGTTTTTACACAGAGAGTGGTTTGCGTGTGGAATGAACGTCCTGAGAAAGTGGTGGATGCAGATACAATTACAATATTTAAAAGACATTTGGATATATACATGAATAGGAAAATTTGGAGAGATATGGGCCACGAACAGTTACAATATTTAAAAGACATTTGGATATATACATGAATAGGAAAGTTTGGAGGGATATGGGCCAGGAGTAGCAGGAACTAGTTTAGTTTGGGGTTATGTTCAGCATGGACTGTTTGGACCGAAGAATCTGTTTCGAGCTCTATGACTCTATGACTTTATACGTGAAGACTGTGTACAGAATTGAACTGCTGCAGTGACTATGTATGTTTATAAAGATTATTTATGAATAAAGAATACTTCTGAAATTTAAAAAAAATCTTTTTATTGTTGTAGTCTACTAGGAAGACATGGGGCACACGTCTCCACTGGCTACATCTGTGGGAAGTGCACCCAACTCCAGTTCCTTGAAAACCGTGTTAGGGAATTGAAGCTGGAGCTGGATGAACTACGGATCATTCGGGAGGCTGAGGGAGTAATTGAGAGGAGTTACTGGGAGTTGGTCACTCCTAAGGCTCAGGACAAGGATAAATGGGTTACAGTTAGGGGGAGGAAAGGGGACAGAGAGACAGTGCAGAGATCCCCTGCGGACATTCTCCTCAGCAATAAGTATACCATTTGGATACTGTTGGGGGGGATGACCTACCAGAGGAAAGCCGTTCTCTGGCACGGAGCCTGACACTGTGGCAAAGAAGGGAAGGGGGCAGAGTACAAAAGTACTCGTGGTCAGGGACTCGATAGTTAGGGGAATTGACAGGAGATTTTGTGGTCAGGATCAGGATTCTCGGAAGGTATGTTGCCTCCCTGGTGTCAGGGTCTGGGACGTCTCCAATCGGGTGTATAAGGTTCTAAAAGGGGAGGGCGAACAGCCAGACACCTTGTTACATATTGGCACCAATGATATAACCAGGAAAAGGATTGAGGATAAAGAAAGTGATTCCAGGGAGTTAGGATGGAAGCTGCAAAGCAGGACAAATAGAGTAGTGTTCTCTAGTTTACTACCGGTGCCACGAGATAGCAAGGCCAGGAACAGGAGCAGGCGCAGCTTAACACGTGGCTGCGCAGCTGGTATAGGAGGGAGGGCTTCAAATATGTAGATAATTGTGATGCCTTCTGGGGAAGGTGGGACCTGTACAAGAAGGATGGGTTGCATCTGAATGGAAGGGGACCAATGTCCTGGGTGGAAGGTTTGCTCGAGTAGTTCGAGAGGGTTTAAACTATTATGGCAGCGGGGTGGGAACCTGAGCTGTATACAGGAGGTGAGAGTTGATGCAGATGAGGCAATAGCAGGAGGTAGACCAGCTAGTGGGAAAGATTTTCCTGGCAAGGAACCAAGGTATCAGTTAAAGTGTGTTTGCTTTAACGCAAGGAGTATCAGGAATAAAAATGACGAACTTAGAGCGTGGATCAGGACCTGGTGCTACAAGTTCCCAGGAACTGATTGGATCTATCCAAGAATGCTGAGGGAGGCAGGGAAGAAATTACTGGAATCATGTACAAAATCTTTACATTCTCTTTAGTCACAGGAAGGGTCCCAGAGGACAGGACAATAGCCAACATTTTTCCTTTGTTTATGAAGGGCAACAGGGATAATCTGGGAAATTACAGACTGGTAAGCCTCACATCAATGATAGGTAAATTATTGGAGACGATTCTTAAGGATCGGATTTACTTACATTTGAGAAAAATATGGAATTATTAGCAAGAGGCAATATGGCCTTGTGTCAGAAATGTTATGTCTCACAAACTTGACTGAGTTTTTTTGAAGAAGCGACAAAGATGATTCATGTGGACAGGTTAGTAGATGTTGTGCATGTGAACTTTAGCAAGGCTTTTACTAGGTCTCTCATGGTAGGCTGAGACAGAAGGCGAAGTCACAGAGAATCTATGGTGAGCTGGATTGATACAGAACTGGCTTAGTCATACAAAACAGAGACACTATTGGAAAAGTGATTTTTTTGACTAGAGATCAGTGACATATTGTATTCAGCAGGGAATATTGCTGGGACTCCTGTTGTTTGTAATATACATAAATGATTTGGAGGTAAATGTAGTAGGATTAGTAAGAGTGCAGATGACACAAAGATTAAGGGAGCCGTATATAGTGAGGAGAATTGCCAAAGGATACTGTGGGATATACATACACTAGAGACTTGGGTAGAAAAATGGCAGATGGAGTTTAATCTGGACAAATGCAAGGTAATGTATGTTCAGAGATCTAATGTAGGAGGGAAGTCTGCGGTAAATGGCAGAACCATTACTAGCATCAACATACAGAGGGATATAGAATATAAAACATAGAATAATACAGTGCAGTACAGGCCCTTTGGTCCTTGATATTGCACCCACCTGTGGAACCAATCTGAAACCCATCTAATCTACACTATTCCATTTTCATCCATATGCCTATGCAACAATGCACTTAAAGTTGGCGCGTCTAGTACTGTTGCAGGCAGTGTGTTCCACGTCCCTACTACTCTTTGAGTAAAGATTTAGACATACAAGTCCATAGTTCCCTAAAACTGGCAACCTAAGTGGATAAAGTGAGCAAGAAGGCATCGGCATGCTTGCCTTCACCAGTTGGGACATAGATATAAAAATTGGCAAGTTGTGTTGCAGCTGTACAGTAAGGCCAAATTTGAAATTTGTGCATAGATCTGGTTGACACACTATGAGGAGGATATGGATGCTTTGGAGGGGATACAGAAAATGTTTATCAGGATGTTGCCTAGTTTGGAGGGTATCAGCTATGAAGAAAAATTGGACAAACCAGACTTGAACATCAAAGGATAAAGGGGTGGTCTGACAGAGGTTTATATAATTATGAGAGATTATGGATAGAATGTAAAGTCGGAGTTTTTTTTGTCCCAGGGTAGAAATGTTAATTAGTAGGAAACATAGGTTTGAAGTAAAAGGGGAAAATTAAGAAGTGAGAGGCAAGTTTTTTTTTACACAGACAGTAGTGAGTGCCTCTGTCAGACATGGTGGTAGAGGCAAATACAATAGCAACATTTAAGAGGTATCTTGACAGATATATGAATAGACAGAGAATAGAGGGATGTAGACAGTATGAAGGCAAAAGGATATTGGTTTAGATAGGTGTCATGTGTTGTCGCAATCTTGGTAGTTCGAAGGACCTGTTCTTGTGCTGTACTGTTCTTCATTCAATACCCAGGTCAGATGCATTTTGAGCATTCTGGGGATATAGCATTTGATGTTTTTACTATATTAAAAATACAGTAATACATAAAATCAAGCTGTTATTATAGACTTGTGATTAGCCCATTTTGCTTCCCATTTTATGCACTGAAATGGACTTGAAAAGATCTGATTTGTATCCATTAATCTTATTCACTGTGCTTAGGTTAATTGAATGAGTGTAAGACATTCTTGTTCATGTGCTATTTTCAATATAACTAATTTCAAGAAATAGTTATAAAGCTGCAGTCTATTAATTACTGTTGCAAGCTTTCACTTTTGGAATTACATACTTGCTTAATACACTGCCTTGATGTGAAAATTAATTTCATTTGCTGGCAAGGTTATATTGGATATTGTGTCAAGGAAGGTACAAGGAACCACAAACACGTTTGGATTTCAAGTCCATGGGTAAATAGAAGGATATTATATATAAAGTTGTTAAAAAATTGTGTAAATATTTTTGAAAAATATTAAAACACAAATGGGGGATGTGGCATTTGTTTATGTTGTTTTCGGCTACACGTTGGTGTGTTTGGTTTCCGCATTATACAAAAGCACTCTTTTACCCCTGTTTACTAATGTTTGCAGCACTGAGTGAGACTAAGATTGGTTCATGTAAGTACATATTTACTTGTTATTGTAGCCTAACTAAATATTTGTAATATATTTACATTAAATTTCTGCTCACTCTAAAGAAGCAGATAAACAATCTTCAGCTCCACTTATATATAGAGCTGAGCATTAAGTGGAAATTTACAGGAACTCTATTGGTCGAACATTATTTTCAGAATGAACAAGGACAGAATTTATTAGAGTTCAAAAACAAAATGGAGATGCTGTTGCTACTGGGGCTCTTCTTTTAGCCTTGAAATAGTGAGAAAGAAATTGAGGAACATATCTGTAGGAAAGCAACAAAGATCTGCAACTATACATAGGTGATACTAAGTGGCTTTAATTCACCCAAATATCAAATGGGATAATGTTCAAATAACAGGAACATTTTCTGGATAGCGTCCTGAACTAGTATGTTCTAGGTCCAATGAGGAAGACAGTTTTCTGGATCTGGTGCTGGCGAATGACGTGCAACATGTGGAGGAACAGTGATCATTGAACCACAAAGTTTAGATTAATAATGGAGAAGTGCAAGATGTAATCTAAACTTCAAAGTTGAAAGAGAACTAACTCTAATAGCATGTGACAGTCTATCTAGAGTTAATAAAAAATAAAATCTGATAACAGACTGAACTGAAGAGTGAACAAAAGGAGCATACGAGGCAATCAGCGTCAGTTAAAAGAGAACTGAAAGAAAGGCAGAGTTAGCAGAATGGAATTGGTTCTTAAATCTATGACGAGGAGAAAATAGTTGTTTTATGACTGCTCAGTGGTTAAGGTCTATCCTAATTCTAACTTTAAAAAGTTAGATAAATGGTGGGAGGGCTACCTTTTCCAGACTCCTCCCTCCCCTTCCTAGACCTTTCCATTTCTATCTCGGGCGACCGACTCAACACAGACATCTATTATAAACCGACTGACTCCCACAGCTACCTGGACTACACCTCCTCCCACACTGCCCCCTGTAAAAACGCCATCCCATATTCCCAATTCCTTCGTCTCCGCCGCATCTGCTCCCAGGAGGACCAATTCCAACACCGCACAGCCCAGATGGCCTCCTTCTTCAAGGACCGCAGATTCCCCCCAGACGTGATCGACGATGCCCTCCACCGCATCTCCTCCACTTCCCGCTCCTCTGCCCTTGAGCCCCGCTCCTCCAACCGCCACCAAGACAGAACCCCACTGGTTCTCACCTACCACCCCACCAACCTCCGCATACAACGTATCATCCGCCGCCATTTCCGCCATCTCCAAACGGACCCCACCACCAAGGATATATTTCCCTCCCCTCCCCTATCAGCGTTCCGCAAGGACCACTCCCTTCGTGACTCCCTCGTCAGATCCACACCCCCCACCAACCCAACCTCCACCCCCGGCACCTTCCCCTGCAACCGCAGGAAATGTAAAACTTGCGCCCACACCTCCACACTCACTTCCCTCCAAGGCCCCAAGGGATCCTCCCATATCCGCCACAAGTTCACCTGTACCTCCACACACATCATCTATTGCATCCGCTGCACCCGATGTGGCCTCCTCTATATTGGTGAGACAGGCCGCTTACTTGCGGAACGCTTCAGAGAACACCTCCGGGCCGCCCGAACCAACCAACCCAATCACCCCGTGGCTCAACACTTTAACTCTCCCTCCCACTCCACCGAGGACATGCAGGTCCTTGGACTCCTCCACCGGCAGAACACAACTACACGACGGCTGGAGGAGGAGCGCCTCATCTTCCGCCTGGGAACCCTCCAACCACAAGGTATGAATTCAGATTTCTCCAGTTTCCTCATTTCCCCTCCCCCCACCTTGTCTCAGTCGGTTCCCTCAACTCAGCACCGCCCTCCTAACCTGCAATCCACTACCTGACCTCTCCGCCCCCACCCCACTCCGGCCTATCACCCTCACCTTGACCTCCTTCCACCTATCCCACCTCCATCGCCCCTCCCCCTAGTCCCTCCTCCCTACCTTTTATCTTAGCCTGCTTGGCTCTCTCTCTCTTATTCCTGATGAAGGGCTTATGCTCGAAACGTCGAATTCTCTATTACTGAGATGCTGCCTGGCCTGCTGTGCTTTGACCAGCAACACATTTGCAGCTGTGATCTCCAGCATCTGCAGACCTCATTTTTTACCTTTTCCTTTATTCACTCATGTGGTGAGGGCATCACTGACTTGACCAGCATTTATTGTCGAGTAAAAAATGAGGTCTGCAGATGCTGGAGATCACAGCTGCAAATGTGTTGCTGGTCAAAGCACAGCAGGTTAGGCAGCATCTCAGGAATAGAGAATTCGACGTTTCGAGCATAAGCCCTTCATCAGGAATCTTTATTGTCTGCTACTTGAGCTGTTTTCTTGAACCACAGCAGGCCATGTGCTGTAGGTAAACCCATAATGCCATTATAGAAGGGTTTCCAAAACACTGAAGGAATAGTGATATATTTCAAAGTCGTGATTGTAAGTGGCTTAGAAGGGGATTTGCTGTTGTGTCCCATTTATCTGTTGTTCTTGTGCTTCTAGTGAAAGGGGTTGTGGGTTTGGAAGATGCTGTCTAAGGGGTTTTGGTGAAGTGCACTGAATCTTGTATACAGTACATATTGCTGCTATTGCGTGTCGGTGGTGGAGTAAGTGAATGCTTGTGGATGTGGTGCCAAATGTGAGGCCTGCTTTGTCTTCAATTATGCCAAGCTTCTTGAATATTGTTGGAGCTGCACTCATTCAGGCAAGTGGAAGTATTTCATCACCCTTCTGACTAGTGCCTTTTGCTGGTAGACAGACTTTGGGGAGTCAGAAGGTAAGTTACTCACCAAGGATTGCCAATTCCTGATGAAGAGCTTATGTTTGAAACGTCAATTCTCCTGCTCCTCGGATGCTGCCTGACTAGCTGTGCTTTTCCAGCAGCACACTCTTTGACAAGGATTCTGAGTTGCTGACTTGCTCTTGTAGCTACTGTATTTATTCGATTAGTCCAGTACAGTTTCTGGTAAATTGTAAACCAAAGGATATTGGTCATGGGGATTCATTGATGGTAATTCCACTGAATGTCCTGGGATGGTGGTTAGATGGTCTCTTATTGGATATAGTCATTGCCTGGCATTTGCGTGACACAAATGTTACTTGTCATATTTCAAACCAAGTCTGGTTATTGTCCAAGTCTCACTATATCTAGACATGGACTGCTTCAATATCTGAGGAATCACAAATGGTGTGAAGCATTGTGCAATCATCAATGAAATTTCCCACTTCTGATTTTATGATGGAAGGAAGGTCATTGATAAAACAGCTAAAGATGACTGGGCTGAGGACACTACCCTGCGGAACTCATGTAGAGATGTCCTGGGGTTGAAATGATGGACCTCCAATAAGCACAGATATCTTCTTATGTCCTAGGTATGACTCTAACCAGTGGAAAGTTTTCACCAATTCTCATTGACTATAGGTTGCTAGGGCTCCTTGAGATTACACTTGGTCAAATGCAGTCATAATGTCAAGGATAGTCACTCTTACCTCAACTACAGAATTCAGCTTTTGTCCACGTTCAAATCAAGATTATATTGAGGTCTTGCGCTGAGTTGTCTTGACAGAACCCAAACTGAGTGTCAGTGGTTATTGCTGAGCAGTGCTGCTTCATAGTACTGTTGATGACACCTTCCATCAGTAGACTGATGGGGTGGTAATTGACCAGATTGGATTTGTTTTGTTTTTTATAGACAGAACATACCTGGGCAATTTTCCACATTGTTTGGTAAATATCAGACCTGTTGCTGTTCTGGAATAGATTGGATGGGGGTGCAATAAATTTTGAAGTGCAAGTACTATTGGCAAAATGTTGTCAGGACCCATAGCCTTTCCAGTATAAAATATCTCCAACACCTTCTTGATAACACATGGAATGAATCTAATTTGTTAAAGACTGACATTTGTAATGCTGGAGGAGGCTGAGATAGATTATTCACACCCGCTACTTCTGGCTGAAGATTGTTGTAAATGTTTCAGCCTTACCATTGAAAATACTTTTCCTCATGTTACCTAGAACTATCACCATGTTAAATGAGATGGACGAGCAACTCAGAACTTGTCATCCATGGAGCACTGTGAACTATCAGTACTCTTTAAATATACTCAGAACACCAGGTTATAATCTCATGGCCCAGTATATTCCCACCCTACCATTACTATCAAAACAAGAGCGCATGCCAGGAGCATGGGTGGCACAGTGGTTAGCACTGCTGCCTCACAGCGCTAGAGACCAGGGTTCAATTCCCGACTCAGGTGACCGACTATGTGGAGTTTGCACATTCTCCCCGTGTCTGTGTGGGTTTCCTCCGGGTGCTCCGGTTTCCTCCCACAATCCAAAGATGTGCAGGTCAGGTGGATTGGCCATGCTAAATTGTCCATAGTATTAGGTAAAGGGGTAAATGTAGGGGAATGGGTGGGTTGCACTTCGGCGGGGCGGTGTGGACTTGTTGAGCCGAAGGGCCTGTTTCCACACTGTAAGTAATCTAATCTAATCAATACCAGGCATACATAAACATAAGGTGACTACCTGGTGAAACTACAGAACTGGACAAGTTATACACCAAAATGCATAAACAACAAGTGATCAAAAAAGCCAACCATTTCCAACACCAACAGAACATATCTAAATTCTGCATTCCTGTTATATTGAGTCATGAACAGTACTGGACAATTGAACCACAGGACACCGCAGGAGGAAGCTCAACAGGCACCCAATCATCAATGGTGGGGAAGCCCACCACATCAGTGCAAAACATAAGGGTGAAACATTTGCAACTATCTCACCCAGAAATATTGAGATGATGATCCATCTTGACCTGCCCTTGAGGCCCCAGAATCACGGGTGATGAGATCAGCAGTGGCTGCATCATTGAGATGGACTCAAAACAGACTCATGACAGCAGCACAGTCAAATTGGGCAGGTGCAGTACCCGGCTGCATTGGTGACATCTGAACTGGCAAGGACTCATAGCGGTGAAGGCATCAGTAAAGGCAAGATGGCTTTGAAGAGTTGTGTCTTTCATTCCAACAATGGCAACAAAACCAAGAGGACTCATGTGTATCCACCTGGTCCATGGCCCATGTCGGAGCATTTCAAAAGAAGGACTGTAAATTGAACACTTTTTCTTTATTACTTTATTTTTCTGCTTTTGTATTCATGTTTAAGTTTATTTTTCTGTGCTATAAGATGGTGCCAGAGAGGGGTGACATTATGCAACACTTCTCCACTGTATGTTGTCAGAAAAAATATGTAACATTAAAGAAATCAAATAAATCATATCAGATGCCAGACTTCAGACAATTTGATTCACTCCAAGAAACTGTTTGAGGCACTGAATATTTAAAAGGTTATAAGCCATGGTGACATTCTAGCGATAGTACAGAAGACTTCTGCTCCGGAACTTGCCACAATTGTAGCCAAGCTGCTCTATCTCAGGTACTTTAAATTAATTGTAAACACAACAATAACTTTCTTACTTATATCATTTCTTTAACACAGTAAAATGTCCCAAGGTGCTTCAAAGTTGCATTACAAAACAAAATACAACACCAAAACAAATAAAGAGATATTAGTCAGATAATTAAAAACTTGGTCAAAAAGCTGGATTTTAAGGACTGCCTTGGGTATTGCAGAACTATTGCAGCCATCAGTGATAAAGCTGTTAAAATTCAGGATGCTGAAGAAATAACAATTAGAGGAGCACACGTCTCTGAGAGGTTTGCACGGTAGATAGAATTTGGAGGTTTAGGGATGAGTGGGGGCATAGTAGCATTTGGAAGATGAGGATGAGAATTTAAAGAACACATACTACTTGCTTAGAAACCAAAGTAACAAAAACAGAAATTGCTTTGGAAACTCAGCCAATCTGGCAGCATCGATGCGGAGAGAGCAGAGTCAGTGTTTCAGATCCAGTGATCCTTCTTCAGAAACTATAATACTTTGGCAAGCACAGGCTTTATTCCTGATGAAGGGCTTTTGCCCGAAAGGTCGATTTTACTGCTCCTCGGATGCTGCCTGAACTGCTGTGGTCTTCCAGCACCACTAATCCAGAAGCACAGGGTTCATAGCTATTTAGGACCAAATTCAAGTTCAAGGTAACAAAGTTTTGCCCCTCAACTTGTTACAGGGTGCAGTGATAGTGTTCCTACTTCTTGTATGAGGTAACATTTCTGAACAGGGCGATTAAAAAAAAACTAGAATCTAGGAGACCAACCAGGGTGCATTGAAATAGGCAAGTCTGGCAGTAACAAAGATAGAGATGAGGGTTTTAGCAGTTCATAAACTGAGATGTGCAAAGTTGTTACAATGGCAATAAATGTTTCTCACTTGAAGTATTCTACATTCATAATGAAACCTAGAGCAAGATAAGACTATGCAAGCTGAAGGGGACACTGCAGACCTGAGCAACAAGAAAAGAAGTGAGGAACATAAGGATGTCAAATTCGTTTTTGATTTTAAACTATTACATTAGAAATTAAGTACATTAGTTTTAGTTAATTGGGAATAATCTACTATGAAGTAGTGGCAGAACTGACAATCAAATTGAGCTGCTTTATGAAATTCATCCCTACTCAGGACAAAGCAAACTGGAAAGAGCACTTTGGGGTGAGGGACCATAATTCTATTAATTTTATAATAGTGATGGAAAAGAATAGACCAGATCTAACAGTTTAAGTTCTAAATTGGAGAAAGGCACATTTGGCGGTGTTAGGCAAAAACTTTCAAAAACTGATTGTGGGCAGAAGTTTGCAGGTAAAGGGACAGCTGGAAAATGGGAAGCCTTCAGAAATGAGATAATGAGAGTCCAGAGACAGGATATTTCTGTTCGGGTCAAAGGAAAGGCTGGTAGGTATAGGGAATACTGGATGACTAAAGAAATTGAGGTTCCGGTTAAGAAAAATAAGGAAGTATATGTCAGGTATAGACAGGATAGATTGAGTGAATCCTTAGAAGAGTATAAAGGCAGTAGGAGTATACTTAAGAGGGAAGTCAGGAGGGCAAAAAGAGGACATGAGATAGCTTCGGCAAATAGTGTCAAGGAGAGTCCAAAGGACTTTTACAAATACATTAAAGGACAAAAGGACACGAGGGAGAGAATAGGGCCCCTTAAAGATCAACAAGGCAGCCTTTGTGTGGAACCGCAGGAGATGGGGAGATACTAAAAGAATATTTTGCATCAGTATTTACTGTTGAAAAGGACATGGAAGATATAGAATGTAGGAAAATAGATGGTGACTTCTTGAAAAATGTCCATATTACAGAGGAGGAAGTGCTGAATGTCTTGAAATGCATAAAAGTGGATAAATCCCCAGGACCTGATCAGGTGTACCCGAGAACTCTCTGGGAAATTAGGCAAGTGCTTGCTGGGCTTTTTGCTGAGATATTTGCATCATTGATAGTCACAGGTGAGATGCCAGAAGACTGAAAGTTGGTGAACGTGGTGCCACTATTTAATAAAGGTGGTAAGGACAAAACAGGGGATAATAGATGCTGAGCCTGACATTGGTTGTGGGCAAGTTGTTAGAGGGAATCCTGAGGGACAGGAAAGGCAAGGACCGATGAAGGATAGTCAACATGGCTATTTGCATGGGAAATTATGTCTCACAAACTTGATTGGGTTTTTTTGAAGAAGTAACAAAGAGGATTGATGAGGGCAGAGTGGTAGGTGTGATCTATATGGACTTCAGTAAGGCATTCAACAAGGTTTTCCATGGAAGACTGGTGAGCAAGGTTAGATCTCATGGAATACATGGAGAACTCACCATCTGGATATAGAACTAACTCAAAAGGTAGGAGACAGAGGGTGGTGGTGGAAGGTTATTTTTCAGATTGGAGGCCTGTGACCAGTAGAGTGCCACAAGGATTGGTGCTGGATCCACTAGTTTTCATCATTTATATAAATGATTTGGATGTGAGCATAAGAGATATAGGTAGTAAGTTTGCAGATTACATCAAAATTGGAGGTGTAGTGGACAGCAAACTCAGATTACAACAGATCTTGATCGGATGAGCCGATGGGCTGAGGAGTGGCAGATGGACTTAAATTCAGATAAATGCGAGGTGCTGCATTTTGGGCAAGCAAATCTTTGCAGGACTTATACACTTAATGGTACGATCCTAAGGAGTGTTGCTGAACAAAGATACCTTGGAGCGCATGTACATAGCTCCTTGAAAGTGGAGTTGCAGGTGGATAGGTTAGTGAAACAGGCGTTTGGTATGCTTTCCTTTATTGGTCAAAATATTGAATACAGGAGTTGGGAGGACGTGTTGCGGCTGTACAGGACATTGGTTAGGCCACTTTTGGAATATTGCGTGCAGTATCAGAAGGATGTTGTGAAACTTGAAAAGGTTCAGAAAAGATTTACAAGTATGTTGCCAGGATTGAAGGATTTGAGCTACAGTAGCGCCTCAACATACGAACGACCCCGTTCATGTACAAATCGGTTTATGAACAGAATTGTATGTAAAATTTTGCTTCAACGTACATACGAAATTGAAGGTACGAACGCAAAAAGCCTGTGTGCGACCATGTGGTTTCATTGTTCTGCTTTGCTACGCGCCTGTTGAACGCAAAAGCTCTCGGGCCCTGCGTAATCTCATTTAGTTAGTCTTTGGCACATGCGCTGTGAACAGCCGTCCAAGCATTCTTATGCTATCCAAGCAATGGGAAAAACTGATTCAGTTCGCGAACTGAAAAGTTCGCGAACCGGGTCCCGGAATGGATTAGGTTCGTAAGTCGAGGAGCTACTGTATAGGGAGAGGATGAACAGGGTGGGGCTGTTTTCCCTGGAGCGTCGGAAGCTGAGTGGTGACCTTATAGAAGTTTATAAAATCATGAGGGGCATGGATAGGGTAAATATACAAGGTCTTTTCCATGGGTTGGGCGAGTCAAGAACTAGAGGTTTAGGGTCAGAGGGGCAAGATAGCAAAGAAACTTAAGAGGCAACTTTTTCCACAGTGCGTGTGTGGAATGGGCTGCCAGAGGAAGTGGTGGAGGCTAGTACAATTGCAACATTTAAAAGGCATCTGGATGGGTATATGAATAGGAAGGGTTTGGAGGGATATGGGCGCTGGCAGATGAGACTAGATTGGTCAGCATGGATGAGTTAGATTGCATGGTCTGTTTCCGTGATGCAGATCTCTATGACTCTATTACAGCTATAATACTGGCATCTACCTGAACATGAGGAAAATTGCTCAGTTATTTCCTGTACATAAAAAGAAGCCAAATCCAACCCAACCAATTACCTCTTCATCAGTTGATTCTCAATCATCAATACAGTGATCGAAGGTGTCATCAACAGTGCTATCAACCAGCAATTGCTTAGCAGTAATCAGCTCACTGATACCCAGTTTGGCTTCTGCCAGCTCCATTCATCTCAGACCTCATTAGAACCTTGGTCTAAACATGGACAAAAAAAACTGAATTCCAGATATGGTGAGAGAGTGACAGCCTTTGAAATCAAGTTCACACTTGACGAAGTGCAGGATCAAGGAAATCTAGAAAAACTGAAATCAATGAGAATCAGAGGGAAACTCTCAATTAATTGGAGGCATACCTGGCACAAAGAAAAATGGTTATAGTCACTGCAGCAGTTCCTCAAGGAAGTGTACATGTCCTAAGTGTCTGATTCACCAATGATCTTTGCCCCAACATAAGGACAAAAGTAAGGATGTTCACTCTTGTTCAGCACAATTTGTGATTCCTTAGATTCTGAAGCAGTTCATGCCTAAATGCAGCAAGATTTCGGCTGACAGGTGGCAAAAAGTTATTTGTGTCCAGGCACTGACCATCTGCAACAAGAAAGAATCTAACCTTCACTCCTTGACATTCAATTCAAAAACTATCACCGAAATTCCCCACAATCAACATCCTAATGATTACCATTGACAAGAAATGAATGAGATTCAACATATAGGTACTGTGGGTACAGCAGCAATTCAATAGCTGGGGGTCTTGCAATGCATATTTCACCCTCTGACTCCCCAAAGCCTGCCCACTGTAGGATCGCATTCAAATAACAACTGAAATCGGTGAGTGGCGAAATTAGTCTCCTTTATTTAGCAACCTCAAGTAGCACAAGTTCGATGTGGCAATAGAATCCTGAAATAGAGTTCTTACAAGAGCCCCTTTATACACAGTTCTTAAAAATATTAAAATTCCATTACAATGGTATTACATTTTTTGTCGATAGTACACAAAGGTTTGAGGGTCTTCTGTCCTGGGAGACAGGAGATGGGTTAAAACTTATTAAGTGCTGGTTGCTATTTCTGATGGGATTAAGAGTGTGTGTTCAATCTGCTTGCATAATTGAGAGGTGTTCGTCCTTTTGTCTTTTCAGTTAGTAAATGTTAGTAAAAATACTAGGCCTATCTGCTCCAAATAAGTTAGAAATTGTAGCTGTATTTAATAAAAGAATGAAGGATATTAATCTGATTACCGCAGCTGGATTGTGAGATTTGTTCAATATTTACCAGCATGAGTTTCATTCATTAATGCATTTTCACTTCAACACTTTTTTTTTGTAAATATAAGCAAACAAAAACTTTTTTTGGATTTTGTTAAAAATATAAAATTATGAAAAATATAACAAATACCAGTATAATTTTAAAAAACGCAAATTACAATACAACTACTGCCAACTAAATACTAACCTACCCTGTAAAAAGAAACAAACATTGTGCAAAACAATGCCAATAAATAAGTAAGTGACTAAAACAAAACAAAACAATGCTCAGCGCAGAGCTCCCAAACACAAAAAAGGGAGCATTGTATACATACCTATTTTAACTCAGGAGTCCCCCTTCCAGGGCCCAGGGCTCAGCAAACTTAACCATCCTGGTTAAAGAAATGCCCTAGTTAAGATAGCAGACAAATCTGTGTCCAAACAATTCAACAAAGGCTGCCATGTCTTATAAAACAGGTCTATTGCGTGGTGCACCATAGTGTGAAAAATATCCAAGGGAATATGCTCCATAATTAATTTCCGCCATCTCAGCAAGCTTGGTGGGTTCTGAGACACACAATTCAGCTGAATATTCTTCCGTGCACAGTAAGTAAGAATATGAACAGTTTTTTCCCATGTCAGTCTAAAGATGATAAATTCGGTAGACCTAGAAAGAGAGATGTTGGGTCTACTTTAACTTCGGGTCCTCAAAACCCTTCCTATCTCTCCTGCCACAGCACTCCAATAAACAGGGAGCCTGTGGCATGTCCAGAAGCAATGGGTACACTCATTTTATATTTGGGGCACATTGGAGATGCACCTTTTTTAAACTCTGTCAGATGGTGTCAAATGAACCCTGTGCAGAACTTTTAACTGCATAGTGTATGTCCTATTACAGATTGAAATCTTTCGCACGTTCTCCCATATGTCCTCCCATGTGTCAGAAGAGATCTCCACTCCTAGCTCTTCCAGAACTTCACGTAACTGGTTAATAGCATCCAGTAGGCAATAGAAAGGGTGCTTATAGCATGTAGCATGAATCTCTCTGTATCCAGCTTATAGGTCTTAATGAGATGAAATCCCTAGCCTGAACAGAATGAAAAAGATCGCGACTGGGCAGCCCCTATTTGAGGCTAAATTGCTCGGGGTAATTAAAATACCTAGGTATTGGAAACCCACGCGTAGCCCTTCATCCCCTGGCACTTCCTTAAGGTCCCCCAAAGGCATAGCTTCCAACTTTGCAAGGTTGATCTTATATCCTAAAAAAACCCCAAATGAATTAATACATTGTATCAGATAAGGTACAGGGAGCTGGGGTGGGGGGGGGGGGGGGGCGGAGGGGGTCACCTGGTCCAATAGAAACATCTCAGGTGTCCCAGAGATGGTCCCTAAAGCGCTCTGCTAGGAGGCATCCAGTCGCCCCAATGTAGAGGAGACCGCATCGGGAGCAATGGATACAATAAATTATATTAGTGGATGTGCAGGTAAAACTTTGATGGATGTGGAAGGCTCCAAAAAGATCCCACCACCAGGGATATATTTCCCTCCCCACCCCTTTCTGCCTTCCGCAAAGACCGTTCCCTCTGTGACTACCTGGTCAGGTCCACGCCCCCCTACAACCAACCCTCCCATCCTGGCACCTTCCCCTGCACCGCAGGAACTGCAAAACCTGCGCCCACACCACCTCCCTCACCTCCATCCAAGGCCCTAAAGGAGCCTTCCACATCCATCAAAGTTTTACCTGCACATCCACTAATATCATTTATTGTATCCGTTGCTCCCGATGCGGTCTCCTCTACATTGGGGAGACTGGACGCCTCCTCGCAGAATGCTTTAGGGAACATCTCCGGGACACCTGCACAATCAACCACACCACCCTGTGGCCCAACATTTCAACTCGCCCTCCCACTCTGCCGAGGACATGGAGATCCTGGGCCTCCTTCACCGCCGCTCCCTCACCACCAAATGCCTGGAGAATGAACTCCTCATCTTCCGCCTCAGAACACTTCAACCCCAGGGCATCAATGTGGACTTCAATAGTTTCCTCATTTTCTCTTCTCCCCACCTCACCCCAGTTCCAAACTTCCAGCTCAGCACTGTCCCCATGACTTGTCCTACCTGCCTATCTTCTTTTCCACCTATCCATTCCAACCTCCTCCCTGACCTATCATCTTCATCCCCTCCCCCACTCACCTATTGTACTCTATGCTCTTTCTCCCCACCCCCACCCTTCCTCTAGCTTATCTCTCCACGCTTCAGGCTCTCTGCCTTTATTCCTGATGAAGGGCTTTTGCCTGAAACATCGATTTTACTGCTCCTTGGATGCTGCCTGAACTGCTGTGCTCTTCCAGCATCACTAATCCAGAATCTGGTTTCCAGCATCTGCAGTCATTGTTTTTACCTAGCCATTCCACCAGGTCAAATGCTTTCCTGCATCTAAGGAAATCACCAACCCCTGGATCAATCTTTGCTGACATACTTCGACCATATTCAGCAAACTTCAAATATTATTAGCGGACCTACAGCCCCTTATAAAACCTGTCTGGTCCTCTTTGACAATGTAGGGCAACACCTTCTCCAATCTCAGTGCAAAAATCTTAGACAGCACCTTAAAATCTGAATTTAATAGAGAGATGGGCCTGTATGAGGTACAATCCTCAGGAATCTTCCCGTTCTTAAGAATGAGGGAAACATTATCTTCTCTCAAAGATGGTGGGAGGCATTCATGTATATAGGACTGATTGTACATTTCCAGTATCTGTCCTGACAGTGTCCCTGTAAACTCCTTATAAAACTCACCTGGGAGACCATCAGGGCTGGGCACTTTCCCACTTTGAAATTGCCTAACTGCCTCCTGTATTTCCTGAACTATCAGGGGGGTATTGAGGAGAGAGGCCTGTTCCAAGGTTACCTGGGAGGTCCTGGCTCTTGAAAAAGGTTTCCATCTTGGCCCGCCCATCCTTCGCAACCTTCTCAGCATCATTTTGACAGTTAATTTCTTAAAGGGGTAACGGAACAGCTACAATGTATTTAACAAGTACATAAACTGGCGTTCCGTAATCTATTCAAGTCTGGGAGATGGTTGGTGAGGGCTGATTAATATTACAGTGTTTGGTAGAGACATGATGGTGGGATGGTATTCTTCTATACGCTACACTTATTCAGAGGTAAACACTGCTTGTAGCAAAGGCTGATGAGGTGCAAAAATGCAGTAATGTGTTTGAAAGGGTTGTTTTGATTATAAAGGGTTGTTTTAAATTTGGTCTATCTTATGATAGTAAAATATATTACAGAACTGCAGTTTTATGAATGAACGAATGAAACTGTATTATAGTAGGGAGTTATGAATGAAAGAAGCGGGAATGCGGTGTTCACTTGTGAGTGGATTAGTAAAGGTGTTATGAATGAATAAAGCACTTGAGAGTGAGAAGTATAAAGTGCTTGTGAATGGGTTAGTGAAGGGATCTAAAATACAATGTCTCACACCACCATCTTCAAAACATGTTTGGAGGGTGTTGGAATTCTCCACACTTTCATGGGTGAATGCATTTCCAATAAGACACAAAAAGCTTGACACCATTCAGGGCAAAGCTGCCCACCTTATTGGCATAGCATCCATTAAAATTCAGTCCCTCCACTACTGATGCTTAGTGGTAGCAGCACAAAGTACTGTCTATAAAACACACTGCAAAAATTCACCAAGGCACCTTAGTAAGCACCCGCCAAACCCACCACTGCTCCCATTTAGAAGAACAAGGGCAGCAGATACATGGAAACACTACTACACACAAGATCCCCTCCAAACTACATATCATCCATTCTTGGAAATATATTGTTATTCTTGCAGTGACACTGGATCAAAATCTTGGAACTCCCTCCTTATTGACATTGTTGGTGTACCTATACCAAATAGACTGTGGTAGTTCAAGAAGGCAGCTCACCTTCATCTTCTCAAGGGTATCCAGAAATTGACAATAAATGCTGGCTCAGCCTACATCCCATGAGGTCATGGGTGGATTCTAGTGACAACAACCCATTGAGGATGCAATTGATAAAGGAGGTTTGTAATATTTAGGATATTGAGACAAGAGTGTGGAGGCATGGAACCTGCTAAGGAGTAGCTTCACTGATAGAAATGTTTCTTCAAAGATTCTGTGATGCTTCTTTACAGATGTTTTTGCAAGCAGCAGGCAACACAGAGGTGTGCACTTTCAAACACATAGCAAATCTGATGTAGGAGCATGCTTGGAAGCAAATCGGGAAGCCACAAGAACTTGAGACCATGCTATAAGAGATTCTGTAACCCCAATGCAATCTGGAATAGTGAATGAACTTTAGGGTTTTACAGATAATAAAGTGGGACGGCCACATGAATTAAAAGGTGCCCATGAAATATGCACCAAAATGGGGGACCATTGCATGAATTTAGGCATGAATATCCATTGATACACTAATTTTGTGCAGATCTCGACAGTATGGTCAGTGATGGGTGAAAGCTGCAATGAGTTGGCTGAATGTCAGCTGAACCTTTCTAGACATTCCCATTTATGACCCCATCCTATCCAGTCAGGGTGGTGCTGTACCAAAATATCTGTAGAGTGGGCCATGAGGCAAGAGGGCACCAAATATGTTTGTGCCTGAATGAGAAATGTATTCTAAATGTCAGAAGTCACACGACACCAGGTTATAATTCAACAGGGTTATTTAAAATCACAAGCTTTCGGAGCATTGCTCTTTCACATGACACAAATGATACTTGCCACTTGTCAGCCCAAGTCTGAATATTGTCTGGGTCTTGCTGCATTTGGGCATGAACAGCTTCAGTATCTAAGGGGTCATGTGACTTCTGACCTGAGGAGCAGGCATTGTCCATTTGACCTCAACATCTGTTCTGCAATTTGATAAGATCATGACTGATCTGATTGTGACATAACTTTATTTTCCTGTCCATCACCTACATATTCTCACAGCTGCTAAAAACTCTACAGAAATGCCAGGAATCTGACAAATTTGTGCTGGAAGCCATAAAGCACTTTAAAGACAAAGCAAGATGTGAGTTTTACTTAGAGTTGAACCTGGATTCAAGTGGAAATGGTCAGCAGGGTTTACTAACATTTTAAACACCTGGCATTGCTGTCTTGAGAACAATATGTTGCTGCAGGAGATATTAATTCAAGTCTTTTACAGATAATATCATACAATGTGTTGATCCAACAGTAGAAAATTCTGAGAATGTTGCCTGAAGCATGAAAGGGATGTCAGGAGCTTCATATTGTTAATGCAATCTTTACTCAGGTCTCAACAAGTACACTCTTCTAATGGTTTACTCGAATCCAAGGCTGTAACCACCATTAAGAG
The DNA here is from genome assembly GCF_020745735.1 of Hemiscyllium ocellatum. NCBI lineage: Eukaryota > Metazoa > Chordata > Chondrichthyes > Orectolobiformes > Hemiscylliidae > Hemiscyllium > Hemiscyllium ocellatum. The sequence continues at coordinate 128,039,768 of NC_083404.1, forward strand.
AATATTGACAGATGTCATGGGTTTCACAGCTGTTTAGAAAGAAATCCAGTTAAAGTTTAAAGTCTTTCCAGAACCACAATCAGGGTACACCTTGCTCTTACTTTTCACCTCATTAGACTCCACATTCAAAGGATCATCCTCCATTATTACCACAACCTCCAGCATTATATCACCACGACTAATGTACAGAACATTATGGGCAATTTAGAATGGCCAATTCACCTGACCTGCACATCTTTGCATTGTGGGAGGAATCCAGAACACCCGGAAGAAACCCACGCAAACACGGGGAGAATGTGCAAACTCCACACAGACGGTTGCCCAAGGCTGGAATCGAACCTAGGTCCCTGGTTCTTTCTTTCTTTCCTCTCCTATCTTCTTCAAAAGGGACTGATTGATTCAGAAAATACAACTGAAATCAACAGAAGTACCAAAGGTTTTGGGGAGGGTGGAAAGAACAAATAAGTAAAGAGAAACTATGAGGTGTGACTAGCAGATAACATCGGGAAATCACAAAATCTTCTAAACTGTAAGAGAGTAGTTAAAGGAGGAGTATGACAATCAATGACCAAAAAGGGGATTTACAGACACAGGTAGGTGGCATGGCTGAGGTATTAAACGAATATTTTGCATCTGTCTTTTAAAAAAAAGGATACTGCCACGGCCATGGTGACAGAGAAAGAAAGTGTCTTGAGAAGGAATTAAAATTATGAAAGAAGAAGTCTTGCACAGATTGTTAGCACTTAAAGTTAATAAGGTGTTGGGACTGGATGCAATGTATCCAAAGATTATGTAGAATGTGAGCATAAAAATTACGGAGGCATTGACTATAATAGTTTAGTCTTCCCTAAATTTCAGGGAGGTCCCAGAAGATTGGAAAAATTGACAACTTAACAACAAAGGCAGAAGTGGGTCTGCAGATGCTGGAGATCAGAGTCAAGTTTAGAGTGGTGCTGGAAAAGTACAGCAAGTCAGACAGCATCTGAGGAGGAGAAAAATCGATGTTTTGGGCAAAAAACCCTTCATCAGGAATCCTGATGAAGGGCTTTTGCCTGAAACGTTGATTTTCCTGCTCCTTGGATGCTGCCTGACCTGCTGTGCTTTTCCAGCACCACTCTAATCTGAATTTAACAACAGAATACACTAAGACAAAAAGCAGATCCAATCTGGCTAATTACGGTCCCGCCAATCTACTCTCAAACATCAGTAAAGTGATGCGGGATAAAAAAAAAGATATTGCAACAGGAACTCTGTTGATCTGGCACCCCATCTATGGAGTAAAAGTAGAGTTAATGTTTTGGGTCCAGTGACATTTGTTAAGAACTAATTTGAAGAAGTGGAGTTCCCCAGGTGTGTAGACCCTTACTTTTCTTCAAATGTCGTAACTATCTAGATCTTGGTGTGCAGGGAAGAATTTTGAGATTTGCAGATGTCACAAAACTTGGAGGAATTATAAATAGTGAGAAGGATAGTGTAGAATCCCACAAGCACATAGACAAATTGATAAAGTGAGCACATAGGTAGCTCAGATGAGTTTCAAAACAGAGAAGTGTGGTGCATTTTGTCAGAAGTGCATTGTAATACAGTAGAAAATCGTGGGTTAATTCTCAGAGGGGTTTGGGGTAGAAGTAAAGTGAGCAGTAAGTAAAGTGTACAATAATCCATAGCTTTGAGTGGTTCCAGGGTCAAGGAACTTCAGTTTTGAGTCCTGCTCATAAAAGGAACAAGAACAAGAGAGCATAGATTTAAAGAGATCTGCAAAAGAAGCAAAGATAAAATGAGGAAAAACATTTTTACTCAACAAGTAGTTAGGGTATGAAATGCACTGCCTTGGAAGTGCAGAGGAGAAAGATTCAACTGTGGCATGTCAGACAGCTTTGTATGGTTATTTTGATTAAAATAGTGTGCAAAGGATGGCGGTAAAAACTAAAACCTGGTACTGGACAACAGTGCTCATTTTGAGATTAGTTCAGATAGACCATGGCTAACTAATTGTTGTCAGACAGAATGGCAACCTGTAATTCTTGGAGTATCACAGGAATCAGTGCTGGTGTCAATTATTTCTAATATATATTAACAATTTTGATAACGCAAGTGAATGGATAATAGCCAGGTTTATGAATGATACAAAAGTAGGTGAGAAGGCAGGTGGTGGGGATGACACAAAGAGTCCACAGAGGAATATGGGCAGGTAAGTAAAAATTTAGTAGATGGAATATTGTGTGGGAAAATGTAAGGTTATACATTTTAGCATCTAACTATGCTCATCCCCTTGGTACCATTTATGAGGGTTTCTATTATGATGGTTTCGGTCTGTACCATCCTTGCAGACAGTGAGTTCCAGATTCACCACCCTCAGGGTGAAAAGATATTGCCTTATATCCCCTCTAAACCTCCTTTCCCTTACCTTAAATCTATGCCAAAGAAACCAAAGAATTCCAGATGCTGTAAATCAGAATCAAAACAGAAATTGTTGGAAAAACTCAGCAGATCTGGCATCATCTATGGAAACCAGAGTTGACATTTCAGACCCAGTTACCCTTCTTCAGTACTGTTCTGTGCATCACCTTATTTGGATTGAATTATATTTGTTATTGATCAGCCCATCTAACCAGCCCATCTATATTCTCCTGTAATCAAAGACTATCATCCTCACTATTTACCAAGCCATCAATTTTTGAATTATTCATGAACATACTTATCAACCTCCTACATTCAAGTCTAAATGATTCATACATGCTGCAAAATGGCAAGAGGCACAAAACTGGACACAGGCTTCCCATCAGAAAAACATCTCTTGATTTCTGTCACTTTGCCAATTCTGGATCCAATTTGCCAATTCTGGATCCAATATCCTTGGTTTTTGCTTTTTATTATCAGTTTCCCACGTGATACCTTATTAAAAGCCTTGATGAAATTCAAATAGACTCATTGCCACACTTCTTCAAAAAATTCAATTGAGTTCGTCCCCTTAACAAATCCATGTTGACTGTTCTCGATTAATCCTTATTTTTCCAGACTAATTCTGTCCCTCAGAATTGCTTCCAATAGTTTGCCCACCCTGAGGTTGGCCTGTAGTTCCTGATTTATCCCTTTCTCCCTTCTCAAATAATGTGCTACATCGGTTGTGCTCCAGTTACCTGGTACCTCTCCTATGGTCAGAAAGGAAATAAAATTATTGCCAGTGACCCTACAATTTTCATCCTTGTCTCAGGCAACGGCCTGAGATATACTTCCTCGAGCCTTAATGATTTATTTTCTTTTAAGCCAGCCAGATCACATAGAACCTCCTCTCTGTATATGCTACTTTGTTTAATTATACTATAATATTTCTCCAATTTCTATACCCACATCGTCCCTCTCACTAGTAAACACCAACACAAAATATTAATTAGATTACTTACAGTGTGGAAACAGGCCCAACAAGTCCACACTGACCCGCCGAAGCGCAACCCACCCAAACCCCTACATTTACTCCTTACCTAACACTACGGGCAATTTAGTGTGGCCAATTTACCTGACCTGCACATCTTTGGACTGTGGGAAGAAATCGGAGCATCTGGAGGAAACCCACACAGACACGGGGAGAACATGCAAACTCCACACAGTCAGTCGCCTGAGGTGGGAATTGAACCCGGGTCTCAGGCGATGTGAGTTAGAACCCTAACTACATTCCATGCAGAAATTACCATTTGGGTCCTTAATGGGCACTACTCTTTCCCTAGTTACCATGCCTGAAGTGAAGGAAGAGGCTGAAAAGGAGTATCTTTCATGGTAACCTCAGCCAGTGTGGGAATTAAACCCATGCTATTGGCATTACTCTTCATTGCAAACCAGCCATCTAACCAACTGAACTAACCAAATCCTCTTTTACTCCAATCCCCTTGAAATAAATGTCTACATTCCATTAACCTTCCTGATTACCTGCTACACCTCTGTGGTAGCTTTCTGTATTGCTGCATAAGCTTTCTGCAGATTTTATTCATTGAGACAGTACTGTTCCTTTTAACTCCCATCCAAAATGAACAATGATCCCCTACAATTTGCCTATTGACATAACAGGTCCACAGCAGTTGCCATATCCCTATACTTGGACTCATGCCTGAAATATGTGGACATTAAGGATACCAATGTCAGACTCCTGCTCATTGACTACAGCTCCACCTTCAACACCATTATCCCTTCCAAACTGATCTCAAAACTCCATGACCTCGGACTCGCTCCATCCTCTGCATTTGGATCCTCAAATCAGTGAAGATAGGCAACTGCACCTTTCTGCAATAACATACATCACTGGAGCCCCCATGGATGCATCCTCAGCCCCTACTGTATTTCTTGTACACCCAAGACTCTGTTGCCAAATACGAAACTAGCCATCTAAGTGCTGCCAATGCCACTGTAATAGGATGGATATCAAACAATGATGAGTCAAAATACAGAAGGGAGATAGAGGGCTTGGTGACGTGGTGCAATGAGAACAACTTACCTCTCAATATTGGCAAAACTAAAGAATTGATCATTGACTTCAAATAGAAAGGAAGAGAACACACACCCATCTGCATTAATAGAACTGAAGTCTTAGAAGGTGGACAACATCAAGTTCCTCAGAGTGACGATAACTGACAACTTGACCTGGACTTCCCACATAGATATGACAGTCAAGAAGGCACAACAATGCCTCAGATAGCTCAGGAAATTTGGCATGTCCATAAGGATTCTCACCAACTTTTACAAATGTGCCATTGAAAGCATACTGTCTGGGTGCATAACTGCCTGGTGTGGCAACTGCACTGCCCAGGACCATAAGAGACTACAAAAGTGCTGTGCACAGCCCAGACAATCACAGAAGTCAGCTTTCCATCCATGGACTCGCTGCTGCAGAAAGGCAGCCAACATTATCAAAGACTCAACGCACCCTAGTAATGATCTCCAACAACCTTTTCTGTCAAACATAAGATACAGAAGCATGCACACATGCAGAATAGGTTCAGGAACAGTTTGTTGAATGGACTGTCTAGCCTCAAATAACGCTGATCTTGCTAACGTTGATCTTGCCAATGTTAATCTTGCCTAGCATACATCCTGTGCAAAGTAACTAATATGCCTCAGTCTAAGTCGTTTTGATCTGTACATCCTTGCTTACTATGATCTGCCTATACCATTTATAAACAAAGCTTTTCACTGTACTTGGATACACGTGATAATAAATAATCAACTTCATATTTTCCCACATTATGGTCTATTTGCCAATCTTTTGCCCAATTACCCCATCATAACCTGCCTTTCCCGCTGTTGATGAGTCATCTGGAAACGTGGCTATATACTGCATTCACTTCCTTCCTCCAAGTCATTAAATGTTAGGGTTAATCGGTCTATAGTTACTTGCTTTTTGCTTCCCTCCTTTTAAGTTCCCATTTGCACAGTCTGTATTCCTGTAGAACTTCAACTGTTTTGAGCCCTTGGTATTTACAAAAAACAAAGAACAAAGAAAATTTTCAGTCCAGGAACAGGCCCTTCGGCCCGCCAAGCCTGAGCCGATCCAAATCCACTGTCTAAGCCTGTCGCCAAATTCCTAAGAACCTTTATCCCTCTGCTCCCCACCTACTCATGCATCTGTCCATCTTAATGCATCTTAAATGAATCTACCGTGCCTGCTTCTACTACCTCTACTGGCAACACATTCCAGGCACCTACCACCCTCTGTGTATACCCTTTAAATCTTTCAACTCTCACCTTGAAAGCCTGACCTCTTATTATTCAATCCTTCCCCCTGGGAAAAAGCTTATGTCTATCTACTCTGTCTGTACCCTTCATGATTTTGTAAACCTCAATCAGGTCCTCCCTCAATCTCCTTTTCTCTAATGAAAACAATCCTAACCTACTCAGCCTCTCTTTATAGTTAGCACCTTCCATACCAGGCAACATCCTCGTAAACCTTCTCTGCACCCTCTCCAAAGCACCCACATCCTTTTGGTAATGTGGCGACCAGAACTGTACTCAGTATTCTAAATGCAGCCAAAGCAATGTCTTGTACAATTTTAACATGACCTGCCAGCTCTTATACTCAATACCCTGTCCGATGAAGGCAAGCATACCATATGCCTTCTTGACCATTCTAATCACCTGTGCAGCAACCTTCAGGGTACGATGGACTGAACTCCCATTGCTCATCAACTTTTCCCAAGGCTCTTCTATTTACTGTATAATTCGCTCTAGAATTACACTTCCCAAAATGCATCACCTCACATTTGCCTGGACTGAACTCCATCTGCCACTTCTCCACCATGTCTCCAGTCCATCTATATTCTCCTGTATTCTTTGACAGTTCCCTATGCTTTCTGCTACTCCACCAATCTTTGTATTATCTGCAAACCTGCTGACCATACCAACAGTGCCCTCTTCCAAATCATTTATGTATATCACAAACAACAGTGACCCCTATGGAACACCACTGATCACCTTTCTCCAATTCAAGAAACTCCCTTCAACTACTACTCTCTGTCTCCTGTTGCTCAACTAGGTCTTTATCCACCTAGTTAGAACACCCTTCACACCATGTGACTTCACTTTCTCCATTAGTTTACCATGGGGAACCTTATCAAACATTTGCCATAAGTCTCCCTTTTTCTCTTCATCCAATCCTACTTGTCCCTTGACACCACGTGTCCACTGGATTTATGCGCCCCACTCTTTATCTTTGTTGGAATATCCTTGTGCATATGTGAATGAGCTAAGCTATTTCACAGGGGAAGTTCAAAGCTCTCGGTACATTTAAGTTTGCAATAAAATTTATGAACACGGAGGAGATAGACAACAGACTTATTAAACATGTGTTATTGTATGTATATGTGAGGTTGGAATTGTCGCCACACCAAAGTCCAAACATAGCACAATGCTAAGCTCAATATTTAAAATTTAAAGTCAATAAAATTACACTATGGGCAACTCCTCAATTTCTGGCTGAAATTCACAGCCTTACGTCATTGATTGTTGGTCACCATGTGTAGAGGGTTCACTGTGCTGATGACTCCCTCATTAACTTGCTCTTGTGGGGAGATTCAAGATGGCTGTGACCCACCAAGCCTCAGTCTGTAGTACTCTGGCCAAGACTCAGGCAAAGTGGGGTGCCCGCCTCCACCACATCCTCTAAACCATTTAAAATAACTTTTACCCAGCATATTTAGTCATTCTGCACCAAATTTGAACAGTTTGGTGCTGTGCTTAAAATGACTAAAGGAAAAAAATGCCCGCAAATTGCGACAGGCAGGGACACCTCCCACACCCCCTCTAGCAGCAGCGGAGACGTCCGAGAAATTGAAAAGCTCGAACATCACGTTCGAGGGGTGGAGCTAAAGGCCGCGACTTTGGAGATTATCGAGGTCGTCGAAAAAATATTCGGTTGCTGGGCCTTCCCGAACGGGAAGAGGAAGGGCAACTTGCAGTTTTTTTTGAAGCAATAATTCCCTGAAATATTAAAGCTGGAGTCCAGATCAGGCCAGGTGCGGGTAGAGTGGGCCCACCGGGTTGCTATACGCTGGCCCACCTGGTCCTGTTCCGGCTCCAATGGTATAGAGGGAAACAGATACTCCTGGAAGCCTCTAAAATCCTGGGGAAGGATCCCCAGGCCATGGTGTACAAGGGCTCTAGAATTATGATATTCCAGGATTTTTCTCCAGCCGTGGTCCGTAAAAGAAGGGCATTTGATGAGGCGAAGAAGCGTTTGAGAGACTTAAATATCCAATATTCCTTGTGTTACCCAGCAACGCTGCACTTCAGCTAGGAAGGATCCATTTATAACTTTGGATCACCGGATAAGGCTAAAGAATTTTTGGACTCTCTTAAATAGACTATAAGAATTAAACCATATGGCTAATGATGCTACTTTGCGCCCCCCTTCCCCCGGTTTACCTTTTCTCTTTTCGTCCCCTTTATTGTTTAATATTGTCTCTGGGGGGCAGGGAGGGGGGCTTATTTGTTATCCACAACATGATTTTCTTATGTTTTTACAGGCTGGGCAGCCCAGTTGATTCGTGGTGAGGGGGGGTGGGGGGGGAGTGGTGGTCGGGTAGGCATTCACTTCTGTCCTACCTCAATTTTTTTTCAGAGTGGGGTTCTTTTGTTTTCTTCTTCTGTTATTATACTTAGTTATCTATTACTTGCTGGGATTGTAACTTTATAATTTTATATGTTTATACTTTGTATTATCGTTACTTAACATATTTAAGTGTTACTGGGGGTGAGGGGGTGGGGCACTCACTTCTAACTTTGATTTTATAGTACACATGAATTTTTTCACTTTATTATGTGGTGCCTGGGTCGAGGGTGGGGCGCTGGTTGGGAGAGGATACGTTGGGTTTATTTATATGTAGTGATGCCCCCTGGGAACAAGGGAGAAAATCTCCTTTACATGTGTTTTTTTTATTTAGAAATAGTTTTTAACTATAATGGCGTGAATGTATTAAAGAATTTCTACTTTTATGAATTTTCTGCGGTCTGTGCTCAGGGTCTTTTGGGTGGCGTTTTTCCTCCCAGAGGGGTCTTGGACTTGCCTGGACGATCATGGTTAGTCATTTGATTAGGTGGTGCACCTAGAATGTCAAGTGGAGTAATTCTCCAATCAAAAGGAAGAAAATACTATCAAACCTCAAAAAAGAACTCTCTTACAGGAGTCACACCTACTGGATAAAGAGCACTTAAAATTACAACAAGGAGGATCGATCAGACCTTCTTTTCACCTTTTAGTTCCAAAAGTAGGGGAGTAGTCATTCTCATTCGTAAGAACCTTCCTTTCAAACTCTTAAGTCAGACAAAAGATGAATCTGGACAGTATATACTGATCAAAGCCCTCATAAATGGAGAGGAGTATAGAATTTTGAATCTTTATTGTCCCCCCGGCATACCCCTTCAAATTTATAATGGAAGCATTCTCCAAACTGATGGCTTTTGGGGCTCGTCATACAATTATAGGAGGAGATTTTAATTGTACTATGGACCCAGAGATAGAGAGGATACCCAAGAGTACTGCGGGTATATCTCTTAGATCCAGACAATTGGCGGATTTGAATAAGGAGCTAGGGTTAGTAGATGTGTGGGGGTGTTTTCAACCACAGGGCAAAAACTTTACTTTCTACTCTAAATCACATAAATGTCATACTAGAATTGATATGTTTTTTCCTCCCTTGTCCCTTTTGAATTCCATATTATCCTGCAAAATAGGTAACATAGCAATCTCTGATCATGCTCCAGTATATATGGAAGTTAAGACTCAGGGCGATGAGACAAGCCCCTGACATTGGCGTATGGATTCCTTCTTAATGAAGGATAGTAAATTTGTAAAATATTTCTCTCAAGAATTTAAAATCTTTCTGGAAATTAACTCAGGCACGGCCAGTAACCCGTCATTGATGTGGGAGACCATTAGGGCTTATGCACAAGGTCTCATTATTTCATACTCGGTGACACAGATAAAACAAAATGGAGAACGACAGTGTCTACTCGAGGCTTGCTTGAAGGCAGCTGAGATAGCGTATGTTGATAGGCCCTCCACAGCTAAATTACAAAGGATTACAGTCCTTAGGACTGCCTTGAATACCGCACTTACCGAAACAGCAAACAGGGAAATATTATTTGCAAAACAAAGACTATATGAATACGGCGATAAGCCTGGTAGATACCTAGCACACCTCGCAAGGAGAAAAAAGGCCCCTCAAGCTATCACATACATTAGGGAAAGTGCTGGTACTTTGACTCATGACCGCAAAAGGATCAATTCAGCCTTCAGAAAGTTTTATTCTTATCTGTATAAATCACAGGATTGTGAAGACAGAGTTAAGAAGATGGAGTCATTTTTTTAAAAGCCTGGCCTTTCCAGACTTAACCCCAGAACAGGTGTCAATCCTGAATGCTCCCCTGACAACCCAGGAAGTACTTGATGCAATCAGGCAGCTTCAGAGCAGCAAAGCACCTGGCTCAGATGGAGTCCAGGCTGAATTCTACTAAGAGTTTATAAAGGTACTAGCTGATCCACTTATAGACATGTACAATTATTCATATAGTCAGGGCTGCCTCCCACTTTTGATGAGAGAAGCAAATATTTCTCTCATCCTTAAAAAAGGAAAGGCCCCAGAAGATTGCACATCATACAGATCAATATCTTTGCTAAATGTAGATTTTAAAATTCTTTCTAAAGTATTAGCATTAAGCTGTTGAGGGTCTTACCATATATTATAACAGAGGATCAAATGGGGTTTATAATATAGTAATATATTTTATATATAATAATATTAGAAGGGTTTTAAACGTGATCCAAATCTGTCATCAGGAAAGAATACCAGGAATAATAGTCTTTTTAGATGCAGAGAAGGTATTCAATCGGGTTGAATGGTCATATCTGTTTTACACACTGGAAAAGTTTGGTGTTACAGAGTTATTTGCCAAATGGGTCTCAATACTGTACAATGACCCCAAAGCAGCCATGATTACTAATGGTTTAGGCTCAGATAGCTTCAGTGTGGGTAGGGGCTGTTGTCAGGGATGTCCTCTCTCACCGTTATTATTCAAGCTAACAAATGAACCACTAGCGGAAGCTATGCAGGCTGATTCTAATATAATGGCTCCGAGGGTTGGTTCAGATAAACATAAAATTACCCTTTATGCAGACGATATTCTCCTTTTTCTTAATAATCCTTTGATATCCATGCCCCGCTTGACCCAAGCAATTATTTTATTCAGTGCATTCTCGGGTTACAAAATCAATTTCACAAAATCGGAGGCCATGCTGATGGGTGGCTTTGCTAGTATGTCCAATTTATCGGATGGGTCTTGCTTTCCCTTTCGATGGTCTCTGGAGGGTTTTTAATATTTAGGGATTTTTATCACCCCAGTTTTTGGTCAACTGTACAAAGCCAATTTTATGCACATATTAGAGAGGATAAGGCAGGATCTTCAACGCTGGGGGGATCTCCCGATATCTTGGTTAGGCAGAATAGCTCTAATTAAAATGAATATTTTGCCTCCTCTCTTATACTCTATGAGAATGGTCCCTGTGATGTTGCCGAAGCCGGCATTGTGTAAACTACACGGTTGGCTTGATTCTTTCATTTGGAATCATAGACGACCCATTATTAAATTAAAGAAGCTGCAGCTCCCACAAGCAAGGGGAGGACTGGATTTTCCAGACTTTAGGAAGTACCAGCTGAGTTGTCTATTAAGCTACGTAGCTGACTGGGTCTCGTGTGACCTGCAATCAATCTGGCTGGACATTGAGGCTTCTCAAGCAAAGTGTCCCCTCATTATTCTCTTATGTTTAGATAAGATGAAAGTCATTATGGACCATTGTAAAAATCCTATTGTATTAAATACAATTAAAGCTTGGAAGATAATGCGGCAAGATGAGGGTAATTCACAAAAAAACCTCTCCTTATACTCCTATAGTGGGAGCATGGGATTTTCAACCGTGGCACACAGATGCTACATTTAAAACCTGGAGGTCCAGGGGTATTTTGTGCTGAGGGGATCTGTTCGATGGGGAGATTATGATATCTTTTGAACAGCTGCACCAGAAATTTGGACTGCCTAATGGAGACCATTTTCAATATTTATATACAGAAGAAGACCACATTATTGGATAGCTCTTATAAATCAGATAGGGAAAGAAGGGTATTAGGGCCAATGGGTCCACCTTCGGTCAGCACTCTTTATCACTCATTACAGAATGAAGTATTGAAAGAAATGGAATAATTGTTTAAAACATGGAATCAGGAATTGGGGTTGAAAATCCCTTTAGAAATGTGGGATGACATCTGGGGAAAAGCCGGAAAGCTCGCCTTTTGTAACAGAACACAAGCCATCCAACTAAAGATACTCCATAGGACTTAGATAGCACCGGAACGATTGGCAAATTTCAGGGCAGGAACATCTCCAATGTGTCCTAAATGTAAAATAGAAGTGGGCACTCTCACACACTGTTTATTGACATGTCATAAGATCTGTAAATACTGGACCAGAGTAGCAAATGTGCTGGCAGAAATCTTGGGATCGCAAATTGGAGTAGATCCAGTATCTCTTCTCCTGGGCTTTCCGAACCTGCCCTCCCTGGATGTGCATGGGAGGAAATTATTTTCCATTCTCTCCTTTTGTGCAAGGAAAAATATCTTGGTAAATTGGGTAGCTGAGGGCCCACCAGGACGTTCGAATTGGCACACAGGTTAATCATGGAATGTATTCCTCTTGTCTTCCTTACAAATATGGCGCACCAAAAAACTGAATTATTCTATAAAATATGGCAGTCCTTCCTGAACTATATAGATACAGATATTTTGGCCATATTGTCAGGGGCTTTTATCTAGTTGTAGTAATGGTTCTGGCTGGTCCAGGGGAAAAATCCCATGTGAGTACGGGTTTTATTATGACTTGATGTTAATTCATTCTGAGCATGTATTCATTATTTAATGACTATGTTTTTTTGAGTTGCATTGGTTATTTGTAGGTTAGATTAGCTCTTAGTTGAGTGGTTTTTTTCTTTTTTTGTGTTTTGGTTATTATTTATTTAATATTTAATGGCATATTAGTGTTTATTTTTGTTTGTGTTATTTTGCAAGTTTGTAAAGAATGTTTAAAAAATGTCCTCTTTCTTCATAAAAGTATCTATATATAAAAAAAACCTGCTCTTGGATCTGACCAAGATAAATAGCTATGGATTCAGGCAGATGTTGGACCCAACTGCCTGCCTCTCATCCAAGCATTGGTTTGCAGCTGTGTCTCCCTAGAGAGGGAACATAGCAACCGCCAACCCAACCAGTGGGCATGGCAACAACTGGAGTCTTTCTTCAGTCTCAAGAGTGTTATTTAAAATTGAGTTTAATGTGTTCATTGAAGATGAGGCTTTCATTACACTGATCCTTTAAGTCTATCAATCATTTAATTTGGTTATTGCAAAAATAGTCTGGAATAAGTTAATGTGTGCAACCCACTTGTATGCTTTTCAGCTCGTTAAAGAAAGTAAAGAGCTGTGGGAATTAATAAAAAGATGCTGCAGAGTTTAAAGGATAGCTATCCGAAAAGCAATGCACCACAGAATGCAATGTGTTACACAGGAAAAGACTGCATGTAGATGCAACGTTGCAATTGAATAGACTGGATCATGAGATGGACTTTTCCCCGACTGAGTCAAAATCAAAACATTTCAAGCAGAAATCTGTAAACAGACAGCAGCTGTGACTGCAATTTCACACAATAAGGTTGGTAGCTTTGGAAACTTGGTTGGGAGCATATCACTATGGCTGTACTTAGTGAGACAAAACCACTGTGTGATGTCACTCAAAACAGGACAGAAGGGTAGGTGAAGGTCCCTCAAGCACAGTTAAAGAAGTTAATTTCATTTGTGTGAAATCATTGGTAAAACAGGATGTTGTTGGCTAACATTAAAGATTCAAAACTGGTTTTTCAAAGTTCAAAAGTTTGGACAAACGTTTGGAAATGGTATTTAATTTTCGATTTGAAAACAAGCTTTCTGTGCTATGACAAGTTCGAATTGAAACATAGAGATAACCTGATTTAAAACAAATTACAATTTAAAACTATGACAGTGTCACCTGGTGGCTTGGGCCCTGACTATTTTCAAGCCAGCAGGGAGTTAATTCATTTTGCTGACAACTATTTTTAAAATTTTACAGCATGTTCCATATTGTTAAACACGTGGTTTTTGACAATACTAAATTTTGGGCATTTCTAAATGCATAGATAAGATAGGACATTATTAACCCATTGGGTTTCTAAACAGAGTTGTGATAGATTTTGTGTTTTTTATGTTTCTAGTCATATTGCATGAGTCATTCAGTACCACAACAAACAGGAGAAAGTGAGAACTGCAGATGCTGGAGATCGGAGACAAAAAAGTCAGACTTAAGACACTGGAAAAGCACAGCCAATCAGGCAGCATCTGAGGAGCTGGAGAGTCGACGTTTTGAACATAAGCTCTTCACATTCCTGACTCTCCGGCTTCTTGGATGCTGTCTGACCAGCTGTGCTTTTCCAATGCCACATTTTTTTGATTCTGACCACAACAAGCAGTCCAGGAGCCTTACACATTCAAGAATTTACCAAAAACATTAGATTTGGACTAATGACTTTGCCTTTCAGACACTTGGCCTGGATAAGTAAAGCCATTCTTATCTTCTGAGACAAAGTATTTGAGATCCACAGAATCTGAAATAGACTCTGAGCACTTTGCCCCTGAAATAAAAACATCAGCAAAAATGACTGGAATGGATCCTTTGTCCACCCAATAGCGTGTATCAGCTTTGGGAGCAGATTAGAAAGTATAAATAGATTCCTGTAGACAGGACAACAAAAAGATCAAGATTGAAAAATTGCTTATCTCATAAAAATAAAATGTAAATAATATCTGAGTACATGACTGCAGAAAAGATAAAGGTTGGTGGTCTTTTGTAATAAACAGAGGTGGGACAAAGCTGGGCAGAGTTTTGTTTAGCCTGTTTAAGACAGATTCTCATTCTCTCAGGTCGTTTGAATAAATGGTAAGTTAACCTTTATAGCTGAATGTTCCTGTGGTCTGTGTAAGAAAATGACCTCAACACTCTACATTCCTGATATTTGGCCACCCATGAATGTGCAATCTACAACCCACCCATTTTAACTTCCACCACCTAGAATGATGGCTTCTGGATTCAGGTGCAAAATATTTTGGTTTGACCAGAGTATTTTTCTGTCAATTCAAAAAAGTCAGACTTAAGGTAATTATGATAGAAAAATGAATTGTATACCCTTCTGAAATACTTGGAAATTTGGTAATAATTGAAGAATGGGTAAACATAAAATACTTCTAGAAGCAAATAACATTTTAAAAGTTGATAAACTGAAATAAAAGATAATTTATTTACATTTAAATGAAACTTTTATGAAAAAGTAATTTGAGCGAACTGGGAACATCATCTAAGATGCCAGTTAACTGCTACCCACAACAGGAAGATAAACTGGCAAGCAAACTCTAATTAGTTTTTATGATGTGACTCATAGCTCAGTGATTTGCCAGAATCTAATCATGGTGCTCTCAGTGGAATCAATTAAAGAGCAGACTTAAAATTTCTTAGAACACTGTGTAAAATTCTGTACCTTCAGACCCTCCATAATTTCACATTATTTCATAAATAAACAGTCAATTTTAAAAATCATGCTGCAAGAAGTTAACACTGGCAATGACTATTTATCTCACACATCTAAAGACATTGCTGGGTAGCTGTTTTATTTGCTAAATTTTCAAAAATCTGGTGGTATTGCAGAAACAACTGCAGCAACAATTTTTTTTTATTTAAAATGTTTTTGTGCTAAGCCTGAAAATATGAGAGTATCCAGCTGTGACTTGAAAGTATTAGAATGGTTTTAAAAATAATGACAGGTTGTTAATGCTATTTTGCATCGACCAGCTTGAAATACATATCTTAAACTGATTAAAGAATGTAATTCCTTTCTAAAATGATTCAATGGAATGTGTTAATCGTGAAAGAGATTTTCATTTCGTGATTCTCCCCTTCATTGGAAAATATGACAGTAGGTTGTTTGCATCTTTTACTATTTTTGTTGCTGTAGCTGTTCATGATCAAATTCTTTAATCTAAAAGTGGATTGCATATAACACAGCAAGTGGCTTTCTTTTCTGGACACTAACAGCCATCCAGACATCGATGGGATAATGACATTAATGACATTAATCATTAGGTAGCAGGAAAGAAAATTGGGGCTTGTGAGTAACCAATCAACTGACACTTACCAATGAAAGTAGATTTCAATGCTTCACATTTCTGCAGAATCTCAAGGCATTAAAAACTAATCTCTAGATTATGGCTGTGAGCAGCCAAAGAAAAAATGATCATTGTAGTAAAAAAAAAATGGCTTTTAAAAAATTGTCTTTAATCATGCTGGTTGATGAATTCTAAAAAAAAATTTGAACAAGAGATAACAGGTTTGTTTGGCAGTCAAGGATCAGCCAACAAAGCAGGGAAGAATGTATTCACTTTTTTATGGAGTAGAAATCTGATGCATGGTGAGGAAGGTCACATCAAGTGACAAATAATAGGACCATGGGTGTGGTGGAGTGGGACAAAAGTGGGGAACAGGAACAGGGGTGAAACAATTGGACATAGGAAATTGTGTGAAGCCCCCTGGAATATGTTAATCTTATATCAAAATTAACATATACCCCAATATAGGAGGAAGAGAGGACTGCAGATACAGGAGATCAAAGTCAGAAGTGTGGTGCTGGAAAAGCACAGCCTGTCAGGCAACATCCTCGGATGCTGCCTGACTGGATGTGTTTTTCCATCACCACACTTTTAGACATATACTCCAATATGTTAATATTGGTAGACAAAAGATTGCTTTAAAAAAACCTGGCTTTTTTTCCATTTGTCACTGCTGCAATAAGCTACAAATGATCAGGATTAAACGTGTGATGGATCTTAGAAAGAACCTTTCATATTAGGTCAAGTCAGGAGGAACCTTCTGTGGGTCAGTAGTTCAAATTATTTGATTGCGCTTTACAATCCTAATTTCATAGAATCATGGAAAATTACAGAAACAAATTAGTTCATTCAATCTATTAAACTTACACTCATGATTTTCTCAATTTAAGACATCTATTCTACTCCTCCCACATCCCCACTCACTCTCCATTTTTTTTAAGTTGCTCACTATCAGCAACTAGTTCTGTTTTAGAAGAATACGATTAATATATTGAATAACACTGCTTTGGGCTAGAAAATAACTATAATGAATGGAAAGGAAACCAAGCATAATTATGGACCAATCCTGTACCAAACCTATATACACCATCAAGTGCTTTTGTAAGAGAGCTGTAGGGAGTCAATCATGGCTTTAAGAGGAGTATTAGATAACTGTGCAAAGAGAAAAAAATATTGCAGAGCTATGGCTTGGAGGAGGGACATGCTAATTTGCTCTTGTAGAAACAGCATGGGCACAATCAGTGAATGGGCTCTTTCTCTGCAATAGCCATTTTATAATTCAACCACTAAATGCCTGCTTGTGGTGCACACTTCTGACCAACTGTTTTACTATCATCTGAAACACAAGCCAGAGCAGGCAAGGTGAGGGGTTCTGCTCCCCCATGACGCACCCTGCATTTTACCAAACTCGTCCCACATTCAATCATCTCACCCGGAGTTTGATAAAATTCAATCCTTGTTTGATGGCTTTTGAAGTGAAGATGATGCTGCAAGAGATGGTTTTGAGGAGAGGCAGTCAATTTCTCGTGTCCATGCAGCATTCTCAAAGGTTTGCATTGTAGCATGCTAGAAATTAATTTGTCGAGTAAAAAATGAGGTCTGCAGATGCTGGAGATCACAGCTGAAAATGTGTTGCTGGTCAAAGCACAGCAGGCCAGGCAGCATCTCAGGAATAGAGAATTCGACGTTTCGAGCATAAGCCCTTCATCAGGAATCATTCCTGATGAAGGGCTTATGCTCGAAACGTCGAATTCTCTATTCCTGAGATGCTGCCTGGCCTGCTGTGCTTTGACCAGCAACACATTTTCAGTAGAAATTAATTTGATCTGGTTGAATATAGACTTTATTCATAAAGCAGCACTGAAAGTATGAGATACTGTGATTTGGATGCAACCAAAGAATTTTCCAGTAGTGTGGTTAATCAGGCATTCAAGATACAATTGAAGAATGTTACAGTACAGAAATAAGAAGGTGGGCTATCAAATCTGAGCCAACAACTTTTTCTGGTGATCCAACCACCCACCCAATCTTTGGCTGACTTTAAGCTTACTTGTCACTGATATTCTTCAATATTTCTCTTTTTTTCCTACCAAATTTCTACAAAAAAATGTTTCTTTTTCATCAATAATGTTTGGTCAAGAATTCCATGTATCATCAATCTTCCATATTAGGATATGCTGGATGCAGAGCAGGAGAACTGACTGGGCAAGTATGTCTGACCTGTAGGAAGAATAAGTATAGGACAAGACATGATTTTCTGATACAGTAATTGTGACCATGTTGTGATAAACCAAAAGAATTGTGGATGCTGTAAATCAGAAACAAAAATATTTAAGTTGTTGGAAAAGGTCAGCAGGTCTGGAGAAAAATTAGAGTTAATGTTTCAGGTTGAGTGACTCTTCTTCAGAACTGTCAGTTTATATGCAGAAGATAGGGTGGGGAGAAGGTGTAAGGAATAAATGATAAGTGGGGATACAGCCCAACGAAAGACAACAGCAGTTAAACAGACAAAGGAGTGTACAACGTTCTGGCTAGGAGGATAAATAGCTGGTAGTGGCCAACAAGGAGTGGTAGGTAATAGCAGACTATAATGATAACAAGGCCTGGTTGTGGGAGTTAGGTAAGGTCATGGGAGAGCAAGGACATGGGAGATCTCAAGCCCTAAAGTTATTGAACTTGATATTGACTCTGGAAGGCTGCAGGATCCCCAGGCAGAAAATGAGGTGCTGTTCAGCTTGTGCTGAAGCACCTCAGCAAGCCTGAGACAGAGATATTGGCCAGGGTGGTATGTTGAAGTGGTAGGCAACTGGAATTTCAGGCTCTCTTTTGCAAACTGAATGCAAGTGTTCTGTGAAGCAGTCACCCAGTCCACGCTTTGTTTCCCAGAGTAGAGTAGACTACATTATGAGCAACAAATGCAGTAGACTAGATTGCAAGAAGTGCGGGCAAAGTGTTGCTTCACCAGGACTCAATATCAAGTTCAACAACTTTAGGGCTTGAGCACTCCCATGTCCATATCCTAACCCCCACAACCAGGCCTTGTTATCACATAGTCTGCGATTACACACCATCCATTTTCCGCCACTACAGCTCCTATTAACAAGTATTCACCCTCCTAGCCAGATCGTTATCCACACTTTTGTCCATCTTAACTGCTCTCCTCTCTCTGGGTTCTATCCCCACCTAACGTTTACTCTTTACTCCCTGCCCCCAGGAGAAAGTGAAGACTGCAGATGCTGAAGAGTCAGAATTCAAAAGTGTGGGGCTGGAAAAGCACAGCACATCAGGCAGCATCCGAGGTGCAGGAGAGTCAATATTTCGGGCATGAGCCCTTCATCAGGGCCCCCACCCCATCTTCTGCATATAAGCCAACAGTTTCCCAGCTACCATCAGTTCTGAGGAAAGATCACGCGACCCACAATGTTAACTCTGATTTCTCTCCATAGATGCTGCCAGACCTGCTGAGCTTTTCCAGCAAAGACCATGATGAGAGGTGAGTGA
The DNA here is from genome assembly GCF_020745735.1 of Hemiscyllium ocellatum. NCBI lineage: Eukaryota > Metazoa > Chordata > Chondrichthyes > Orectolobiformes > Hemiscylliidae > Hemiscyllium > Hemiscyllium ocellatum. Next base: position 128,059,026 of record NC_083404.1, read on the forward strand.
GAAGTTAGAACATGAGGAGAGAGTTCCTGTATCCATGGAGAACAAAGAGGTGCTTGAAATCCGCTGATGAAGTAATGGGAGTATGGCCATTATAACCAATTCTAACCATGAGGACATGAATGCAGTACTGAAAGAAGCTCAATTACCTTACAGAAATGTGAATGTGAATACATTTTCAAATACCATATCCTTGTAAATTAATCAGTTGGCCTCATTCAGTGCTCAACTCACTATATCTTGCACAATCAACTACCAAACATTTCCTTACAATCACAACTCATACTTCACATCGACAGTTTTACCACATCCTCACACAATTCTGGTGTATTTAGAAAGTGCTCTCAAAGGCACCTTGGCAAAATTCCTGAAGTCCAACTTGCAACTGTGGTAAAGAGAGTAAAGGAAGGTGGGTCAGATCCCAATCAATATGACTGCTGTGTACTGGAAGGTGCCGACACAGGTCAGTCACCTATTTCCCAGGATATAACTGCAGGAATTCTTGTCCAACCAGCTTCAGCTGTTACACCAATAATCTTCCCTTCATCATGAGAACTAAAGTGGAGCCTTCCACTGATGATTGCAAAAACACCTTCAGCACCATCCACGATTGCTCAGATGTTGAAGCAGTCTGTATCCACACACAACAAAATATGGACAATATCCAGGCTTGGCTGATAAATGACAACACACCACACAAATGCCAATTAATGACAATCCATAATAAGTGAGAATTTAACCAATACCCCTTGATATTCAATGGCATAATCATCACTGAATCCCCCATTATTAACAACCAGAAACTTTAGCAAATCTTATAAGTAATGTTTCTCCAAGAGCAGGTCACAGACTAGCAATTCTGCAGCAAGTGACTCACCTCCAGTCTCCAGAATGCCTGCCCCCTAACTAAAAGGCACGAGACAGGAGGGTGACTCGATACTCTCCACTTGCCTGGATGAGTGCAATTGAACAACATACTTGACTCCACACAAGATGACATAGCTCATCTGATTTGGTGCTGCTTTGATTGGTCCAAATCAAGCTCAGTCGGAGCAGCAGCGGGAAGGCAGAGCTCCTGAAGTAACAGGAGAAAGTGAGGACTGCAGGTGCTGGAGGTCAGAGTCGGAAAATGTGGCACTGGAAGAGCACAGCCGGTCAGGCAGCATCTGAGGAGCAGGACAGTTGACGTTTCGAGCATAAGCTCTTCATCAGGAATGGCAAAGCTATTGCTGATGAAGAGCTGATGCTCGAAATGTTGACTCTCCTGCTCCTCAGATGCTGCTGATTAGCTATGCTTTTCCAGCCCACATTTTTAGAACTCCTGAAGTAACAGTCCAGTAAGTGATGCTTTGGAATCAGCTTTAGGGACATAGTGGGTAGCACAGGAAGGGAGAAAGAGTGTAATGTCCTTATTTTTGTGGTTTGTAGTTTGTTAGGAATAGAGAGAGAGAGAGAGTGAGAAATTTGATTTGGTGAGTGGTGGGTAAGGTTGAGTAATTTGTTCTTTATTTATTATTTATTGTTTGTAGTTAATAAAGTTCACAACGGCAAAATAACTCAGTCCTGTGGAATGCTCCTCCAGTAGGATGTGGGAATCATGGTGATCATGTTTGCAGGAAGTGTGTTGAGCTGCAGCTCCTGATTGACTGCATGGAGTGGCTGGAGCTATGGATCAATTCACTACAGAACATTCATGATGCTGAGGGCATTGTGGATAGCACATTTAGCAAGCTGGTTACATCAAAAGTAAGAGCTATACAGGGAGAAATGCATTGCATGACCACTAGGAAGACAAATAAACATGGGCAGGTAGTGTAGGACTCCCCTTTGGCCATCCCTTTTTCAAATAAATAAACTATGGTGGATCCTGTTGGGAGAAATGTTCTCTCAAGGCAGAGCAGCAAGTCTGTGGCACCACGATTGGATCTGCTGCACAGCAGCGGAGGAAGAAGCTTCAGGGAAAGGGGGCACAATCATAATGGGAACTGGCAGATGGTTCTGTGACAGCAAACAAGACTCTTAAATGGTATGTTGCCTCCCTGGTGCCAGGGTAGGTGGTGTCTCAGAGAGGCTGCGGACATTCTGAGGAGGGAGGGTGAACAGCCAGCAGTAATGCTCCACATTGGTACCAATGACATGGGATATAAAGAAAAGAGGTCCTCATCAGGAATTCAGAGAGTTAGATAGTAGATTTATGAGAAAGACTAAAGTTATAATCTCTGGATAAATTCCAGTGCCATGTGTTACTAAGTATAGGAGGTTGGAAGATAAATCAGATAAATGCTAAAGAAATGGTTAGATTAGATTAGATTAGATTAGATTAATTAGATTAGAGTACTTACAGTGTGGAAACATGCCCTTCGGCTCAACAAGTCTACACCGACCTGTCAAAGCGCAACCCACCCAGAACCATTCCCCTACATTTATCCCTTCGCCTAACACTAGGGGCAATTTAGCATGGCCAATTCACCTAACCTGCACATTTTAGGACTGTGGAAGGAAACCGGAGCACCCGGAGGAAACCCACGCAGACACGGGGAGACATTGATTAGGCCACTTTTGCTCCGGTTTCCTCCCACAGTCCAAAAATGTGCAGGTTAGGTGAATTGGCCATGCTAAATTGCCCCTAGTGTTAGGTGAAGGAGGGAGGGTTTTAGATTTATGGATCATTGGGACAGTTTCTGGAGCGGATGGAATTTGTAAAAGCTGGGCAGAAATGTACCTAAACTGTAATCAGACCAATATCACTGTTGGGAGATTTGCTCATGTTGTTAAGGAGATTTTAAATTAACTTGGCCGAAGACTGGGCTCAGAGTAGAGATAAAGTAGGGAGCAAGGTCCAATGAGGTATTAAAGGAACATGTGGACAGCCCAGCAGGTGGTGAGGACTTGGGCAATATAAGGCAAATGAAAGGTCTGGAAAGCTAAATTGTATCTATTTAAATGCAAGGACGTTCACTGATAAAGCGGATGAAATTAGAGCATTGATCAGCACATAGAAATATGTATTTGCTGCAATCACTGAAACATGGTTGAAGGAAGGACAGGACTAGCAACTCAAGATTCCAAGTACAGAAGTTTCAGGTGGGATGGGGGCTGGAGAAAATGTAAGAATGTGGGCCATTGCATTAATGATAAAGGAAATCATCACTGCAGGAATGAGGAAGGATATTCTAGCTGGCTCCTCAAATGAGGCCATCTGGGTACAACTTAGAAATAGAAAAGGTTACTTTGCAGGAATATTATAGGCCTCCAAAGTTTAGAGGGTGATAGAGGAGCAGATATGTAGGCAGATCACAAAGGTGTGAGAGATTTCAACCTTGCTAACTTAATTGGGATTGCCTTAATGTGAAAGGATTAGACTGGGTAGAATTTTTAAAGTGCATCTTGGAGAACATTTTGTTCCAATATGTAGATAGTCCTACTAGAGATGGGGCAGTGCTAAACCTAATTCAAGGAAATGAAGCCAGTCAAATTGTTGAAGTTTCAGTGGTCATGCATTTTGGCATAGTGACCAGAACTCTAAATTTCAAAGCCATTATGGAAAGGGATAAGGATAGTGCAACTGATCAGGTGTACCCTAGAACTCTGTGGGAAGCTAAAGAAGTGATTGCTGTGCCTCTTACTGAGTTATTTGTATCATCGATAGTCACAGGTGAGATGCTGGAAGACTGGATGTTGGCTAACTTGGTGCCACTGTTTAAGAAAGGTGGTAAGGACAAGCCAGGGAACTATAGACAAGTGAGCCTGACGTCGGAGATAGGCAAGTTGTTGGAGGGAATCCTGAGGGAGAGGATGTACATGTATTTGGAAAGGCAAGGATTGATTAGAGATAGTCAGCATGGCTTTATGCGTGGAAAATCATGTCTCACAAACTTGACTGAGTTTTTTCAAAAAGTAACAAAGAGAATTGATGAGGGCGGAGCGGTAGATGTGATCTATATGGACTTCAATAAGGCGTTTGACAAGGTTCCCCATGGGAGATTGATTAGCAAGGTTAGATCTCACGGAATACAGGGAGAACTAGCCATTTGGATATAGAACTGGCTCAAAGATAAAAGACAGATGGTGGTGGTGGAGGGTTGTTTTTCAGACTGGAGGCCTGTGACCAGTGGAGTGCCACAACGATCGGTGCTGGGCCTTCTACTTTTTGTTATTTACATAAATGATTTGGATGCGAGCATAAGAGGTACAGTTAGTAAGTTTGCAGATGACACCAAAATTGGAGGTGTAGTGGACAGCGAAGAGGGTTGCCTCAGATTACAACAGGATCTGGACCAGATGGGCTAATAGGCTGAGAAGTGGCAAGTGGAGTTTAATTCAGATAAATGCGAGGTGCTGCATTTTGGGAAAGCAAATCTTAGCAGGACTTATGCACTTAATGGTAAGGTCCTAGGGAGTGTTGCTGAACAAAGAGACCTTGGAGTGCAGGTTCACAGCTCCTTGAAAGTGGAGTCACAGGTAGATAGGAAAGTGAAGAAGGCTTTGGTATGCTTTCCTTTATTGGTCAGAGCATTGAGTATAGGGGTTGGGAGGTCATGTTGCGGCTCTACAAGACATTGATTAGGCCACTTTTGGAATATTGCAATTCTGGTCTCCTTTCTATTGGAAAGATGTTGTGAAACTTGAAAGAGTTCAGAAAAGATTTACAAGGATGTTGCCAGGGTTGGATGATTTGGCTGGGGCTGTTTTCCCTAGAGGCTGAGGGGTAACTTTATAGGGGTTTATAAAATCATGAGGGGTATGAATTGGATAAATAGACAATGTCTTTTCTCTGGGGTGGGGGGAGTCCAGAACTAGAGGGCATAAGTTTAGGGGGAGAGGGGAAAGCTATAAAAGAGACCTAAGGCGCAACTTTTTCACTCAGAGGATGGTACGTGTATGGAATGAGCTGCCAGAGGAAGTGGTGGAGGCTGGTACAATTGAAACATTTAAAAGGCATTTGGATGGGTGTATGAATAGGAAGGGTTTGGAGGGATATGGGTCAGGTGCTGGCAGGTGGGACTAGATTGGGTTGGGATATCTGGTATGGATGAGTTGGACCAAAGGCCTGTTTCCATGCTGTACACCTATAAGCTAAGTTTTAAATTGGGAAAGGCTAATTTCAATCAACAATTAAACAGGATCTGGCAAATAATCTGGGAGCAGCTACTTGCAGGTAAGTCTGCATTTGGAATGTGGGAGTCATTTAAAAATAATATAGTGAAAATTGAGGGTCAGCATATTCCTCTCACAGTGAAGATCAAGGGCAGCAAGTCCAGGGATTCCTGGATGTCAAGGGATATCAAGAATTTCATAAAGAAAAAGAAGGAAACATTTATTAGGTATTGCAGATTTAAAAATGGGGAGCACCTTCAGGAATATAGAGAGTTGGGATGCTTAAAAAAGAAATCAGAAGGACAAACAGGAGCCACAAAATATCTTTTTCAGGTAGGATTAAGGAAAACCTCAATGTATTTTATTAACTGTCATCGATCTGATCATGAATGCGCCGTTGATCACATATTCTGGATAATCAAGAGGTCAATATAATCAATATAAAAACACACATTAAGTAATAGAAATATAATGCAGGTTTTATCAGATCACTGTTAAACTTTATTTACAGCATAAATTAGTCAAATAATAATATAACTTTGCTTGAAATACAACTTACCAGCAGACAGCATTCTCACTCGCACCTTCACATAGCACATTGCGGTAGATCGCAGTACTTGAGAAGAAATTGACTTGAACTTGAATCATATTTTATGTGGGGCCATTTGATGAAACAAGTATATTACATTGAAATAAACAAATTAAAATTATAATAATTTGGTTAGAATATATACAATTGTTATGAGGATGTGGGTGAACTATGCCTTTTAATAGAGTTAAAAGCTAGCAGTGACAGCACCAAGTGTTCTCGATAAGAGTAGCTGGAGCGTATGTTACATTGTGTCTTATTGAGAACACTTGGTGCTGGAAAAGACAAAAAACAAATTAGGCCAATCACTTTAAATTACACTCCGAAAAATACCAAATTCCAATCAAGAATGAATTCAGTATATTGACAATCTTTAAAGTCTGCCTGAAAAATAGCTCTCTTCAAAAATATAGTTTTCAATCAGTAACCTTTGAAGCAGAAATCCCAAAGAAGAAAATAACACACAGGAAGATCCAAATAGAAGAACCGAAAACTGTCTGATTTTGAGACAAGAAGTTTGTTTTGTAAATCTTAATTCGGAGTTTTATTCGACTAGTATTATAGAAGGGAAGGTAAAAAAATAGGTTAGAGTAAGGTCTTGTGAATACTTGTTAATTATTCCCTGTTATACTTGAAGAAATAAAGTTGTTAAATTTTACTTTAAATAGTTCTTGGCCACTCAAATTTTACAGATTACTACATGGGATGAATCTTTTCTGTGCTGCTGGTTTTAAATTAAGCAGGAGGGTTTACCCCGTGTCGTAACACAATAAACTTCACAGTATTTGTAGTATATATTTTTGCTGGTTTATTGAGAGTTCAGGTTCATAAGTTAGAGGTTAAAACGAAGTTTGCTGTATACTAAGAGTAGAATTAGCAGGGAAATAGTGGGGCCTATTAGAGACCAAAGGAGCAATCTGCGTGTGGAGCCAGAGGATAAGGGTGAAGTCTTAAATTGATATTTCTTACCTATATTTATAAAGGGAAAGACAACTGTATATTTCAGTGGGATGGCGAGGTTCTAGAACATGCTAAAATTAATAATAAATATCAGATGTTTTAGCTTAAAGGTGCATAAATCCCCAGGGTTGATGCAATGATTCCCAGGCAGCTAAGAGAGGCAAAGGTAGGTTGCTGGGGCCCTGTCAGAGATATTTAGTATTTCATTGGTCATAGGTGAGGTGCCAGGTTACTGGAGGATAGCAAATGTGGTTCTTTGTTCAAGCAGGGCAGGTAATTACAGGCCAGTTAGTCTAACGTCAACATAACGATTGTAACAAGATCAACCAGATGGACCTCATAGAATATGAGTTCCCTGTTTGGGGTTGTTAATCTGGTCCAATCAGGGAGCCATGACTGACATATAAAAAGAGGAGTGTCAGAGATTCTGGTAGTTGGGTGCTGTTGGTACCAGAGTCAAGGACTTTCCACATGTAAATAAAGGGTGACTTCTGATGAGACACTGGCCTCTATGGAGTAACTTCAGTCAGTAGTTGGGAAATTATTGGAAACAATTCTGAGGAACAGAATTAACCAACAGGGTGGTTCTGTGGTTAGCACGGTTGCCTCACCAGGGACCCAAGTTCAAATCTTACCTCGGGCGACTGTCTGTGTGGAGTTTGCACATTTTCCCAGTGTCTGTGTGAGTTTCCTCTGGATGCTCTGATTTCCTCCCACAGTCCAAAGATATGCAGGTCAGATGAATTGGTCACGCTAAATTTCCCATAGTGTTAGGTGCATTAGTCAGAGGGAAATGGCTCTGAGTGGGTTACTCTTCAGAGGATCGGTGTGGACTTGTTGAGTCGAAGGGTCTGTTTCCATACTGTAGGGAATCTAATCTAGGAAAGGGAGGGATTGATTAGGGATAGTCGGTATGGATTTGTTAGGGGGAGATCTTATCTGACTAATTTAATTGATTATTTTTAAAAGGTGATTAACTATTTTGATGAGAGTACTACAGTGATGTGATTTACATGGACTTCCCTTGACAAGGCCCTACATGGAAGGCTGGTCCAAAAGATGAGAACCGGTAGGATCAAAGCAAGTTAGCAAACTACATCCAAAATTGTTTTGCAAATAGGAGGCAAAGAGTGATGGTGGAGAATTGTTTTTGTGATTAGAAGGCAGTGACCAGCAGTCATCAGAGTGCTGGGACCCTTGCTGATATTTATATTAATGACTTGAGTGTAAATTTCACAGGTAAAATTAGTAAGTTTGCAGGTGACACAAACATTGGTGGTGTTGTTGATTGTGAGGAGAGTGGGCTCAGTCTTCAGTTTGATATTGATCAGATACTCTATTTGCAGAGCTTCAGCAGATAGGATTTAATCCTGATAAGTGTGAGGTATTGCATTTCAGAAGGTCTAATAAGTGAAGGATATACATAACAAATTGTAGGTCCCTAGAAGTACAGAGGAAGAAAGGGATCTTGGTGTATAAATTGTAGATCCCTGAAGGTGTCAACTCAGAGTGCCGAAGGCGGCCTATGGGAAGCTTGCCTTCATTAGCTGGGGCATGGAATATAGAGCAAGGAAGACTTGTTACAACTTTATGAAGCATTGGTTAGGCCACAGATTGAATACTGTGTGCAGTTCTGATTGCCACATGATCGGAAGGACATAATTACACTAGAAAGGGTGAAGAAGAGATTCATCACAAAAATGTCCAGGATAAAATGTCTCCGTTACAAGGAGAATCTAGATAGTCTGGCTTTGTTTTCCTTGGAGCAGAGGAGGCAATGAGGAATCTGATTGAGGTATGCAAAATGATGAGAGGCAAGATCTTTTAGAAATGGTAGAAATGTCTAAGAGCAGAAGCCACAAGTTTAAGGTGGGCAGTAAGTGATTTAGAGGAGATCTGAGGAAAGCTTTTTCATCCAGGGGATGGTAGAAATATGGAATATTCTGTCTGAGAGGTTGGTGGGGACAGGTACACTCATAAAATTTAAGAAGCATTTGGATGAATACAAAATGCGATGGCATGGTTAGCGATGGACCAAGTTCAGGTAAATGAGATTAATTTGGTGTTTGTTGTTGACATTGATATGATGGACTGTTGGGTCTGTTTCTATTCTGTTTGACTCTACAATCTTTTACATCATTCCCTTTGACATCAATACACAGTGGCAGTGGTTTGTACCAACTCCAAAATGCAGTGTAGTAACTTACAATGGCCCCTTCTAAATGAGTTTCTAAACCTCCAGCATCAAGAATTTATAAGGACAGGGAAAGCAGATGCACATTGTATAACCACCAACAAATTCCTTCCTTAGCCACACCATCCTGATTACTATATCACCATTCTTTCATTGCCACTGCGTCAAAACCATAGAACTCCATTCCTCACAGGATATAACTACCCTCTATAAACTGCAGTGGTTGAAGAAGGCAACTCACTACTACCCACCTGACAGCAATTAGAAATAAGTAATAAGTGCTGTCTAGCCAGCAATGCCCACATTCAATTTAGGAAGAAAAGTCCAGACGTGCCAAATCATCCTCACTTTTCTTTATTTAGCAACTGTGGAGAAGTTATCAGACATTAGATGTTGGACAGGTTTTCAGAATGAGTATATGGGACTCATGCCACAGAATTCTCAACTTGCTCTTATACTCGAAGTACAAACAGAAAATTACTCTTCTGAAGACTCTTCTGAAGGAATCATATCAGACTGAAAACATAAACTGTATTTCTCTCCACAGATGCTGAGTTTCTTCAGCATTCTGTGTTTGCTTTCGATTTCCAGCAT